>NW_006788893.1:39863-91849 GCF_000442215.2 Lipotes vexillifer
AGGGAAAGATTTTAAAAAGTAAAATAAACTCAGCAAAGACAAGCTCTGCCTGTTCACAGAAAATATCACCTCTACCATAACTAGTATTAGAGGCACTGCCTGCCCAATGACACTTGTTTAAACACCCCTGTATCCTGACCTTGCAAATGTAACATATGCATTTGTCCTCTAAACAAAGCCTTGTATGAATGACCACATGTGGGATTTACTGTCTCTTACTTTAATCCGTGATATTGACTTTCCCATGAAGAGGCTGGAATGACATTATAAACCAAGAAGACTCTATGAATGTTTAATTAATCTAAAAAATCAACTAAACAATTAAGGGATAACAAAACTCTTTAATGGATTAACAATTTTGGTTGGGATGACCTCAAAGAATAAACAACCTCTGACTGATTAAAATATAGTCTAACTAGTCAAAATATTTTATTACATATTGATCCAAAATATTGATAAAGGGAACAAGTTATCCCAGGGATAACAGCACAATTCTATTCTAGAGTTTATATCAACAAAAGGGTTTATGATCTCGATGGTGGATCAGCACAACCTAATGGTATAACTGCTATCAAATTCTAATTTGCTCAAAATTTAAAGTCCTACATAATCTGAGTTCAGACCAGAGTAATCCAGGTCAGTTTCTATCTATTATATATTTCTCCCAGTACAAAAGGACAAGAGAAATAAGGTCTACTTTACGACAGTGACATCAAATTAATTAATGATGTAACTTTAATTCATACACATGCCATGCCCAAGAATTGGGTTTGTGAGGATGGTAGAGCCAGAGGTTCAATTTCTCTTCCTAACAAAATGTTTATAATTAACATTCCTTTACTCATTTTCCCAATCCTACTTGCTGTAGCATTCCTCACATTAATTGAACAAAAAATCTTAGGTAATATGTAACTCCAAAAAGGACCAAACATTGTTGGGCCCTATGGATTATTACAACCCAATGCTGAGGCAATCAAATTATTTATTGAAGAGCCATTTTGACAATCAACATCACCATTTCTTTATATTTATTATTGCACCAATTCTAGCCTTAACCCTGGCCCTCAAAATATGAATTTCTCTTCCCATACCCTATCCACTCACCAACATAAATTTAGATGTATTATTTAAACTAGGCATATTAAGCCTATTTATCTACTCCTGTGATCTAGATGAGCTTCAAACTCAAAATACATACTAATTGAATCCCTATAGGCAGTAGCACACACAATTTCATATGAAGTAATATTAACAATTATTATTTTAACAGTTCTATTCATAAATCATTTACTATTTCAATACTAATATTTCACTTAGCATAATATCGTCTAGATCCATCAATGTCACAAATGGAAAAATATCATTATTTTTTATGACTGAGTAATATTCCATTATATATTTTTTATATATAAATATATAAAAAATATATAATGGAATACACATGTATGTGTGTGTGTGTGTGTGTGTGTACATTTTCTTCATCCATTTATCTATAAGTCGACATGTAGGTTGCTTCCATATCTAGGCTATTGTAAATAGTGCTCCAATGAACATAGGGATGCACATATCATTTCCAATTAGTGTTTTTGTTTTCTTTAGATAAATACACAGAAATGAAATTGCTGAATTCTGTGGTAGTTCTATTTATAGTTTTCAGGGGAACCACATAGTGCTTTCCAAAGTGGCTACACCAACTTACATTCCCACTAACAGTGCACAAGTGTTCCCTTTCTCCACATCCTTGTCACCACTTGTTTCTTGTCTTTTTCATAATAGACTTTCTGATGGGTGTGAGTTAGTAACACATTGTGGTTTTGATTTTCATTTCACTGAAGATTATTGATATTGAGAACCTTTCATGTGCTTGTTGGTTATCTGTATTTCTTCTTTGGGAAAATCTATTCAGGTTCCCTACCAATGTTTTAATCGAGTTGTTTGTTTTTTCTGATAATGAACCTCATAAGTCCTTTATGTATTGGATACATTGGGTGTCAGATGTATTGTTTGAAAATATGTTCTCCCATTCAGTAGGTTGCTTTTTTGTTCTGTTGGTTGTTTCCTTCACTGTGCAAAAACTTTTTACTTTGGTATAATTGCACTTGTTTATTTTTGCTTTCATTGCCCTTGCCTGAGAAGATATATCCATAAAAAATATTTTTAAAAGTGATGTCATAGAGCTTACTGCTTATCTTTTTTCCATGGATTTTATGGTCTCAGGTCTTATATATAAGTCTTTAATCCATATGTATTGATTTTGTATATGGTGTAAGATAGTCCAGTATGATTTTTTTTAACATGGATCTGCTCAGTTTTCACAACACCATTTATTGAAGAGACTGTTCTTTCCCCATTTTATATTTGTGCAACTTTTGCCATAGATTAATTGACCACATAAATGTGGGTTTATTTCAGTGCTCTCTGTTGTGTTCCATTGATCAATATGTGTATTTTCATGTCACTACAATACCAGTTTTCATTACTGTAGCTTTGTAGTGTACTTTCATGTCTGAGAGCATGATTCCTCCAGTTTTGATCATCTTGCTCAAGATTGCTTTGGGTATTCAGGGTCTTTTGTGGCTCTATATAAATTTTAGGCTTACTTGCTGTAGTTCTGTGAAAAATGCCATTACTATTTTGATAGGAATTTCAATGAATTGTAGATTGTTTTGGGTGAAATGGACATTTTAGCAATATCAGTAATTCCAATCCATGAGTATGGTATATGTATCCACTTATTCACGTTGTCTTCAATTTTGTACCTCAAATTCTTATAGATTTCAGAGTATGTCTTTCACCTCCTTGGTTAAATTTATTCATAGGTATTGCACATTTTTGATTTAATTCTTTTTTTCCATAGGAAAAAAAAGTATTATATTTTTGTTTTCTTTTTTTTAACATATTAATTGGAGTATAATTGCTTTACAATGGTGTGTTAGCTTCTGCTTTATAACAAAGTGAATCAGTTATACACATACATATGTCCCCATATCTCTTCCCTCTTGCATCTCCTGCCCTCCCACACTCCATATCCCACCCCTTTACGTGGTCACAAAGCACTGAACTGATCTCCCTATGCTATGCGGCTGTTTCCCACTAGCTATCTATTTTATGCCTGGTAGTGTATATATATCCATGTCACTCTCTCACTTTGTCCCAGATTACCATTCCTCCCCCCCATATTCTCAACTCCATTCTCTACTAGGTATGCATCTTTATTCCCGTCCTCCCCCTGGGGTCTTCATGACCTTTTTCTTTTTTTTTTTAGGTTCCATATATATGTTAGCATACGGTATTAGTTCTTCTCTTTCTGACTTACTTCACTCTGAATGACAGTCTCTAGGTCCATCCACCTCACTACAAATAATTCAGTTTCATTCCTTTTTATGGCTGAATAATATTGCATTGTATATATGTACCACATCTTCCTTATATATTTATCTGTTAATGGGCACTTAGGTTGCTTCCATGTCCTGGCTATTGTAAACAGAGATGCAAAGAAGATTTTAGTACATGACTCTTTTTGAATTATGGTTTATTCTGGGTATATGTCCAGTAGTGGGATTGCTGGGTTGTATGGTGGTTATATATTTTAGTTTTTTAAGGAACCTCCATACAGTTCTCCGTAGTGGATGTATCAATTTACATTCCCACCAACAGCGCAACAGGGTCCCCTTTTCTCCACACCCTCTTCAGCATTTATTGTTTCTAGATTTTTTGATGATGGCCATTCTGACCAGTGTGTGATGATATCTCATTGCAGTTTTGATTTTCATTTCTCTAATGATTAAAGATGTTGAGCATTCTTTCATGTGTTTGTTGGTAATCTGTATATTTTCTTTGGAGAAATGTCTCTTTAGGTCTTCTGCCCATTTATGGATTGGGTTGTTTGTATTTTAGATATTGAGCTGCATGAGCTGCTTGTAAATTTTGGAGTTTAATCCTATGTCAGTTCCTTCATTTGCAAATATTCTCTCCCATTCTGGCGGTTGTCTTTTCATCTTGTTTATGGGTTCCTGTGCTGTGCAAAAGATTGTAAATTTCATTAGCTCCTATTTGTTTATTTTTTTTAAAATTTTCATTTCTCTAGGAGGTGGGTAAAAAGGAACTTGTTGTGATCTATGTCATGGTGTGTTCTGCCTATGTTTTCCTCCAATAGTTTGATGGTGTCAGGCCTTACATTTAGCTTTTAATCCATTTTTAGTTTATTTTTGTATATGGTGTTAGGGAGTGTTCTAATTTCATTATTTTACATGTAGCTTTCCAGTTTTCCCAGCACCACTTTTTGAAGAGGCTGCCTTATCTCCACTGTATATTCCTTCCTCCTTTATCAAAGTTAAGGTGACCATATGTGCATGGGTTGATCTCTGGGCTTTCTATCCTGCTCCATTGATCTATTATTCTGTTTTTGTGCCAGTACCATACTGTTTTGATCACTGTATCTTTGTAGTATAGTCTGAAGGCAGGGAGCCTGATACCTTCAGGTGTGTTTTTCTTTCTCATGATTGCTTTTGCTATTTGGGGTCTTTTGTGTTTCTATACAAATTGTGAATTTTTTTATTCTAATTTTGTGAAAAATGCCAGTGGTAGTTTGATAGGGATTTCATTGAATTTGTAGATTGCTTTGGGTAGTAGAGTCATTTTCACAATGTTGATTCTTCCAATCGAATAACATGGTATATCTCTCCATCTATTTGTATCATCTTTAATTTCTTTCATCAGTGTCTTATAATTTTCTGCATACAGGTCTTTTGTCTCCTTAGGTAAGTTTATTCCTAGATATTTTATTCATATTGTTGCATTGATAAATGGGAATATTTTCTTAATTTCACTCTTAGATTTTTAATCATTAGTGTATAGGAATGCAAGAGATTTTTGTGCATTAATTTTGTATATTGTTACTTTACCAAATTCATTGATTAGCTCTAGTAGTTCTCTGGTAGCATCTTTAGGATTCTCTATTTATCATATCATGTCATCTGAAAACAGTGACAGCTTTACTTCTTCTTTACCAATTTGGATTCCTTTTATCTCTTTTTCTTCTCTGGTTGCTGTTGCTAAAACTTCCAAAACTATGTTGAATTATAGTTGTGAGAGTGGGCAACCTTGTCTTGTTCTTGATCTTAGTGGAAATGGTTTCAATTTTTCACCAAGGAGGATGACGTTGGTTGTGAGTTTGTCATATATGGCCTTTGTTATGTTGAGGTAAGTTTCCTGTATGCCTACTTTCTGGAAGGTTTTTATCATAAATGGGTGTTGAATTTTGTTGAAAGCTCTCTCTGCATCTATTGAGATGATCATATGGTGTTTCTCCTTCAATTTGTTAATATGGTGTATCACGTTGATTAATTTGTGTATATTGAAGAATCCTTGCATTCCTGGAATAAACCCCACTTGATCATGGGGTATGATCCTTTTAATGTGCTGTTGGATTCTGTTTGCTAGTATTTTGTTGAGGATTTTTGCATCTATGTTCATCAGTGATAACGGCCTGTAGTTTTATTTCCTTGAGAAATCTTTGGTTTTGGTATCAGAGTGATGGTGGACTTGTAGAATGAGTTAGGGAGTGTTCCTCCCTCTGTTATATGTTGGAACAGTTTGAGGAGGATAAGTGTTAGCTCTTCTCTAAATGTTTGATAGAATTCTCCTCTGAAGCCATCTGGTCCTGGGCTTTTGTTTGTTGGATGATTTTTAGTCACAGTTTCAATTTCAGTGCTTGTGATTGGTCTGTTCATATTTTCTATTTCTTCCTGGTTCAGTCTCTGCCGGTTGTGCATTTCTAAGAATTTGTCCACTTCTTCCAGGTTGTCCATTTTATTTGCATAGCTTTGCTTGTAGTAAACTCCCTGATCCTCTGTATTTCTGCAGTGTCAGTTTTTACTTCTCCTTTTTCATTTCTAATTCTATTGATTTGAGTCTTCTCCCTTTTTTCCTTGATAAGTCTGCCTAATGGTTTATCAGTTTTCTTTACCTTCTCAAAGAATCAGCTTTTAGTTTTATTGATCTTTGCTATGGTTTCCTTCATTTCTTTTTCATTTATTTCTCATCTGATCTTTATGTTTTCTTTCCTTCTGCTAACTTTGGGGCCTTTTGTTTGTCTTTCTCTATCTGCTTTAGGTATAAGGTTAGGTTTTTTATTTGAGATGCTTTTTGTTTCTTAAGGTAGGATTGTATTGTTATAAACTTCCCCCTTAGAACTGCTTTTGCTGCATTCCATAGGTTTTGGGTCACCATTTTTTTCTAATTCTTTTTTCTTTTCCTCTGATTTCTTCAGTGATATCTTGGTTATTAAGTAGTGTGTTTTTTAGCCTCCATGTGTTTATATTTCTCACAGATTTTTTCCTGTAATTGAAATCTGGTCTCATAGCATTGTGGTCAGAAAAGATACATGATACCATTTCAATGTTCTTAAATTTACCAAGGCTTGATTTGTGACCCAAGGTATGATCTATCCTGCAAAATGCTCCATGAGCTCTTGAGAAGAATGTGTATGCTGATGTTTTTGGATGGAGTGTCCTATAAATATAAATTAAGTCCATCTTGTTCAATGTATCATTTAAAGCTTGTGTTTCCTTATTTATTTTCATTTTGGATGATCTGTCCATTGGTGAAAGCGCTGTGTTAATGTCCCCTACTATGATTGTGTTACTGTCGATTTCCCCTTTTATGGCTGTTAGTATTTGCCTTATGAATTGATGTGCTCCTATGTTGGGTGCATAAATATTTACAATTGTTACATCTTCTTGGATTGATCCCATGATCATTATGTAGTGTCCTTCTTTGTCTCTTTCAGTAGTCTTTGTTTTAATGTCTATTTTGTCTGTTATGAGAATTGCTACTCCAGCTTTCTTTTGATTTCCATTTACATGGAATATCTTTTTTCCATCCCCTCACTTTCAGTCTGTATGTTTCCCTACGTCTGAAGTGGGTCTCTTGTAGACAGCATATGTATGGGTCTTGTTTTGGTATCCATTCAGCCAATCTATGTCTTTTGGTCGGAACATTTAATCCATTTACATTTAAGGTAATTATCGATATGTATGTTCCTATTCCCATTTTCTTAATTGTGTTGGGTTTTTTATGTTTGGTCTTTTCCTTCTCCTATGTTTTCAGCCTAGAGAAGTTCATTTAGCATTTGTTGTAAAGCTGGTTTGGTGGTGTTGAATTCTCTTAGCTTTTGCTTGTATGTAAAGTTTTTAATTTCTCCATCAAATCTGAATGAGGTTCTTGCTGGGTAGAGTAATCTTGGTTGGTTTTTCTCCTTCATCACTTTAAATATGTCCTGCCACTCCCTTCTAGCTTGCAGAGTTTCTCTTGAAAGATCAGCTGTTAAGCTTATGGGGATTCCCTTGTGTGTTATTTCTTCTTTTTCCCATGCTGCTTTTCATATTTGTTCTTTGTATTTAATTTTTGATAGTTTGATTAATATGTGTCTTGGCTTGTTTCTCCTTGGATTTATCCTGTATGGGACTCTGTGCTTCCTGGACTTGATTATCTATTTCCTTTTCCATATTAGGTAAATTTTCAACCACAGCCTCTCCAAATATATTCTCAGTCCCTTTATTTTTCTTTTTCTTCTGGGACCTTTATAATTTGAATGTTGGTGCATTTAATGTTGTCCCAGAAGTCTCTGAGACTGTCCTCACTTCTTTTCATTGTTTTTTCTTTATTCTGCTCTGCAGTAGTTATTTCTACTCTCTTATCTTCCAGGGCACGTATCCATTCTTCTACCTCAGTTATTCTGCTATTCATCCCTTCTATAGAATTTTTTTTTTTTTTTTTTTTTTTTTGCAGTACATGGGCCTCTCACTGTTGTGGCCTCTCCCGCTGTGGGGCCCAGGCTCCGGATGCGCAGGCTCAGCGGCAATGGCTCACAGGCCCAGCCGCTCCATGGCATGTGGGATCCTCTTGGACCAGGGCACGAACCCACGTCCCCTGCATTGGCAGGCAGACTCTCAACCACTGCACCACCAGGGAAGCACCTATAGAATTTTTAATTTCATTTATTGTGTTGTTCATAACTGTTTGTTTGCTCTCTAGTTCTTCTAGGTCTTTGTAAACGTTTCTTGTATTTTCTCCATTCTATTTTCAAGATTTTGGATCATCTGTATTATCATTTTTCTGAATTCTTTTTCAAGTAGACTATGTGTTTCCCCTTAATTCTAGGTCTGGTGGGTTTTTGCTTTGCTACTTCATCTGCTTTGTGTTTCTCTGTCTTCTCATTTTGCTTATCTTATTGTGTTTGCAGTCTCCTTTTCTCAGGCTGCAGGTTCGTAGTTTCTGTTGTTGTTGATGTGTGTCCCCAGTGGCTAAGGTTTGTTCAGTGAGTTGTGTAGGCTTCCTTGTGGAGGGGACTGTTGCCTGTGTTCTAGTCAATTAGGCTGGATCTTGTCTTACTTGTGGGCAGGTCCATGTCTGGTGGTGTGTTTTGGGGTGTCTGTGGCCTTATTATGATTTTAAGCAGCCTCTGTGCTAATGGATGGTGTTGTGTTCCTGTCTTGCTAATTGTTTGGCACAGGGTGTCCAGCATTGTCTTTTGCTCATTGTTGAGTGGAGCTGGGTCTTGGTGTTGAGGTGGAGATCTCTGGGAGATTTTTGCCATTTTATATTACGTGGATCTAGAAGGTCTCTTGTGGAGCTGTACCCTGAACCTGGCTCTCCAACCACAGTAACACAGCCCTGATGCCTGGCTGCAGCACCAAGAGCCTGTCCTCCACACGACTCAGAATAAAAGGGAGGAAAAGAATAAAAGAAAGAAAGAAAGAAGAAGATAAAATAAAATTAAATAAATAAAAATAAAATAAAATAAAGTTATTAAAATAATTATTAAGAAAAAATATTTTAAGTAAAAAAGAAATTAAATTTTTAAAAAATGACAGAACCCTAGGACAAATGGTAAAAGCAAAGCTCTACAGACAAAATCACATAGAGAAGCACACACATACACACACACATAAACAGAAAAGGGGAAAAATATGTATATCATTCCTCCCAAAATCCATCTCCTCAATTTGGGATTATTTGTTGTCTATTCAGGTATTCCACAGATGCAGGGTACTTCAAGTTGATTGCAGAGATTTGATCCACTGCTCCTGAGGCTGCTGGGAGAAATTTCCCTTTCTCTTCATTGCTTGCTCAGCTCCCAGGTTTCAGCTTTGGACTTGGCCCTGCCTCTGCCTGTAGGTCACTTGAGGGCATCTGTTATTTACGCAGACAGTACGGGGTTAAAGGAGCAGCTGATTAGGTGTCTCTGGCTCACTCAGGATGGGGGTAGGGAGGGGTACAGATGTGGGGTGAGCCTGCAGCTTCAGAGGCAGGCGTGACATTGCACCAGCCTGAGGCCGGCCCTGCATTCTCCCGGGGAAGTTGTCTCTGGATCACGGGACACTGGCAGTGGCGAGCTACACAGACTCTGGTGTGGGGAGGTGGGGATAGTGGTCTGTGCTTGCACACATGTTTCTTGGTGGGGGCAGGAGCAGCCTTAGTGTCTCATGCCCATGTCTGGGGTCTGTGCTGATAGCCACGGTTCGTGCCCATCTCTGGAACTCCTTTAAGTGGCGCTCTGAATCCCCTCTCCTTGTGCACCAGGAAGCTAAGAGGTAAGAAAAAGTCTCTTGACTATTCAGCAGCTCCAGACTTTTTCCAGACTCCCTTTCAGCTAGCTGTGGCGCACTAGGCCCCTTAAAGCTGTGTTCATGCAGCCAACCCCTGTCCTCCCACTGGGATCTGACCTCCAAAGCCCAAGTCTCTGCTCCCAGCCCCCACCCATTCCAGCAGGTGAGCAGACAAGCCTCTCCAGCTGGTGAGTGCTGGTCGGCAGTAATCCTCTCTGTGGGCTTTGCCCTTTGCACCCCTGTTGCTGCACTGTCCTCTGTGGCCCCAAAGCTTGCCCTCTCTGCCACCTGCAGTCTCTGCTCACGAAAGGGCTCCCTACATTGTAGAAACTTTCCTCCTTCACAGCTCCCTCCCACTGGTGCAGGTCCCATCCCTATTCTTTTGTCTCTGTTTTACCTTTTTTCTTTTGCCCTACCCAGGTACGTGGGGAGTTTCTTGCCTTTTTGAAGGTCTGAAGTCTTCTGTCAGCGTTCATTAGGTGTCCTATAGGAGTTGTTCCACATGTAGATATATTATTGATGTATTTGTGGGGAGGAAGGGGATCTCTGCGTCTTACCCTTCCACCATGTTGAAGCTCCTCCTCTTGATTTAATTTTAAATGAGATATTTTTCATTTGTCTTTCTTATTACTGTGTGTGTGTTATTACTGTGTAGAAATGCAACAAATTTCTGTATATTAACTTTGTATTTTGCAACATTACTGAATTTATTAGTTTTTATTCATTTGGTGGCATGTTTGAGGGTTTCTATATGTACTCTCATGTCATCTGCAAATAGTGGCATATTTACTTCTTCCTTTCCAATTTAGGTATATTTTATTTATTTTTCTTTTCTAATTGCTCTGGCTAGAACTTCCAATACTATGTTGAATACAAATGGGGAGTGTAGGCATCCTTGTCTTCTTCCTGCTCTTAGAACAAAAGCTTTCAGGTTTTCAATATTGAGTATGATCTTAGATGTTGGTTTGCCCCATATAGCCTTTATTATGTTGAGGTATGTTCCTTCCATGCCCACCTCTTAGGGGTTTTTTATCATAAATGGATGCTGAATTTTGTCAAATGCTTTTTCTGCATCAATTGAGATAATCATGTGATTTTATCTTTTGTTTTGTAAATGTGGTTTATCAGATTGATTGATTTACAGTTGATAAACCAACCTTGCATTCCTAAAATGAATTCTACCTTATCAAGGTGTATGATTCTTTTCATGCATTTTTGAATTTAGTTAGCTAATATTTTGTTGAGGATTTTTGTGTCTATGTTCATCAGGGTACTGGCCTGTAATTTCCTTTCCTTGTGGTGTCTCTGTCTGTTTTTTTGTGTCATGGTAATGTTAGCCTCTTAAAGTTAGTTTGGGAATCTCCTTTCCACTTCAGTTTTTTGGAATACTTTGACAAGGATCGGTCTTAACTCTACACATGTTTAGTAGCATTCACCTGTAATGCCATCTTGACCTGGACTTTTGTTTGGTGGGATTTTTTTATTACTGATTCAATTTTGTTACTAGTACTCAATCTATTCAAATTTTCTATTCTTTCAGTCTTGGAAGATTGTATGTTTCTAGATATTTATTTCTTCTAGGTTGTCAAATTTGTTGGCCTCTAATTGTTGATAATATTCTCTTGTAATCATGTATAATTTCTCTTCTTTCATTTCTGACTTTATTTATTTGAGCTCTCTCTTTTTCTTCGTGAGTCTGGGTAAAGGTTGATGATATTGTTGACCTTTTAAAAGAATCAATTCTTAGTTTCATTGATGTTTTCTATTGTATTTCTAATCTCTATTTCATTTATTTTTGCACTGAACTGTTTTCTCAGTTCACTAACTAACTTTGGGTGTTGCTTCTTTTTTTCTAGTTTCTTTAAATGTACATTTAGATAGTTAATTTGAGATTTTTCTTATTTTCTGAGGTAGGCTTCTAAGTTTCTTGTTTATTGAGCTATGAACTTCCCTTTTAGAACTAATTTTACTATTTGCCATAAATATTTTTAAAGTTATATTTCCATTTTCATTTGTCTCATGGTATTTTTAATTCTTTTAAATTTCTTCATTCACCAATTGATTGTTTAGTAGATTTTGTTTAATGGCCATGTGTTTTTTGTTTTCCAGTTTTCTTCTTGTAGTTGATTTTTAATTTCATACTATTGTGGTAAGAAAAGATGCTTTATATGACTGAAATCTTCTCAAATTTATTGAGGCTAGTTTTGTATCCTAACATGGAATCCTTCTTAGGGAAGGATCCATGTGCACTTGAAAAGATTGTTTATTCTGCTGCTTTTTTATGAACATATATATCCATCTTGTCTAATGTGTCATTTAAGTATGTTATTTCCTTGATGATTTTCTGTCTCAATGATCTACCCATTGATGTAACTATGTAAGTGGGGTATTAAAATCCCCTACTAGTATTGTATTGCTGTCTGTTTCCCCCTTTATTCCTGTTAATATTTGATGTATATTTTTAGGTATTCCTATGTTGGTAGAATGTTATTCTTTATCATTGTATAATGGCTTTCTTTGTCTTTTCTTTCAGTCTTTTTTTAACGTCTGTTTTTCTAATATGAGTATTGCTACCCTAACTTTCTTTTCTTTTCCATTTGCATGGAACACATATTTCCATCCTTTCAATTTCAATCGATGTGTGTCTTTAGATCTGAGGTGGGCCTCTTGTAGGTAACATGCACATGGGTCTTATGTTTTTATCCATTCAGCTACCCTATTTCTTTTGATTGAAGCATTTAGTCCATTTGCATTTAAAGTAATTATTGGTATGTAATAATTGCCAATTTGTTATTTGTTTTCTGATAGTTTTTAGTTCTCTGTTTCTGTCTTTTCATGGTTTCCTTCCTTTTGGCTTCATGGATTTCTTTAGTGTTATGTTTAGATTCCTTTCTTAGTATTTTTTGTATAGCCATTGTATGTTTTTGATTTGTGGTTAATGTAAGGTTCATATTATCAACCTATATATATATATATATATATATATATATATATATATATATATATATTTAAACTGATCATTGTTTAAGTTCAAAGCCATTTTATAAATATTACATTTTTACTACCCCCACCATGTTTTATATTTTTGGTATCATAACTGACATCTTTTTATTTGTGTATCCCTTAACTACTTATTGTAGTTATAGTTGAATGTACTATGTTTGCCTTTTAACCTTCATACTAGCTTTGAAAAAAACACATTATATGATTTTATTTATATAAAATATCCAAAAGAGATAAATCCTTGGGGACAAAATGCAGATTGGTGGTTGCCAGGGATAGAAAATAATGGAAATGGGGAGCGACTTCTTAATGGGTATAGGCTTTCCCCTTGGGGTGATGAAAATATTCTGGAACTGGATAGAGGTGGTGATTACACAACATTGTAAATATCCTAAATATCACTGAATTTTTCACGTTAAAATGGTTAATTTTATATTATGTGAATTTTACCTCAATTAAATTGTTTTTACTTTTTTTAAAGTAGCCCTTTAGTCAGTAAGATGTAAAGTAAATTGGCTATTCAAAAGGGAAAAAATATCACTCATAGAAAAGAAACAATTATAATAAAATTTGGAAAATATATAGAGCATTTGAAAACTGTTTCTATGAGCATTACTGATTTTCTCATCCCCTGAAGTTATACCTTCAAGAAAGTTATGTATTTTCAATAGGATCTGGGGATTTAAAGCCACTAATATATATTTCATATTTTCAATAAAGTAATTAAACACTATTCTAATACAAATGACTCCACTGTTTTGTAACTTTTTATATTAATACTCTAATATTGTAAACTATTTAATCTCTCTAGTACTCAGTTCCTCTGACTATAAATGGAAGAAGCTGAATTGCTGGTGGATGTGCACCAGGGACATACAACAGAAATACTCATGTATGCACTCTATCCCAATCCCAACCATGTGAATCAGAAGTGAGGGGACAGTATCTTGACAGGTGTGTCTTGAAAAATCTCCATCTTCTCACATTTTGATTAATAACTATGAGATCAAATAGTTTCTACTGTCCTTTAATTTTATATTTTATATTGAAAATAACTTATATTTATGGCCAAATTATGAACCAATATCATTAGTGGACTTTCACCCTTTCACAGTATATTAAAAAATATCTTCTCAATAATATTTTAGATTATTTTGTTTTACGTGATTAGTTATAGAAATTACATACAAATTTTAATTCTGCATGTGCAGATAAACTCTAGTTTTTAATTGTTGGATTTTTATTTTTTATTTTAGAATAAAATATTTGCAAAGTGTATTAAGAATCGACTGCTTGCCATTATTGTGAAATTTCTATTTCCCCATAGATTATTCATTGAAGAATGTAATGATTAGTCATAAAATGACATTTAAAAAGTAGTATTATTGTGGGTAGAAAGGAAAATAAGCAATGAGTCAGCTACTTATTGCAAAAAAAACAATTCTTTTCTTGCTTGTTTTGTTTTCTGGCTATTTTATTTAAAATTTTCTCCTCTTTTTTTGGAATTGAAATATAGTAGTTTACAATGTTTCAGGTGTACAGTAAAGTGATTCAGTTCCACACACACACACACACACACACACATACAGGTCATTGTTATTTATCTACTGTATATATAGTAGTGTATATCTGTTAATCCCAAATTCTCAACTTATTCCTCCCCCCTTCCCCCTTCGGTAACCATAATTACTCAGCCATAAAAAAAAGAATGAAATAATGTCATTTGCAGCAACAGGGATGGACCTAGAGATTATCATACTAAGTGAAGTAAGTCAGGCAAAGACAAATATCATACGATATCACTTATATGGGAAATCTTAAAAAAGAATGATACAAATGAACTTATTTGATACAAATGAACTTATTTACAAAAAGAAATACACAGATATAGAAAACAAACATGGCATACTAGCTTTTTTACTGGTCTAGTCACTGCCTTTACTATATATTTGACCTTACCAGTGAGAATTTGTTGTTGTTGTTCATATATTTTCTTATTTCTTGTTCAGCCATTTTCTTTTCTGCTTAAAGAAGACTCTTTAATATTTCTTTTAAGGCTGGTTTAGCAGTGATTAACTCCTTTATTTTTGCTCAGCTGGGAAACTCTTTATGTGTCTTTTAATATTAGGTAATAACTTTGCTGCATAGAGTATTCTATGTTGTAAGTTTTTTTGTTTTTCTTTTCCTTTCAGCACTTTAAATATATCCTGCCACTACCTTCTGGATTATAAAGCTTTTGTTTAGAAATCAGCTTATAGTCTTATGGAGTTTCCCTTATATGTGATTAGTATTTTTTCTCTTGCTGCCTTTAAGATTCTCTCTTTATCAACTTTTTCCATTTTTATTCTAATGTTTTGGTGTGGATCTCTTTTAGTTCATTTTGTTTGGAATTTTCTGTGCTTCCTGGACCTAGATGTCTGTTTCCTTCTTCAGACTAGGGAAGTTTTCAGCCATTATTTCTTTAAATACATTCTCTCTCTCTCTCTCTCTCTCTCTCTCTCTCTCTCTCTCTCCCCTCCTCCTCTGGGACCCTCATAATGTGAATGTTACTATGTTTAATGTTGTTCCAGAAGTATCTTAAACTCTCCTCATTAAAAAAAAAAAAAACTTTATTCTTTTTTGTTGCTCTATTGGGTGATATCCACTATTCTATCCTCCAAATCTCGTATCCATTCTTCTGTATCATCTAATCTACTGCTGATTCCCTCTAGTGTAGTTTTTTTTTTATTTCAATTATTGTAATTTTCATTTTTGATTGGTTCTTTCTAAATCTCTGTTGAAGTTTTTACTGGGTTCCTTCATTCTTCTCTTGAATTCAGTGAACATCTTTATGGCTGTTTCTTTAAACTCTTTATCAGGAAATTTACTTATCTCCATTTTATTAGGATATTTTTCTGGAGTTTTATTTTGTTATTTCATTTGGAACACATTCCTTTGTTTTCTTATTTTGTTTGACTTTTGTTTTTTGTTTGTTGGTTTGTTTGTATGAATTAAGTGAAACAGCTACCTCTCCTGGTCTTGAAGTAGTGCCCTTCTGTGGGAGAGTCTCCTGTGTAGTCTCCTTGTGTGTGGCAGCTTTGGCAAGCTGGCTGGGGCTAGATTGGACAGGGCTAAGGGCAGTCCCTGGGGAATGCTTCATGCAAGGCATGCTTGGAGGTAGGACTAGTGCTGGAGTGGTCCAGGCCAGAGGTAGTTCCTGGGGAGCACTGCAACGAAGGCAGCTTTGGTGCTATGGCTGGGGCTGGAGAAGTTTCTGAGGAATCCTGAAGTACACATGGGCTGGGGGGAGTTCTGGGGGGCTCAACTACTGGTGCTCCCTGGCACCTTCAATCCTGAAGAGATTAAAGAGGGCTCCAGTTATTCCCTGCTCATTTGGCAGAAGCTCTAGGGTTAGGAAATGGATATTATTCTTGTACAGTGTAGGTGCCCTTTACACTGCTGTATTTTGCTGTGTGTCATGGTGGGCAAATCTGTGCTTGTGTCCCCCAGCTATATTCATTCTTAGTGAATGTCACCACTGTGGGTGTGGGGTTCTCAAAGATATTGTCTCCATGCTTCTTTTCCATTACTATTTCGTCCTTCTATGTATAGTAACTGTTCAATCAGTTCTCAAGTCTTCAGGAGAAATTGCTCTATATGTAGGTGTAGATTTGATGTGTCCAATGGGAGGAGGTAAGGTCAGGGTCTTTCTACAATGCCATCTTGCCCTTCTTGTTTTATCTCTTTCTGTTTTATACATTCATTTACTTAACCTCTTTTGATTGAGGAAATTAATGAATTTAAACTTAATTATTATATTATATGAACTAAATTTTTAGTTGAAGTGTAGTTGATTTACAATATTATGTTACTTTCAGGTTTAAGCATAGTGATTTAATATTTTTTATAGATTATACTCCATTACAGGTTATTACAAGACAATGGGTATAATCCCCTGTGCTATACAGTATATCCTTGTTGCTGATCAATTTTATATATATAGTTTGTATCTGTTAATACCATACTCCTAATTTGTCCCTCCTCTCTTTATTCTCCCCTTTGATAACCACAGTTTGTTTTCTATATCTGTAAATATTTCTGTTTTGCATATACAATCATTTGTATTTTATTTCAGGTCTACATATAAGTGATATCACACAGTATTTATCTTTCACTGTCTGACTTATTTTACTAAGCATAACATTCTCTGGATTCATACACAATGCTGCAAATGGCAGTATTTCACAGTTTTTATTATCACTGAGTAATATTCCATTGTATCTATATCTATTTATATCTATATATGTATACTATCTATCATCTATCTATCTATCTATCTATCTATCTATCTATCTATCTATCTTCTTAATCAAGTCACCTGTTGATGAGCCCTTGGGTTGCTACCATGCCTTGACTATTGTAAATAGTGCTGCTAGGAACATTGGGGTGCATGTGTCTTTTCAAATTAGTGTTTTTATTTTTTTTTTAGATGTATACCCAGGAGTAGAATTGGTAGTTTTATTACATTAGAAGTTACAGGTAGATGTTTTTCAATATTTATTAACTAAGAAATATTTGTGTAGGGCTTCCCTGGTGGCGCAGTGGTTGCGAGTCTGCCTGCCGATGCAGGGGACATGGGTTCGTGCCCCGGTCCGGGAAGATCCCACATGCCGCGGAGCGGCTGGGCCCGTGAGCCATGGCCGCTGAGCCTGCGCGTCGGAGCCTGTGCTCCGCAGCGGGAGGGGCCACAGCAGTGAGAGGCCCGCGTACCCCCCCAAAAAATAAAAATAAAAAATAACTGTGTTGGGCTTCCCTGGTGGCACAGTAGTTGAGAATCTGCCTGCTAATGCAGAGGACACGGGTTCGAGCCCTGGTCTGGGAAGATCCCACATGTTTGATGGTGGAAGTAAATGTTGGAGAGTATAGAGTACAGTTTAAGACACTGTAAAATTCTCCATTTTTAAAGGTGTGTTTTGCTAATTATAGAATTCTTGGTTGAAAATATTAGAAAAATAATACTTTGAAGATGTTATCTCAATGTCTTCTGACCTTCTGGATTCCACATGAGAAATAAGCTTTAAATCTTATTGAAGATATCTTTCACTTAATAAATCATATTCTCTTGTTAAATCAAGATTTTATCTTTTTCTTTGAGGCTTTTTTGGCTTTACTGAGGTATAAATGACAAAAAATGTACATATTTAAGGTGGAAAACGATATTTTCACATATGTATACATTGTGAAATAATCATCACAACCAACCTAATTAACATATTCTTCACCTCACATAATCACCTTTTTGTGGTGAAAAGAATTAACATTTATATTCCTAGCAAATTTCAAGTATTCAATACAGCATTGTTAGCCATAGTCACTGTGTTGTACATTAAATCTCCAGAACTTATTCACCTTGCACAATTGAAACTTCGTGCCATTTGACAAATATCTCCCCATTTTCCCCAACTCCCAAACCCTGGCAACCACCATTTTATTCTGTGCTTCTGAGTTCAACTATTTTAGTTTCTGCTTATAAGTGAGATTATGCAATACTTGTCTTTCTGTGTCTGGCTTATTTTACTAAGAATAATATCCTCCAGGTTCACCCATATCATGGCAAATGGCAGAATTTGCCTTTATTTTAAGGCTGAAAAATAGTTCCATTGTGTGTGAGTGTGTGTATACATAAAGTGAAAATATCATATATTACATTTTATTTATCCATTCATCTGTTGACATACTTTAGGTGGTTTTCATATCTTGGCTATGGTGGTTAATGCTGCAATGAAATGAGAGTGCAAATATCTCTTTGAAATGCTGATTTTACTTCCTTTGTTTATATGGCCAGATGTGGGATTTCTGGATCATTTGGTAGTCCTATTTTAAAATTTTTGAAGAACCTCTGTACTGTTTTCCATAGTGGCTGTATCAATATACACTCCCACAAACAGTGGACAAGTGTTCCCTTTTTTCCACATCCTTACTAGCACTTACTACCTTTCTTTTTCTTTTGATGATAACCATCTTAAGAGGTGTGAAGTGAAAATTAACTGTGGTTTTGATTTGCTTTTCACTGATGATTAGTAATGTTGAGGACTTTTTCATATATTTGTTAGCCTTTTGTATGCTTTCTTTTGAGAAATATCTACTCAAGTCCTTTGTTAATTTTAATCATTTTTTGTATTGAGTTGTATGAGTTTCTTATGTATTTCAGATGTTAACCCCTTGTCAGACATGTGGTTTACAAATATTTTTTTTCCCATTCCAAAGATTGTCTTTTCACTCTGTTGATTGTTTCCCTTGTTCTCAGATGCTTTTCAGTTTAATTCAAACTAGATAAATCATCTGCTTTGATGATCTACCCATTATAGAGTAGGGTATTAAAGTCTCCTACAATTATTATATTTCATCAGATACATCAGTGTTTGCTTTATGTAGTTAGGTGCTTTCCTATTGGGTACATATATATTTATAATTGCCATGTCTTCCTTTTAATTTGACCCTTTTATCATTTTATAATGACTTTCTATGTTTCTTGTGATGGTTTTTAACTTAGTCTATTTTGTCTTATAGAAGTATAACCACCCTGCTATCTTTTATCTACCATTTGCATGAAATATCATCCTCTAGCCCTTCACTTTCAGCATATCTGTCTCCTTAAATATAAAGTATGTCTTTTGTAGATAGCATGTAGTTAATGCATTCAGCCACTCTGTCTTTTGATTGAGGAGTTTAGTCCATTCACACTTAAAGTAATTACTGGGTAAAAACAAGGTACTACTCTATAGAACATGGAACTATATTCAATATCTTGTAATAACCTATAATGCAAAATAATCTGAATACACACACACACACACACACACACACACACAATGTAAAACTGAACACTTTGCTGTACATTAGAAACTAACACAACATTGTAAACCAACTATCTTCAATTAAGAAATACTATATAAGGAAAACAAAAAAAGTAATTATTGATAGGTAAAGACTTTGCATTGCTATTTTGTTAAATTTTTTTTGTCTGTTTTGTAGTTCTCTCCTTCCTCTCTTCTCCTGTTGTCTTTCTTTGTGGTTTGATGATGTATTTGTACTGGTGTGCTTTTATTCTTTTCTTTCTATCTTTGCATATCTACTGTATTATTTGTTACTATGGGTTTCACATCAAATATTTTAGTTATAGTAGTCTGTTTTAAGCAAATAATAACTAACTTAGATTATATATAGAAACACTCTACTTCCCCTCACAAACTTTATGTAATTTATATTAGAGTTTACTTTTTTATACATATTGTGTTTCTACTAACAAATTTCTTTGGTTATCATGATTCTTACTGATTTTGTCTTTTAAATTAAATACTGGTGTTAACAATGATTATGCTACCATTGGAGCATTAAAATAGTCTGTATTTCTCTTTTTTTTAACATCTTTATTGGAGTATAATTGCTTTACAATGGTGTGTTAGTTTCTGATTTATAACAAAGTGAATCAGTTATACATATACGTATGTGTATTTGTCTTTATGTTTACTTTTATCAGTGATATTTATACTTTCATATGTTGTTGTCTAGCATCTTTTTGGTTTCAAGTCGAAATCCCTTGAGCAATTATTTCAAGGCAAGTCTAATGGTGATAAACCCCCTTAGATTTTTTCTCTCTGTGAAAAGCTTAACCTGTCTTTTATTCATAAAGGACAGTTTTGTCAGGTAATATATTCTTGATGGCAGTCATTTTCTTTCAGTACTTTGAATACATCTCACTCTCTCGTCCTGTAATGCTTTTGCTGAGAAATCCACTGATATTCTTATGGGGGGGTGGGTTCCTTTGTATATAACAAGTCAATTTTCTTGTGCTGTTTTCAAAATTCTTTCTTTGTCTTTGACTTCTGATAATTGAATTATAATGTGTCTTGGTGTAGACCTCTTCAAGTTCATATATTTAGAGACTTTTGTATTTCATTAATCAAGATGGCCATTTCCCTTCCTAGAATTGTGAAGTCTTCAGACATTATTTTTTAAATAAGCTTTCAGGCCCACTGTCTCTTTCTTCTCATTCTGGGACTCCCTTTATGCACATATTACTACACTCGATGATGCTGCATGAATTCTGTATATATTCTTCACTTTTTTTCACTCTCTTTTTAAAAATTATTTTTGCTTCTCTGACTGTATAATTTGAAATGACCTGTCTTTGAGTTTTCTGATTCTTACTTTTGCAGGATTGAGTCTGCTATTGAGGCCTCTCTTTCATTTTTCAGTCGAGTCGTTATATTCTTCCATTTTAGAATTTGGTTTTTTTAAGTGGTTTCTATTTCTTTATTAAATTTCTCATTTTGTTCATGCATTGTCTTCTTGATTTTATTTAATCTACCTTTGTCCTGCTGTAGTTCATTGAGCTTCTTTAAGGCAACTGTTTTGAATCCATTGTCAAGCAGTTCATGCATCTCCACTTCTTTAAGGTCAGTTACTGGACCTTTATTCATTATCTTTGATGGTGTCATGTTTGTCTGACTCTATGATCTGTGTAATCTTGCTTTGATGTCAATACAATGGAAGGTGCAAACACCTCTTTCAGTCTTTAAATACTGCATTTTACATGTAAAAATCTCCTGCTGGGTCCCTAAAGTAATGAGACTGCTTCCAGGATCACAGTTGGTTGGGGCTGGAGCCAGGTCGCAGTTCTGCTGCTGGGTCCACAATTTGGTCTGTGATTGATGGAAGTGTTACCAAGGGCATAATTTCTGCCAGGTTTCCTGGCAGATGGAACTGCCTCTTGGTCTGTGGTCTAGTGGGGTTGTAGCTCCAGAATTGGTTACAGTGCCAATTCTGGGTCTTCAGTTAAGTTGACAGGCAGCAGATCTGTTACCAGGGATGCAGACAGGTATGGATCATGCCATATCCCTGGACAGGCTCTTGCCAGGTCCTTGTATATGGCAATAAATAATATGGACAAGTAGAACAAGATAAAGGGTATCAGAAATAAGGAGGGGGGAATGATATCAGCATCATGGTGGCATTAGACATCCCTCCTTTTTGTTCCCCCTTTTAACAACTAACTAAAGATCCATACACAAACAAAAGTGTCTCTGTGGAAGTTGCAAGACCCAGCACCATACATCATGGGACATGAATAGAGTCTTATCCACCTATGCATCATATTTTTTTTTCGGTACATGGGCCTCTCACTGTTGTGGCCTCTCGCGTTGCAGAGCACAGGCTCCAGACGCGCAGGCTCAGCGGCCATGGCTCACAGGCCCAGCAACTCCGCGGCATATGGGATCTTCCCGGACTGGGGCAAGAACCCGTGTCCCCTGCATTGGCAGGCAGACTCTCAACCACTGCACCAACAGGGAAGCCTCACCTGTGCATCTTGTGGTAGGTATACAGACCTCAGTATGAGATGTCGAACCAGTGGAGCCAGCAAACTTGCCCCAACCTCTCCCAGCCA
Organism: Lipotes vexillifer; assembly: GCF_000442215.2. Lineage (NCBI taxonomy): Eukaryota > Metazoa > Chordata > Mammalia > Artiodactyla > Lipotidae > Lipotes > Lipotes vexillifer. Next base: position 61,905 of record NW_006788893.1, read on the forward strand.
CAGTTAGGGGTGACCTCTGCAGATAACCATGGATGAGAGAGAATTTGAAGAAATTCAACCTTCCCAAGGGGAGATTTCAACATGACATTGTAGCTAAAAGAAATATCAGTTTGAACACAGTGGAGGGGGGAAAAGGAAATTTGACAACACTATCCATGCTCCATGAGAACACAGTGTGGGACTTAACTAATTAGCAGTGACCTTCTGTGGGGGAAAAGAATAGCAGTGAATGAATGCCCAGCTATCCCAGCTGTGTGAAATACTGCTGGAGAAAATTGTTTCTTTCTAACACCACCCAGAGTAATAAGTTAGGATCTCCACAACTGGGGTTAGGTGGGATATCAGGAAAAAGGCAGAGAAGACTATCAAGAGGCATTAAAAATATTTTTTTTTTTTTGCTAACAAAACAGGATTTCAGCAAGAAGTTTACCCACAAACTTCTACAAGAATCTCCCTAAGGATCAAACCAATGGGCCTGTGGGTAACATCAATGCCCCAAATACTAAAAACACACTTTCCCTCACACTGCATCTGGCTCATTGTGCATGTTCCTGAGTGCTACAGAAGAGCAAGTCCACTAAACAGAATGCTATCCAAAAAACAAACCAGAATCTGTGGGCAAGGGAGAAACCACATAAATGAGTTATAGTGCCACCTTCTGGGAAGCAAAAGGGAGGTTTCCAGCAAATAGTCTGGTGAATGTTAAGAACTAAAGACATAAAACCTTAAAAAATTCTGCCACAAGAGGAAGCAAGAAAAGTGGACCAAGTGGACCCATACAAAGACAGAGAAAATCCCAGATATAATACCACCAATGAACAGGATACTTCATCTGATGGTAGTTAGTAAAGATTTAAGGATGTGCGTGTTACTTCAAATGTAAAGGTAGCAACACAAAACTACAAGGGACATGAAAATCAAGTAAAAATATTATCTCCAAAAGGTAACAATAATTCTCTAATAACTGAGTCAAAAGCATAGAATTTTATAATCTAGGTAATAAAAAAATCAAAACATCTGTTCTGAAGAAAGTCAATGAGCTACAAGAAAACTCAGAAAGGCAATTAACTAAATCATGAAAAAAAAAATACAGGTTCAAAAAGAGATGTTTACAAAGAGATTGAAATCAAAAAAAGAACCAAGAAAAAGTTCTAGAGTGAAATAACTCAATGAATCAAATGAAAAATGCAATAGAGAGCATCTGCAATAGAGTAGAATAAATGGAAGACAGAATAAATTAACTAGAGGACAGGGATTTAAAAGTGACCCAAACAGAGAAGAACAAAAACAACCAAAAATAAATGAAAAAGGATAAAGAAAGCTATGTAATTAATGAGAATTGATGAAAATAATAAATAACAGAGTAATCAGGGTTCCAAAAGTAGAAGAGAGGAAAATAGGGGGACAGAAAGTTTATTTAAAGAAAAATTACTAAGATCTCCCAAAACCTAGGGAGAAATATGGAAATCCAAGTTCACAAAGCTAATAGTCACCTTATTATTTCAACAAAAGAATACCTTCTCCAAGACATACTGAAACTGTCAAAAATAAAAGATAAAGAGGGAATTTTAAAAGTGGCCAGAGGAAAAGAATTTGTAGCCTACAATGGAATTCCCATTAGGGTATCCCTAGATTTTTGAGCAGAACCCTTACAGGCCAAGAGAGAGTGTAATGACATATTCAAAGTTTTGAAAGAAAAAAAATCACTGGACCAAAATACTGGCAATATATATATGGAAGCTCTTCTTCAGATATAAAGGAGAAATAAACACCTTCCTAGTTCATCACCACTACACCTGCCTTGCAATAAATGCTGAAATGAGTTATTCAACATGAAATGAAAAGAAGATAACTAGTAACATGAATGCATATGAGAGTATACTTCCCATGGATAAAGGTAAATATACAGTCAGATTTAGAAAGCTTTAATAGTGTAATAGGAGAATATGTTAACAGCTTAACTATATTATAAAGGATAAAGGAATAGCTTATGAAAAATTACTATAGATACTAAAATTCGTTAATAAATACATACTAGAAAGGAGGTAAATAGTGACCTCAGAAATATACAAGGAGCAGAGTAAAAGACTGGACTTTTGTAAGCAATTGAAGTTAAGTTGCTATCAGCTTGAAATGAATGTTTTATCTATAAGATACTTTATGTAAGCCTCATGGTAACCACAACACAAAAACCTAGATTGGATTCACAGATGATAAAGAAAGGTAAGACAGAGAAAACAACCACATAAAGTCACCAACTTAAAAACATAGGCAAGAGAGGGGGAAGATGGTGGAAGAGTAAGACGCGGAAATCACCTTCCTCCCCACAGATACATCAGAAATACATCTACACGTGGAACAACTCCTACAGAACACCTACTGAACACTGTCAGAAGACCTCAGACCTCCCAAAAGGCAAGAAACTCTCCACGTAAGTAGGTAGGGCAAAAGAAAAAAGAATAAACAGAGACAAAAGAATAGGGACTGGACCTGCACCAGTGGGAGGGAGCCGTGAAGGAGGAAAGGTTTCCACACACTAGAAGCCCCTTCGCGGGTGGAGACTGCGGATGGCAGAGGGGGGGAGCTTTGGTGTTGCAGAGGAGAGTGCAGCAACAGTGTTGCAGAGGGCAAAGTGGGGAAATTTCCGCACAGAGGATCGGTGCCGACCAGCACTCACCAGCCCAAGAGGCTTGTCTGTTCACACGTTGGGGTGGGCGGGGCTGGGAGCTGAAGCTCAGTCTTCGAGTGCAGGGAGAGGACTGGTGGCGTGAACACAACCTGAAGGGGATAGTGCACCACGGCTAGCCGGGAGGGAGTCCAGGAATAAGTCTGGACCTGCCGAAGAGGCAAGAGACGTTTTCTTCCCACTTTGTTTCCTGGTGCACGAGGAGAGGGGATTAAACAAGCTGCTTAAAGGAGCTCCAGAGACGGGCACGAGCTGTGGCTAAGAGTGCGGATCCCAGAGACGGGCATGAGACGTTAAGACTGCTGCTGCTGCCACCAGGAAGCCTGTGTGTGAGCACAGGTCTCTCTCCACACGTCCCTTCCAGGGAGGCTCTGCAGCCCTCCACTGCCAGGGTCCCGTGATCCAGGGACAACTTCCCCGGGAGAATGCACAGCACGCTTCAGACTGGTGCAACGTCATGCCAGCCTCTGCGGCCGCAGGCTCACCCCACACTCTGTACCCCTCGCTCCCCCTGCCTGAGTGAGCCAGAGCCCCCAGGTCAGCTGCTCCTTTAAACCCATCCTGTCTGAGCGAAGAACAGATGTCCTCCGGCGACCTACACGCAGACGCAGGGTCAAATCCAAAGCTGAGCCCCGGGAGTTGTGCAAACAAAGAAAAGAAAGGGAAATCACTCCCAGCAGCCTCAGGAGCAGCGGATTAAATCTCCACAATAACTTGATATACCCTGCCTCTGTGGAATATCGGAATAGACAGTGAATTATCCCAAATTGAGGAGGTGGACTTTGAGAGCAAGATTTATTATTTTTTCCCCTTTTCCTCTTTTTGTGAGTGTGTATGTGTATGCTTCTGTGTGAGATTTTTTCTGTATAGCTTTGCTATCACCATTTGTCCTAGGGTTATAGCTGTCCGTTTTAATTTTGGGTTTCTTTTGTATTTTTTTTTTACTTTTTTGAAAAAAATATTTTCTTAATAATTATTTTTATATTAATAAATTTATTTTATTTTACCTTACTATATTTTTTCTTATATCCTCTCTCTCTCTTTCTTTCTTTCTTTCTATGTTTTCTCCCTTTTTTTCTGAGCCGTGTGGATGAAAGGCTCTTAGTGCTGCAGCCGGCACTCAGTGCTGTGCCTCTAAGGTGGGAGAGCCAACTTCAGGACACTGGCCCACAAGAGACCTCCCAGCTCCATGTAATATCAAACGGTGAAAATCTCCCAGAGATTTCCAACTAAACACCAACATCCAGCTTCACTCGACGACCAGCAAGTTACAGTGCTGGACAACCTATGCCAAACAACTAGAAAGACAGGAACACAACCCCACGCATTAGCAGAGAGGCTGCCTAAAATCATAATAAGTCTACACACACCTCAAAACAAACCACCAGACGTGGACCTGCCCACCAGAAAGACAAGATCCAGCCTCCTCCACCAGAACACAAGCACTAGTCCCCTAAACCAGGAGGCCTACACAACCCACTGAACCAACTTTAGCCACATGGGACAGACATCAAAAACAGCAGGAACTGGGCTTCTCTGGTGGCGCAGTGGTTGAGAGTCTGCCTGCCGATGCAGGGGACACGGGTTCGTGCCACGGTCCGGGAGGATCCCACGTGCCGTGGAGCGGCTGGGCCTGTGAGCCATGGATGCTGAGCCTGCGCGTCCGGAGCCTGTGCTCCACAACGGGAGAGGCCACAACAGTGAGAGGCCGCGTACTGCAAAAAAAAATAATAAAATAAAAATAAAAGTGGTGAGACCAGGCATCCTTGTCTTGTTCCTGGTCTTAGAGGAAATGCTTTCAGCTTTTCACTGTTGAGTATGTAATTAACTATGAGTTTGTCATATACGGTCATTTTTTATGTTGAAGGACACCCCAAACACAGTAAAATAAGCAAACTGAGAAGACAGAAAAACACACAGCAGATGAAGGAACAGGATAAAAACACACCAGACCTAACAAATGAAAAGGAAACAAGTAGTCTACCTGAAAATTAATTCAGAATAATGATAGTAAAGATGATCCAAAATCTTGGAAATAGAATAGACAAAATGCAAGAAACATTTAACAAGGACTTAGAAGAACTAAAGATGAAATAAGCAATGATGAACAACACAATAAATGAAATTAAAAATACTCTAGATGGGATCAATAGCACAATAACTGAGGCAGAAGAACGGATAAGTGAACAGGAAGATAAAGTAGTGGAAATAACTACTGCAGAGCAGAATAAAGAAAAAGAATGAAAAGACCTGAGGACAGTCTCAGAGACCTCTGGGACAACACTAAACACACCAACATTCAAATTATAGGGGTTACAGAAGAAGAAGAGAAAAATAAAGGGACTGAGAAAATATTTGAAGAGAATATAGTTGAAAACTTCCCTAATATAGGAAAGGAAATAGTTAATCAAGACCAGAAAGCACAGAGAGTTCTGTACAGGATAAATCAAAGGTGACACATGCTAAGAAACATATTAATCAAACTGTCAAAACTTAAAAAGAAAAAAGCATATTAAAAGCAGCAAGGGAAGAATAACACACAAGAGAATCCCCATAAGGTTAACAGCTGATCTTTCAGCAGAAACTCTACAAGCCAGAAGGGCAGGACAGGTTTAAAGTGATGAAGGAGAAAAACCAACAACCAAGATTATGCTACCCAGCAAGGATCACATTCAGATTTGATGGAGAAATTAATATATTTACAGACAAGCAAAAGCTGAGAGAGTTCAGCACCAACAAACCAGCTTTACAGCAAATGCGAAAGAAACTTCTCTAGACAAGAAACACAAAAGAAGGAAAAGATCTACAATAACAAACCAAAAACATTTAAGAAAATCGGAATAGGGACATATATATCGATAATTACATTAAATGTAAATGATTTAAATGCTCCCACCAAAAGACACAGACTGGCTGAATGGATAAAAAAAACAAGACCCATATATATGCTGTCTACAAGAGACCCACTTCAGGCCTAGAGACACATGCAGACTGAAAGTGAGGGGATGGAAAAAGATATTTCATGCAAATGGAAACCAAAAGAAAGCTGGAGTAGCAATTCTCATATCAGACAAAATAGACTTTAAAATAAAGACTATTAGAAGAGACAAAGAAGGACACTACATAATGATCAAGGGATCGATCCAAGAAGTTATAACAACTATAAATATTTATGGACCTAACATAGGAGCACCTCAATACATAAGGCAAATACTAACAGCCATAAAAGGGGAAATTGACAGTAAGACATTCATAGTAGGAGATTTTAACACCCCACTTTCCCCAAAGGACAGATCATCCAAAATGAAAATAAATAAGGAAACACAAGATTTAAATGATACATTAAACAAGATGAACTTAATTTATATTTATAGGACATTCCATCAAAAAACAAAAGAATACACATTTTTCTCAAGTGCTCATGGAACACTCTCTTGGATAGATCATAAATCAAGCCTTGGTAAATTTAAGAAAACTGAAATTGTGACAAGTATCTTTTCCAACAACAACACTATGAGACTAGATATCAATTACAGGAAAAGATCTGTAAAAAATAAAACCACTTGGAGGCTAAACAATACACTATTTAATAATGAAGTGCTCACTGAAAAAGTAAAAGAGGAAATTAAAAAAATACCTAGAAACAAATGACAATGGAGATATGATGATCCAAAACCTATGGGATGCAACAAAAGCAGTTCTTAGAGGGAAGTTTATGGCAATACAATCCTACGTTAAGAAATAAGAAACATCTCGAATAAACAACCAAACCTTGCAGCTAAAGCAATTAGAGAAAGAAGAACAAAAAAAACCCAAAGTTAACAGAAGGAAAGAAATCATAAAGTTCAGGTCAGAAATCAATGAAAATGAAATGAAGGAAACAATAGCAAAGATCAATAAAACTAAAAGCTGGTTCTCTGAGAAGATAAACAAAATTGATAAACCATTAGACAGACTCATCAAGAAAAAAAGGGAGAAGACGCAAACCAATAGAATTAGAAATGAGAACGGAGAAGTAACAACTGACACTGCAGAAATACAAAAGTTCATGGCAGTTTACTACAAGCAACTCTATGCCAATTAAATGGACAACCTGGAAGAAATGCACAAATTTTTAGAAATGCACAACCTGTCAATACTGAATCAGGAAGAAACAGAAAATATAAAAAGACAAATCACAAGCACTGAAATTGAAACTGTGATTAACAATCCTCCAACAAACAAAAGCCCAGAACCAGATGGATTCACAGGCAAATTCTTTCAAACGTTTAGAGAAGAGCTAACACCTATCATTCTCAAACTCTTCCAAAATATAGCAGAGGGAGGAACACTCCCAAACTCATTCTACCAGGCCACCATCACCCTGTTACCAAAACCAGACAAGGATGTCACAAAGAAAGAAAACTACAGGCCAATATCACTGATGAACATAGATGCAAAAATCCTCAACAAAATACTAGCAAACAGAATCCAACAGCACACTGAAAGCATCATACACCTTGGTCAAGTGGCGTTTATTCCAGGAATGCAAGGATTCTTCAACATACAGAAATCAATCAATGTGATACACCATATAAACAAATTGAAGGGGGAAAAACATATGATCTTCTCAATAGATGCAGAGAAAGCTTTCAACAAAATTCAACACCCATTTATGATAAAAACCCTGCAGAAAGTAGGCATAGAGAGAACTTTCTTCAACATACTAAAGGCCATATATAACAAACTCACAGCCAACATCATCCTCAATGGTGAAAAAGGAAAGCATTTCTACTAAGATCAGGAACAAGACAAGGTTGCCCACTCTCACCACTCTTATTCAACATAGTTTTGGAAGTTTTAGCCACAGCAATCAGAGAACAAATGGAAATAAATGGGATCCAAATCAGAAAAGAAGAAGTAAAGCTGTCACTGCTTGCAAATGACATGGTAGTATACATAGAGAATCCTAAAGATGCTACCAGAAAACTACTAGAGCTAATCAATGAATTTGGTAAAGTAGCAGGATACAAAATTAATGCACAGAAATCTCTGGCATTCCCATACGCTAATGATGAAAAATCTGAAAGCGAAATAAAGAAAACACTCCCATTTACCATTGCAACAAAGAGAATAAAATATCTAGGATTAAACCTACTTAAGGAGACAAAAGCCACTGATGAAAGAAATTAAAGGTGGTATAAATATAGGATATATATAGCATATTCTTGGATTGGGAGAATCAATATTGTGAAAATGACTCTGCTACACAAAGCAATCTACAGATTCAATGCAATCCCTATGCAACTACCACTGGCATTTTTCACAGAACTAGAACAAATATTTTCACAATTTGTATGGAAACACATAAGATCCCACAGATTGCTAAAACAATCTTGAGAACGAAAAATGGAGCTGGAGGAAACAGGCTCCCTGACTTCAGACTATACTACAAAGCGACAGTAATCAAGACATTATGGTACTGGCACAAAAACAGAAATATAGATCACTGGAACAGGATAGAAAGCACAGAGATAAACCCACGCACATATGGTCACCTTATCCTTGATAAATGAGTCAAGAATGTACAGTGGAGAAAGGACAGCCTCTTCAATAAGTGGTTCTGGGAAAACTATACAAGTACATGTAAAAGTATGAGATTAGATCACTTCCTAACACCATACACAAAAATAAGCTCAAAATGGATTAAAGACCTAAATGTAAGGCCAGACACTATCAAACTCTTAGAGGAAAACTTAGGCAGAACACTCTATGACATAAATCACAGCATGATCCTTTTTAACCCACCTCTGAGAGAAATGGAAATAAAAACAAAAATAAACAAATGGGACCTAATGAAACTTTATAGCTTTTGCACAGCAAAGGAAATCATAAATAAGAGCAAAAGACAACTCTCAGAATGGGAGAAAATATTTGCAAATGAAGCAACTGACAAAGGATTAATCTCCAAAATTTACAAGCACCCCATGCAGCTCAATAACAAAAAAACAAACAACCTAATCCAAAAATGGGCAGAAGACATAAATAGATATTTCTCCAAAGAAGATATATAGACTGCCAACAAACACATGAAAGAGTGCTCAACATCATTAATCATTAGAGAAATGCAAATCAAAACTACAATGAGATATCATCTCACACCAGTCAGAATGGCCATCATCAAAAAAAGCTAGAAGCAATAAATGTTGGAGAGGGTGTGGAGAAAAGGGAACATTCTTGCACTGTTGGTGGGAATGTGAATTGGTACAGCCACTATGGAGAACCGTATGGAGGTTCCTTAAAAAACTACAAATAGAATTACCATATGACCCAGCAATACCACTACTGGGCATATACTCTGAGAAAACCATAATTCAAAAAGAGTCATGCACCAAAATGTTCATTTCAGCTCTATTTACAATATTCCAGAGATGGAAACAGCCTAAGTATCCAACTACCAAGCATAAAATAGATAGCTAATAGGAAGCAGCCACATAGCATGGTGAGATCAGCTTGGTGCTTTGTGACCACCAAAAGGGGTGGGATAGGGAGGTTGGGAGGGAGGGAGAGGCAAGAGGGAAGAGATATGGGAACTTATGCATATGTATAACTTATTCACTTTGTTATATTGCGGAAACTAACACACCATTGTAAAGCAATTACATTGCAATAAATATGTAAAAAAAAAAAAAAAACATAGGCAGTGACATAGGATAAAAGAAAAAATTGAAATACAAAACACCCAGAAAGCAATTAATAAGATGGCATTATATTACATATCTACAATTACTCTAAATATAATGAATCAAATTCATCAATGAAAGAGCATGGAGTGACTGGATGGTTAAAAGTAAAAAAGAAAGAGTCAACTATATGCTGCCTACAGGAGACCCACTTCAGTTTTAAGAACACACATAGACTGAATATGAAGGAATGGAAAACAATAACTTATGCAAGTGGAAACCAAAAGACAGCCAAGGATAGCTATACTTCTATCAAACAAAACAGATTTCAAGCCAAAAATGGTAATGAGAGATAAAGAAGGTCATTATATAATGATAAATGTATCAATTCATCAAGAAGTTATAACAATCATAAAAATGCACACACACAACATAGGAGAACCTAAATATATCAAGTAAATACTAACAGATCTGAAGGGAGAGATGGCCAAAGATACAGTAATAGTAGGGGGCTTAAATACCCTACTTTCAGCAATAGATAGATCATTTAGAGAGAAAATCAACAATGAAACATTGGACTTCAAATATAAATTAGACCAAATGAACATAACAGACATTTAAGGAACATTTTATCCAAAGAAGTAAAATGCACACTCTTCTCAAGTGCACATTAAACATGCTCCAGGTTAGATCTTATGATAGGACATAAAATAAGTCTTAGCAAATTGAAGAACTTGAAATAATGCTAGTCATTTTTTTTTCTGAGTACAATGGTAAGAAACTAGAAATAAATAACAAGAGGAATCTGGAAATTTTACAAGGATATGGAAAATAAACAGGAAAATGAACAACACACTGCTGAACAGCCACCAGATCAAAGAAGGAATAAAAGGGAAATTTTAAAAAAATGAAACAAATAAGAATGGAAACACAATATACCAAAACCCATCAGATGCTACAAAAACAGTTCTGAAAGGGAAGTTTATAGTAATAAATGCTTATATTTAGAAAAAATCTCAAATAAACAATCTAACTTGATGCCTCAGAGAAATAAAAACTGACAACCAAACAAAGCCCAAAGTTAGCAGAATAAAGGAAATAACACAGATAGAACCAGAAGTAAATGAATTTGGGAACAGGAAAACAATACAGAACATCAACAAAACTAAGAACTGTTTTTGAACGAAATTGAAAAAAATACTTTGGATAGACTAAGAAAAAGGAGAGTCAATAAATAAAATCATAAATGAAAAAGTAGACATTACAACTAATACTACAGAAATATATAGGATTATAAAGACTACTATGAAGATTTATGTGCTGACAAATTGTATAACTTTCAAGAAATGGATAAATTCCTAGAAACATACAACCTACCAATACTGAATCAAAAATTCATAGAAAATCTGAACAACTCATAATGGGTAAGGAGGTTGAATCAGTAATCAAATACTCCCCAACATAGTAAAGCTCAGGACTAGATATCTCCACTGAATTCTACAGCATTTAAAAATAACTAATTCCAATTCATTTAAAACATTTTCAACAAATAGAAGAGGAAGTAACACTTCCAAACTAATTCTTTGAGGCCAGTATTACCCTAATACCAAAGCCATATGAGGACACTATAAGAAAAAAAACTATAGACTGATATCCCTGATTAATAGATGTAAATATTCTCAATGAAATAATCTCAAACCAAATTTAATGACACATTAAGACAGTTATACACCATGACCAAGTGAGATTTATTCCTGGGATACAAAGATGCTTCAAAACATACACAAATCAATAAGTATTATATAGCATATTAATAGAATGAAAGATAAAAAAATATAACATCCTCTCAGATGCATAAAAAGCATTTGACAAAATACAACATTCTTTCATGAGGAAAAAAAAATTGCAACAAAATGGGTATAAAAGAAACATACCTCAGTAAAGGTCATATATGGAAAACACACAGCTAACATCATATCCAATGGTGAAAGTGTGAAAGCTTTTATTTTAAGATCAGTAACAAGACAAGTGTGCCCACTCTCACACTCAATATAGTACTGGAAGCCCTAGCTAGAACAATCAGGTAAGACTAAGAAACAATATGTACCCAAATAAAAAATAAAGAAGTAAAATTGTCATTATTTGCAGATGATATGATCTTAAACATAGAAAACCCTAAAGACTAAGCCAAAAGCTGTTGGAACTAATCAACAAATTCAGTGTAATTGCAGGATATAAATTCAACATGCAGAAATCAGTTGCATTTTTATGTACTAATAATGAAACATTTGAAAAAGAAATAAAACTCTTCCATTAACAATAGCATCAAGGGACTTTCCTGATGGTCCAGGAGGTAAGAATGCATGCTCCCAATTTAGGGAGCCCAGGTTTTATCCCTGGGCAGGGAACTAAATCCTACATGCATGCCACAATTAAGAGTCTGCATGCTGCAACTGAGAAGTCTGCATGCTGTAACTAAGAAACCCACAGGCCGCAACTAAGTGTCCACGTGCCTTGACTAAGACCCAGTGCAGCCTAAATAAATAAATAAATATTTTTAAAAAAACAATTGCATCAAAAACAGTAAAGTTCTTAGGGATAAATTTATCCAAGGAAGTTAAAGATCTGTATGATAAAAATTACAAGACCTTGTTGAATGAAATAAATGGTAAGACATCATGTTACCATGGATCAGAAGAATTAATATTGTTAAAATGTTCATGCTACCCAAAACCATATATAAATTCAATGAAATTGCTAACAAAATTCCAAAGGAATTTTTCACATAAATAGAAAAAGAATTATAATATGTGTATGGAACCACAAAAGACCATGAATAGCCAAAGCAATCCTGACAATAACAAAACTGGACACATCACACTTCCTGATTTCAAACTATGTTATAAAGCTATAGTAATTAAAGCAGTATGGTACTGGCATAAAAGTAGACCCAAAAACCAATTGAACAGAATAGAGAGCCCAGAAGTAAATCCCAAGGTATACAGTCAAATAACATTTGACAAGGAAGCAAACAACACTCCTTGGGAAAGGATAGTCTCTTCAAAAAATGGTGCTGAAAAAACTGGATAATGACATGCAGAAAAATGAGATTGGGTCCCTATATTATACCACTCACAAAAATTAGCTTGAAATGGATTAAAGCCTTAAACATAAGACCTGATACCGCAAAATTCGTAGAAGAAAAACATGCACAAGAAGTTTCTTGACATTGATCTTGCCAAAAACATAAGCAACGAAAGCAAAAATCAAACTGCAACTACATCAAACTAAAAGCTTCTGCACAAGAAAAGAGACATTCAAAACAATAAAAAGGCAACCTACATAATTGGAGAAAATATTTGAAAACCATGTATCACATAAGGGGTTATTATATCCAAAATATATAAAGAACTCACACAATTCAATAACAAAAGAAGAGATAATCTGATTTAAAAATGGGTAGAGAAATTGAGCAGATATTCTTCCAAAGAAGACATCCATATAGCCAAAAGGTACATGAAAAGATGCTCGTATTACTTATCGTCAATGAAATGCAAATCAAAACCACACACCTGATAAAATGGCTTTCATCAAAAAGACAAGAGATAACAAGTATGGTAAGGATGTGGAGAAAAGGGAAACCTAGTACACTGTGGGAATGGAAACTGGTGCAACCACTATAGAAGACAGTATGGAGGGTTCACAAAAATTAAAAATAGAACTACCACATAATCTAGAAATGCCACTACTGGGTATATATCCAAAGGGAACAAAAGCAGGATATTGAAGTGATACATGCACTCCCATATTTACTGCAGCATTATTCACAATAGCCAGGATATAGAAACAGCCCAAATATCTGTAAACAAATGAATGAATAAAGAAGATGTGATGATATATATATATATATATATATATATATATATATATACCTCTATCTATAGCTATAGCTATAGCTATACAATTGAATACTATTCACCAATAGAAGGAAATTCTTCCATTTGCAACAACTAGGCCAGATAAGGTCAGTATGATAAGAGAGGTAAGTCAGAAAAAAAAAGACAAATACTGTATGATATCAATTATATGCAGAATAAAACAGAGAGAATGGTGGAGCTGGGAGTGAGATAATTGGGGATATGTTGTAGCTAGTAGATAAATAAGTCCTAGAGGTCTAATGCACAGCATAGTGATTATATATAATAATACTGTATTATAAAATTCAAAGTTGCTAAGAGACAAGATCTTAATTGTTCTCACCATAAATCAGAAGTAATAATTAAGTGAAATTATAGAGATGTTAGCTAATGCTGTTATGGTAATCACATTGCCATATATAAATACAACAAATCAACACACTGTAAATGTTAAACTTATACAATGTTATATGTCATCACATCTCAAAAAAGAAAAAAATTCAGAAATAATAAAAAGTAGAGGAGGAATTGTAAGTTTTATTAGTATAATGAAGGAAGACCTAACTTGAAAGGTAACAGTTAAACATAAACTTGATGGAGACGAGGTAGTAATTTATGCAGATATATTGGGAAAGACTTGTCCAAGCAGAAGACACAACCAGTACAAAGGACTTGAGGTGGGAACAGGCCTAATATGTTCAAGGAAGGTTAAGGAGGTCATTGTGGCAAGAGACTAATGAATGAGAGGAAAAGTAATAGGAGATGAAATCAGAGAGGTACAGTGAAGGTGTGGTACATCCACAGTGTAAAACCTTATGGACTATTATAAAGATTTTGGCTTTTACTTTTGGTGAAATGAGGAACAATTGCACAGTTTTGAACAATAAAGTAATATTCCTTACTTTTATTTTGCATGGAGTACTCTGGCTGCTGATTGGAGAAGAGATTTCAGATGTGCAATGACATAGGCAAGGAAACCAGTTAGCAGGCTGCTACAATAATTCAAGTAAGAGATGATGCTAACATGAACAAAGGAGATAGTGAGAAGTGGTCAAACTAAATATATTTTGAAGATGAACTAAAGTGGGACATGAATATAAGAGAGGAATCAAGGATGAATGTAAGGTTTGAGGTATGAGCAACTGGAAGGATGAAATTGCCATTAACCAAGGCAAAAAAGATTGCAGAGCAATTTAGGGGGTAAGGGAGAAATCACATATTTATTTTTAGATATGTTAAGTTTGACATGAGTATTAGACATTCATATATATATGTATATATATGTGTGTACTTTGGGGAAAGTTTTGAGCTGAATATATAATTTTTTAGTAATCAGGCAGATACAATATTTAAAATCATGATACAAAATGAGATCACCAAGTAAGGGGAGTACAGAAACAGAAGAAAAGAGAATGTCACATAAATAGTAAGTGATGTACCTCTAATTGGAAAAGAGATATGCCTAACTCCAAAGTCTGTGCTCTTATCTAGTGAGATATAAAACTGCTATATAAAGTTAGGTTCTATAGCATAGGTAATAATCAAGCCTGGCACCTATATGGTAAGAGTAGTAAAATAACTTTATTTTCTTAAAACACTATTTTCCTTTATGCACTAGGTCCAAAAACTTATGTAAATAGTTTCTGGAAGAAAAAAATACGTACACACAAATACAATGAATAGAGCAGTTGTAAGCAACAAGTAATTGCACACTTTTACATAATTAACTCAATAAAGTTATTTGGGAACATTTTCTTGTTCTAATATTTGGTTTTCCCCATGATCTTTCCATCATTTCTGATCCTACACTTCTTTTGTAGAAATTGAAAAAACCTATTAAAGTAGTAGTGACCCTAACATCAAGAAAATTTCAGAATGATAGCTGAAAGGAACTTGTTATCTCACCCTGCTGAGGTTCGGTTGCACAGCAACTACTAAATGATATATAGTGACACTCAATGGCAATTGAATTAAGAAATTATTTCTATTACATTAAAAATTGTGTCATAACAAAATAGGCATTTAACAGGATGAGATCAAGAAAATAATATCAGAACAACTCTGAATTAAAATTCAGAATTTGGGTAATTTCTATAGTGTCTATTAAAACATTTTTCATTGAAAAATGAAAAACACTTGGATAACTTAAATGGTTTGACAAAGGCTTTAATAAAAAATGCTCACACACATGAGTGTGTGTCATGAGGCATAAATATCAGAATATTTCTAATGTATTTTAGCTATAACTTTCAGGCAAAGCAATTACAGTGATTCTTCTGTATGAAACTGAGAGTGCCAGAAGTATTAAATGTATAGATCAAACAGAGGTGTAGAAGCCAATTATACTAATTAATACATAGTATTTATCACGCTTACTATGTAAAATTCCTATATATTAATTTTCTCATTTATTTCCCACAATGAGCTAGAAGGGCTATTCAAATGACTTTTTATAGATGAGGAAACTGAGGTTCAGAAAAAGTAAATAACTTCCTAGCAAAGCCACAGCTACTATTTGACCTCAGCTTGTTTACCTTCAATACCTTAACTATCAAATAGTATACTTCCCAATGTTATGGTGAAAACAGTTAGATAGTTCTACCCCTATATGAAATACAGCCCAAGAATTCTTATGTTCAATTAAGATTAAGTTGACTGAGTAATAGAGACTTAAAAATGGCTTAATTAAGTTAGAGGTTTATTTTTCTCTTATTTGAAAGTGTGACTATAGGCAGTAAAGCTGGTATGACAGATTTGATTCCTGAAGTCTTTAAGGACTCAGGGTTTTTTATCCTAATGCTTCACTGTGTATGGTCTCCATCATCAAGCCATCATATCTACATTCAAGCCAGCAGGAAAGATAAAGGGACAAAAGAGAAAAAGGGTAAAGACTGTGTGTCAGCTTTCTTTTAAGGAAAGAAAATTACAGAAAATTTGAGTTGACACAACCAAAAGATGTATTAATATAGAACTGTTTTTTAAACATTTTTATTAGAGTATAATTGCTTTACAATGGTGTGTCAGCTTCTGCTTTATAACAAAGTGAATCAGTTATACATATACATACGTCCCCATATCTCTACACTCTTGCAACTCCCTCCCTCCCACCCTCCCTATCCCACCTCTCTAGGTGGTCACAAAGCATAGAACTGTTTTATACTACAATCATGCTATCCTTTTGCACTTTACTATGTTACTGACTTGCGTAAATTATTCAAAATCCTGTATAAGTCTCATTCTGTCCATGAAGCAAGCTTGACTCCCATAACTTCCCTGCCTGAAGCATGGACTACTCAAACATGGTGAATACTCTAATACTATAGCTATTGCCCTTGTCTACCCAAGTTCTTTCATAGATTTCCTGGCTCAGGTAGGGCAAATCTGAGAGAAGAGTAAGTGTTTCTTGAGCAATAAGTAGTCAAAACGGATTATTGTTGGGTGAATACCAAAGGTTTTGACCATGGTTAAGCTGCAAGCAGGGCTGCACCTTCCTAAAATCAAGGCATAGAATGGCCCAAGCTATTGTCTTACTAAGGTTATTTTTAAAATAGATAAAAATCACAGGAGTAATTGGGATCCTTGAAGCAGCGCAGTGATTTAGTACCACCATTCAAAATATAATTTTTTTAAAAAAACACACACATTTTCTTACGATGTTCTATGCTACCCATTTTGCAGATACAAGAGCAACTTCCTGAATTCAACCAAAGGGGTGACTGAAGACAGATTTGCTCCAGGTGTTCCGCATCTTGGCAAAAGCAGAATCAGAGTATAGGCCAAATGGGTAATGAGAAAAACAACTGGGTGTGAGATTTTATATAGTTCAGTAGACATCATTTTGACTGGGCATCCAGATCAGTAATGGGTCCTCAAATTAATAGGTGTCAAATAGGAAGAGGAGCAGAAATCATAAGCGTCCCCATATCTCTACACTCTTGCAACTCCCTCCCTCCCACCCTCCCTATCCCACCTCTCTAGGTGGTCACAAAGCATAGAACTGTTTTATACTACAATCATGCTATCCTTTTGCACTTTACTATGTTACTGACTTGCGTAAATTATTCAAAATCCTGTATAAGTCTCATTCTGTCCATGAAGCAAGCTTGACTCCCATAACTTCCCTGCCTGAAGCATGGACTACTCAAACATGGTGAATACTCTAATACTATAGCTATTGCCCTTGTCTACCCAAGTTCTTTCATAGATTTCCTGGCTCAGGTAGGGCAAATCTGAGAGAAGAGTAAGTGTTTCTTGAGCAATAAGTAGTCAAAACGGATTATTGTTGGGTGAATACCAAAGGTTTTGACCATGGTTAAGCTGCAAGCAGGGCTGCACCTTCCTAAAATCAAGGCATAGAATGGCCCAAGCTATTGTCTTACTAAGGTTATTTTTAAAATAGATAAAAATCACAGGAGTAATTGGGATCCTTGAAGCAGCGCAGTGATTTAGTACCACCATTCAAAATATAATTTTTTTAAAAAAACACACACATTTTCTTACGATGTTCTATGCTACCCATTTTGCAGATACAAGAGCAACTTCCTGAATTCAACCAAAGGGGTGACTGAAGACAGATTTGCTCCAGGTGTTCCGCATCTTGGCAAAAGCAGAATCAGAGTATAGGCCAAATGGGTAATGAGAAAAACAACTGGGTGTGAGATTTTATATAGTTCAGTAGACATCATTTTGACTGGGCATCCAGATCAGTAATGGGTCCTCAAATTAATAGGTGTCAAATAGGAAGAGGAGCAGAAATCATAAGTGTAGGGAGTGAAGGAGAACTGGGAATGAGATATGGTGGTGATGTATAACTACAAAGGACAAGAGTCCAGGTTTTTGTGAATTCTGTTTAATGGGTTATTTGATGAATTGATGGCTTTTATTGGACCAGTTGCTTTCACCATGGGTCATAGAAACCAGAGAGAAGACATATGCAAGATGATTCCAAGACGCAGGCACACTCAGATTACATAGGGTGATAAAAATTCTTGCAATACCCAGGGTATTTTTTACTTTGATTTTGCAGTCATTAGTTCCAATTATACACTTAACGTCAGTTGTGCCAATTAATTGGTGGAATATCTGTGCATTGTGATAACTGAAATGTAGCAGAAAATAATCCACCCCATGCTCAAAAGTATAATTTCTACTGATCCCTGAAATTCTAGGTTTTGGTCTTAAACTTTATGTTTATGAGAGGAAAAACCATCAGTTCTTAATTGACAGAAAACGAATTGCTAAGGCTGGCTTGGATTGAAACAGCTTGAGACTCATGGGTCTCTGGGAGAAAGAGACTCTGAAAAGAAAAAACAAACAAACAAACAAACAAAAAACAGGCAGAAGTTATAGAAAAGAAGACAGAAATGCCAAAGATAAACTTTAACTCCTTTACAATTTTGATGGCTGGTCCTAGTCATCACTCTATAGTCAAAAGTGTTGCTTTGAAGGCACTGCCAGTAAAAGAGGTTAATGAATTTTTTCTTATCAACATATGGACACTGCCTCCTAAAAGAAATAATGCCACCATTATTTAATTTTTTTATACCAATTCTATACAGTTTTGCTAGCTCTCTCATTGCAGGACACATTTTTTACTACATGCAGAGCATAAACTACAACTTTGAGTTTGTCTATATAGTACAAAGTGAGCTGAAGATTTAAAAATTATAGAGATCCCCAATAAATGAAGACAGCTAATCTAGATAATTTAGACAAACCACATGAAAAGCGTTATTTAGTCCAACCAAGATAACTGTAAAATTGTTCAATATCCACATCATTAAGCATGGTGTTGATTCATCCTAAACTGTCATGGCTAATTTGCTATGGTGTTTTCAATAGACAGTCACATTCAATTGATGCTCTGAAACTAACTATGGAAAGTACTAGTTATGTCAACACAGTATCTAAACATCCAGGTTAAGAGGAAAAATTTTATTCAAATGGTTTTGTTTGTGCTACATTAGATATTTGGAAATTGGTTTCTTATTTGGGCTTTCCATATTTGTAAACATGCTGAAGATTGTATGCTTTTCTATTGGGAGAAGCAGCATTTCTGTGCAATAGGAAAAACATTGGACTCAAAGCAAAGAAATACAGATTTTACCCTAGACGTGATAGTAATAAATTGACTAACTTTTGACAAACTCCTTAACCTCTTCTAGTCTCCATTTATTTGATTCTACCTGCCTACTTACCTCATTAGGGATATTGTGGTTATCAAAATTGACTCTAAATACAAACAACTTAGAAAAGTTAAAAGTGAGGTTTAAATGCAAGGGATTCTCATATTTATGTTTAAAACCTTACTAATACAGGCTACTATGTGAGAAAAGTGCACAGGTAAATACACTAGGTTGTAAGTTCTGAGTGGGAAAACATAAGTTAAAAGAAACTGAAAGTAGATTTTATTGCTAAAGTGATTCCAGCTGTGCTTCAATTTTTGTGTTTCAAAGACATAAGTTTCAAACTTCCACTGCTAGTTTTACTGCATTGATCTGAATGCTTCTGTTATTACAGTTTAATAACAAGCAATGGCTCAGTTGCAGATTGGTGAATCCCATCCACTCATATACTCCAATAAAGAAGTTAAAAATAAATAAATAAATAAAATAAAGAGAAGTTCCACTCAGGGCAGCCCAAGGGAAGTCTGTGTTCCCTACTGACCACTCAGGGCCGTGTCTACATGAGCAGAATGGGTTGGATTGGTTATGGTTTTATTAATGTTACATTAGAATATTATTCGTCTTAAAAAAAAACAAAAACCACTTGTGTTTCAGTCACTGTGATAAACATGGAGATGCCTAATTCTTAAAGCACAGCTTAAATAATATCACTTCTCTACTCAAAGTCCTTTAATAATAATTTAGTGATTAAAAGATAAAGTCCAAACACACTAGGATGGAATTCAAGGCCCAAAATACCTTTCAAATGTAATTCCTCCCTTGCCCTTCCTCTCATAGATTTCTCACATATGTTCCAACTAGATCATATTACCTCCATTTCTACACAGCCTGTATTATTTTTGCAATTATAACTTTGTTCACGTTGCTCTATCTAAATGAAATTGTCATTATCCCTAGCTTTGCCTCTCAATCCTAGGAATACTTCAAGTTTCTGCTCAAATACCACCTCTTCCATGAACTCTTCTTTGATCCCATCTAAATCTAATCTTTATTTTCTGGACTCAAGCAATATTTTGTGCTCCTGTTTTAGCACTTCTTAATACATTTCTTCCTACCACAGAAATGTTTTTATAGAAATATAATCTCTCCAGACACTCAGTTTCTTCAGGAATGTGATTCCATCTTTTTCATTGTATTATACAATATAACCGGAAAATGTATTGCCTATATTAGGTACTTACTAAATGTTTATTGTTTGTCAAAATAATTTATAAGCAATGAGAAAATTAATCAATCTGGGGAGTTGGTAGACTAGTCAAAAAAAAAAATTGAGTTCCATCTAGCAACATAAATGTGGAAACAGTAAGCCTCAATATTGTCATTAAGAAGCCAAACTATAGCACATAGAAATTAGTTGACTGCAAACATTTAGAGATTTGCAAATAATTTCAGCATAATGAAAATATTATGCAAATGAATCATAGTCATAGTCTCTTGTATATGCTCCTTCCAACTATACAATAAGTTAAGATTTACTATGATTGTGATACTACACATGGAGAATCCTAAAGATGTTACCAGAAAATTACTATAGTTAATCAATGAATTTGGTAAAGTAGCAGGATACAAAATTAATGCACAGGAATCTCTTGCATTCCTATACACTAATGATGAAAAATCTGAAAGGGAAATTAAGGAAACAATACTATTTATCATTAAAAAAAAGAATAAAATACCTAGGAATAAACTACCTAAGGAGAAAAAAGACCTGTATGCAGAAAACTATAAGACACTGATGAAAGAAAATAAAGATGACACAGATGGAGAGATATACCATGTTCTTGGACTGGAAGAATCAACATTGTGAAAATGACTATACTAGCCAAAGCAATCTACAGATTCAATGCAATCCCTATCAAACTACCAATGGCATTTTTCACAGAACTAGAACAAAAAAATCCACAATTTGTATGGAAACACAAAAGACCCCGAATAACCAAAGCAATCTTGAGAAAGAAAAACAGAGCTGGAGGAATCAGGCTCCCTGACTTCAGGCTATACTACAAAGCTACAGTAATCAAGACAGTATGGTACTGACACAAAAACAGAAATATAGATAAATGGAAAAGGATAGAAAGCCCAGAGATAAACCCACACACATATGGTCACTGTAGTTTTAATAAAGAAGGCAAGAATATACAAAGGAGGACAGCCTCTTCAATAAGTGGTCCTGGGAAAACTGGACAGCTACATGTAAAATGAAATTAGAACACTCCCTAACACCATACACAAAAATAAACTCAAATTGTATTAAAGACCTAAGTGTAAGGCCAGACACTATAAAATTCTTAGAGGAAAACATAGGCAGAACACTCTATGACATAAATCACAGCAAGATCCTTTTGACCCCCTCCAAGAGAAATGGAAATAAAAACATAAATAAAATAATGGGACCTAATGAAACTTAAAAGCTTTTGCACAGCAAAGGAAACTATAAAGAAGATGAAAAGACAACCCTCAGAATGGGAGAAAATATTTGCAAATGAAGCAACTGACAAAGGATTAATCTCCAAAATTTACAAGCAGCACATGCAGCTCAATGTCAAAAAAACAAAAAACCCAAACGAAAACTGGGCAGAATACCTAAATAGACATTTCTCCGAAGAAGATATACAGATTGCCAACAAACACATGAAAGAATGCTCAACATCACTAATCATTAGAGAAATGCAAATCAAAAACTACAATGAGGTATAACCTCACACCAGTTAGAATGGCCATCATCAAAGAATCTACAAACAATAAATGCTGCAGAGGGTGTGGAGAAAAGGGAACCCTCTGGCACTGTTGGTGGGAATGTAAATTGACAGCCCCTATGGAGAACAGTATGGAGGTTCCTTAAATAACTTGAAATAGAACTACCATATGACCAAGCAATCCTACTACTGTGCATATCCCCTGAGAAAACCATAATTCAAAAAGAGTCATGTACCACAATGTTCATTGCAGTTCTATTTACAATAGCCAGGACATGGAAGCAACCTAAGTGTCCATAGACAGATGAATGGATAAAGAAGATGTGGTGCATATACACAATGGAATATTACTCAGTCGTGAAAGGAAACGATATTGAGTTATTTGTAGTGAGGTGGATGGAACTAGAGTCTATCACACAGAGTGAAATAAGTGAGAAAGAGAAAAAGAAATGCTGTGTGCTAACACATATATATGGAATCTAAAAATAAAAGGTTATGAAAAACCCAGGGGCAGGACAGGAAAAAGACACAGATGTAGAGACTTGAGGACATGGGGAGGGGGAAAGGTAAGCTGGGACGAAGTGAGAGAGTGGCATGGACTAATATATACTACCAAATGTAAGAGATAGCTAGTTGGAAGCAGCCACATAGCACAGGGAGATCAGACCGGTGCTTTGTGACCACCTAGACGGGTCAGATATGGAGGGTGGGAAGGAGACACAAGAGGGAGGAGATATGGGGATATATGTATATGTATAACTGATTCACTTTGTAATAAAGCAGAAACTAACACACCATTTTAAAGCAGTTATACTCTAGTAAAATTGCTTAAAAAAAAAAACAGGTTTACTATGATTGAAAATGAAAGAATCGATTTGCCAGGGTGATAATTGTATGAAAGATGTTGAAAAGGTATATAATGAACAAATGTATGAATAATTTCTCTAACATAGTGGGTAAGTAAAACAGGCTTATTTTGTATCCTGACCGTTTACCAGCTATTTAAACTTGCACATGTTCAGTAGTTTCTAAAATTTAGTTTTCTCATTGATAGAATAAGACTAGTAGTAACTAACTCACACTGTTTTAGTAGGAGCAAACTAAAAATGCTATAAATTTTTCCACTAGGAACAGAAAGTAAATATTTTTCAGAATTCAGTAAGTTAGATTACATACAATTCTGTGCTTGTGCACTCCAAAACAGCTATGTAGAGTGAATAGTTGTGAGAATGCCTGCATTCTTACAATTAATGTTCAATGTCAAGGTTTTTAATGCACCAAGCCTAATTATTTTGTATCACACCATACAACCTTTTTCTCTCAACTTTCCATGTTGGTAAAAAACATGAATATTGTTTTCTTTTTATGTTTAAGGTAATATGATAAATTTAAATAGAAAAGACATTCAAAATATTTATTTATTGACTTTGTTTATTGACCATTTCAATTTTTCCTCTGATATAAAAAATACTATAGGAGGTACCTGAGACTGTTGCTATTTATGTATATTACTAAATAAATATATTTGAAAAATCAATCTGTGCAACTGAGGTTTATGTGCTTTAATTTAGGCTTGATATTGTAAAATTACAACTCTTCTAAGAGCGTAAAATATATCACCTATAAGTCAAAATTATGCTTATAACTTGTCGGTGTGTAATTTTAAGCATGGGCCCTATACCACCTTTTTTTGAGAATTTGAAATCTGAGTAATAGAAATGATATAGCAAAGGTGTAGCTCCCCTGCAAAGTGGCAAGAAGCATTATTAAAATTACAGCCACCTAATGCTTCTCTGTATTTGTAGGTCTTCATGTTGAGTCTCTTTTTTATATAATGTATCATTAATTCCATCACCTGCCTCCCCCAAAAAGGAATCTCATCTCATGCATTCAATTGTTTGACTATAGAGTGCCACAAACCATATGGATCTCATTTGAAACTCTTCTAAATCATAGATATCCATGTGCAACTGATAAAAGCCAATTTATTTGGTGGTAGGGAATGGAAGGCTTCTCTCAAGTCAAGTCCAAGGAGATCCCCCTATAGGCTATCTAAATACTAAACTCAGGGGAAATTACTTCATCACAACTTGATCCAGATCACAGTAATGAATATTGTGATGTAGCCAATATTCAATTATGTTGACTTTACAATACTGGAATTAATCCATCTGCATTGCAGCTCAGTGAAGTCATTTTGGGGATGTAGTGATTTTGAGGCTGCCTTCATCTTTGCAGGCCCAGATGCTGAACCACAGAATCCTGAGAATTAACAATGTTACTAAAATGCTATTAAACTTTTGATGATAATACCTGTGCTGTGTGGCACAAGCCTGTAAGATTTAGGTTGAGATCATACTCCTATAGCCTGAAGATATTTTTCAGTGGTGTTTTGCAAGATTGTCTATCAGTATGTATTTTCCATGCATAACACTGCAATATGCCAGTGGTTAGCTCCTTTAGAATTAGAGTAATTGGTGGGGTTATTTTAAGCTTCTGACTAAACAGAGAATTTTATATTATCTGACATACTGAGTCTCAGAACTTTCTTACCGTAAATTCCACTTTGGCCAATTAATTTGAGCTGCAACTACAGGATGAATTAGGATTTATGATTTTCATACTAATGTCACTGTAGTCTTGCAAGATGAGGAGGTTTTTACCATAGTGTTACTCAACTTCTTGCTTCTACCCACACCTTCAATGTATTCTCAAAGCAGAAGCTAGAGGGAACTTGTTAAAATATGACAGACCATGTCACATCAGTTCCATGCTGAAAATCAATCAGTGGTGTTACATTTTGCTCCAAGTAAAAGCCAAAGTCCTCACAGTGACCTACAAGCCTCACATGACCTTCCATCTTCCTCAAACCATTAGTTCTCTGACCTCATCTCCAACCCTCTGCCCCCAGTTCACTGCTGTAGCCACACAAGCTTCTTTCCCATTCTTAGAATACGCCAAGGCACATGTTGACTCACAGTCATTGTTCTTTCTAGTCTCTGTGCCTGGATTAATTTTCTTTAAGGTATTGAAAACGCTTACTCCCTCATCTCTTTCCAGTCAATATTTAAAATTCACCTTCTTAAGGAGAACTTAATGAGTGGTAAGAGACCATTCTCTTTCCATGTTTACTTCTACCCCAACACTCCCTATCCCTCTTCCTTGTTATTTTCAGAGTCCATAATACCTTCTAAGGTATTATAAAATATGAATATTTATTATATTATTATTGTTTGTTAACTAATCTTACTAAAATTAAATTCTAAAGTGGTAAGGATTTTTGTCTTTTTTATTCATTGCTATATACTCAGTCTTAGAACTTTGCCTGACACATGGCATGCACTCCATAAGTATATATAAAGGAAGTAATGATTGACCCAAGTCAGTGTTCAGTCACCCTGGAATGAATCGTTTCTCCCACTAATACATAATAAAAGACAATATAAGTTTTTATTAGTATTTTTGAGAATCCTTTCAATAAATTAGAACTCAAAATTCTAAGCCTTAAACCAGTGATTCTCAAAAGAGAGTTAGGGGACTATGCATATGAAAATTTCTGTGGTTTCTGTCAAAAATACAAATTTCTTAGCCTCAATAGTATTTGTTAGAAATCTGTAACAGAAGACCCCAGAAAACTGCCTTTTGAACAAGTGTGCCATATAATTCTCTAATGTACTAAGTTTGAATATAACTTCTTTAATCTAGAAGTGACCTGCCATTGCATGTTCGGTCATCTCTATTTTCCTTAAATAACAGTTTCCTTACCAAAAAAGCTCCACCATTTCCTGTGATAACCATGAAACTTAAAAAAAAAAAAAAAACATAACAAGCACATACATACATCTAGTGCTGAAAAATTCAAAGTAATTCTTAGGAAGAAAACACATTCTTGAAAGATTCTATCTTCACAAGTTGGGGTTTTTTAAATTTTTTTTCTTCAAAAGATATTAAGTGCATTCTCATGTCCAAGATTTGAAAAAGGTAAAGCAAAATTACTATTCCCCATAATCTTCAATAAAGTATGTTTTAACTTTAAGAACCCTCAATTCAATCATAATTTAAATTAATCCAAGTTTAAGTGTAACTATTTTTTCTCTCTATGCAAGCTAACTCACAGCCCCCAGGTGAAAGCATAAATAAAAATAATTTGACTTCAAAATAACTAAATTATAACTTTAGTATATACAGTTTATTAAAGACATTAGATAAATTTCCATAACAGATTTTTTTATGGTTTTACTCTTAACATAAATGTTATTTAGTGAAGTAAAAATAACTTTTCCACATTCTATTCTTTATCTAAAGGTATTGTCATAATCATTCTCTCATCTTGTTTAAACCATGTTATATAACTTACTAATACATGCTTAAGTAATTTTTATAAAAATTCACAAAGGAATAGTAACTAAATTAAGAAAGTGATGTTGTTAAATATTCTGAAGTAGTTATAATTTCATTTAGAGTAATGGGGAGTCAATTTAAAAAAGGATAACCTGTAAAGCGTCCTGTTTTGTCTTAAGGATTTAGTAAGCCCAAAGCCTGTTTATCTGTATGCCAATTTTTATTTAATGAGTGAGTTGGGCTATACTGCCTTTACTTTTGCTTTTCAGAATGTTGCTTGAATTCACTAAGAACAGGTATTTAAGCTCAGAAGCATTAACAAGAGTAACATGTATATTCCACTTAAGTGATTTTGAAGGCTCACATCTCACAACTAAATAAATCTTCAGTATATTTATTTAAGGAAGTGTTTTTAAATGCATGGTACTCTTTCTTCATACAAAATTTTATGTGGAAACCTAGCATATAAAATCTACTGAGATTAAGTTATTCTGATTTGAAGGAGGTGAGGACCAGTAATCTAAATGCATAGCATTGCAGAGTAGTTACTGCCCAATGACCGTCTCTGAGGCATTCTTTGTGGGTCCCAGGATTCCAAAAAGCACAGTATAAAGGGAATAAAGAATGAATCTGATATATAAGATACACTGAATCGGGCAGCAAATAAAAATAATTTTAAAAGAAAGGTAAGCCCATGGATTGTCATTCCCAAGGGAACAGTGATTTCATATAAAGATTTTGTTCACTTGGATCTATGAATCAGTCATTTTAAAACTGATTTGTTGGTTTCAGTTGCTATAACCATTATGAATTAAGAATTTAGAAAATAAATAAATTGTAAATACTTTATCTCACTTATAATGCATATAGAAAGCTATGTCATATTTTGTATATTATAAATGAAAAGTAAATGATGGGAAGAAGTAGGACATACAGCTAAGGAAGAATGAAAAGGTTGGCATATCCTTTCCATAAAAACAAATATAAAACTGAATAAAATAGTCAAAAGCAATTATGGGTTCTGAATATTGAACAAAGACAAATAACAAATTGAGAAGTGATAAAAAAAAAAAGATGAACTTTAGGTAAGAACAAAGGGAGTCAGTTCATTCTTGCATGTTGAGTTCCCAATCCCCACCTACAAGTGAAAAAGTGGCTGTGAAAACCAGCAGTTTGCTGCCCTAGGAACTGACTACTTTGGAACAGAGAACAGGAAACTCTTTTTCAGTAGTGTATGGAAAAACCCAGCAGTGCTCCTAGCCTGAGGCTGTGATCCTAGTTAGAGCAATAGGAACCTGAATTCTAGCCAAAATTTAATATGCAGAGTCTGAAAATTAGATATACACTTAGTGGCTTTATTAGCATTCCCATATCTCTGGTTGTCTGAGACCTTTACAGCAATTGCCATGGAGATCTGAGAGAACTTGGTGGAAAATAAAAACCACAGAATATTGAAACTCGCCTGATTTGAATAAAATACCCAAAGCAAACATAGATCTACCAGTAGTGAATGGAAGCTTTAAAGACTAAAGATGTTTGAGCACAAACTCTGGCCGATTATTAACTGATCAATGATCAATACAGATCGATTGATACAGAGGAGACCCCTAAAAAGACAGGCTAAAAAGTTAGAATTAAAATTTTAAATCAATCAGATACATTAGCAGACACACAATGCAGAGGTGATAGATTCTGCAGATTAATTGCAGGTAGGTTACTTAAAAAATAAAATCAAACAAAACCAAAAAACTCTCAGAAGATAAACAAAGAAAATAGGAAATCAGAGTTGCTATAATAAATTATATGTCCAGTTTTGGTTTTTTTTTTACTCAGAAGAAAAGCCAAAAAGGCAGAAAAGTGTGACCCATATTCTAGAAAATAAACAGTAAAAACTGTGTCTGGGGCTTCCCTGGTGGCACAGTAGTTGAGAGTCTGCCTGCCGAAGCAGGGGACATGGGTTCGTGCCCCTGTCCGGAAAGATCCCATATGACACAGAGTGGCTGGGCCCATGAGTCATGGCTGCTGAGCCTGAACGTCCAGAGCCTGTGCTCTGCAATGGGAGAGGCCACAAGAGTGAGAGGCCCACGTACTGCAAAAAAACAAACAAACAAAACACTGTGTCTGCGTTGGCCAAGAAGTTGGATTTAACAGATGACTATTTCAAAGAAACTACTTTAAATATATTCAAATAACAAAAGGCAATCTGCACTATGGCCAGCTCTCTCACACCCATGGCCACCGGCTCCCCCACGCACCCCATTTACACTGGGGATCCCACAACCCTGGTGGCTATGGAATCCTCCTCCCCACCCTGTCCTTGCCAAGGTGGACTCGTGTGCTCTGAGGCAGCCTTGGGAGCAGACCCCTGTGGGTGGCCCTCATGCAGAGGTGGGGCTCAAATCACAGCTGAACCCCAGGGGCCATGCAACTAAGGAAGAAGAGTTGAAATCTCTCCTCACAGCTGCACAAACCATGAATTGACACGACTGTGGCTGGCTTTGTAAACTCAGCACCTACAGAACACCTGAACAGACAATAAGTGCTCCTGCAGCCAAGATGGGTCTATCTTTAGCAGCTGTAGATTTTGTGGGCACATATACGTGGGGGTTGAGTGAGGCCAGAGACTGAGCTGCCCTCATAGTGCCCACAGAGGGCCCAGATCCATGATTACTGCAGTCCTGGGACCTGATTTCAGTGGATCTATGCTGTGGCCTGGTGAAAACAATGTCTGAGAGACATCAGGGCCAATTGACAGCATAACCACAGTTAAGGTGGGGCTGAGAGCAGTGCTAACAACAGTGTAATCTGAGAGCTCACCAAATGGGTGAAAGAACAGAGCACACCCACAGGTGAACAACTCCAGAGGAGGATTACTCAGTGGCTTCCCTCTCAGTAGGAGTGCTCCAATCCCACCTACTGCACAATGAAGATCAGAAACACAGCTACAAAACAGATCTGGGGAACTTTACTCCAAAAATGTGGGAGCAGACTCCAACTCTGACAGGGCCGTGACAACCACAGAGCAAAGGGGAGGCCCCTCTCAATATCCAGTGCATACTCTGATCACCACAACATCAGTGGATATATGTCACTATATGTTTGTTGAAACTATAGACTGCACAAGACCAAGAGTGAATCTCAATGTAAATTATAGAATTTGGGTGATAATAATGTCAGCGTAGATTCATCAATTGTAATAAATGCACCACTGTGGTGCAGGATGTTGATAGTCTGATATGCTGTGTATATATGGGGACAGGAGGCATATGGGAAATCTCGGTACCTTCCACTCAATTTTGTGGTGAACCTAAAAGTACTTTAAAAATAAAGTCTAGAGCTTCCCTGGTAGTGCAGTGGTTGAGAGTCCACCTGCTGATTCAGAGGACACGGGTTCATGCCCCAGTCCAGGAAGATCCCACATGCCATGGAGTGGCTGGGCCCGTGAGCCATGGCCGCTG
>NW_006788894.1:0-11039 GCF_000442215.2 Lipotes vexillifer
TTTTTAAAAAAAAAAAAAAAAAAAAAAAGAGGCTCCCCAGGACCATTACTTACATTTAAGCAATTTAAGCATGCTTTTTTTTTTTTTTACTTTTTTCCAATCTTTATTTCTTGAAAATATTTTCATGTGCTCTAAAATGTTTGAACAAAAAAAGCCAAAGAAGTGACAAATATAATCTTCATGACTATAATTAGAGGAAATCTTTCCAATACGCTCCTAATTGATCAATTAATTAATTAATTAAAATCCAAACTATTCTTTTAAAAATCACATATACATACTGAAGGATCATAGTAACACAGGTCATAGCAATAGAGAACATTTTAGAAAACATATTAAGGTGTTGAAGTGTCTTGGCTTCTCTCATAGTCTTACATGTAAGATAAAGATAAGAGCAGAAACAAAAAAAGCTTTCTCTTCGTGTGGTTTGGCATATGGTCTAATATTTAAAGTTCATGTAAAATCTGATGATTGTGACCCTTGCAAGATTGTGAAATCTGAGTTGTCTGTTCCTAATTAGTAGAAATTAGCAGGAGTCCTAGATGGATATATTTTGCTTCTGGCTTATTATTTTTCTTGCCATCCTCAGATGAAATATACTTTGGTTAACATTCATTTAGGTGATTGGCCAGGTTGTGTGCAATTGCGATCATGTTTTCTTCCTAAATTATCTGCAAATGTATATATAAATAGGGTCAATGTATTTTAAGGTAATACAGTATCCCCTTCATTTCTCCTTGCTTCTTGGGTGGGTCTTGGAATGCTTTAATTTAGAAAGTGATAGTGGTTTAAGTATAAACTACTCTCATAGGGAACATTTTGTATTTTACAGAGTGCCATCAGGAGA
Source organism: Lipotes vexillifer (assembly GCF_000442215.2). NCBI lineage: Eukaryota > Metazoa > Chordata > Mammalia > Artiodactyla > Lipotidae > Lipotes > Lipotes vexillifer. Next base: position 848 of record NW_006788894.1, read on the forward strand.
AAAAATAATTATGATAATAATTTTGAGCTCACAATGAAAGAAAAATAATGAAGACACTTGTGATAAGTTAGCATTTGAAGACCTTTGGAATAGAATTGATTACCCTAAATAACCTTGCTTAGGATCAATCCTACATTCCATAAGGCAAAAAATAAAATTTCCACATAGCTTAGGAATTTACTCTGGTGAATGAGTGGACGAGGCCCTACCTTATAGTTCATTTGGGGATAGAGTAAATAAAAGGCTAGAAATTAGAATTTCTTAATGCGTAATGAAAAAAATCGTGAATAGGTTTTCCTCTGTTTAGGAGACCATCTTAATGGTTTTGCAATGTTTGGGTAGGCCAAAAAATAGTTTGGGACCTAGGGAAGAAACTGAAAACATTTTATACGTGAAATTAATGAAAGTTCAAGACAATGCATGAGAGAGGAAAAGGGAAGGATCTTGTGAGGTGTTTGAGGTAGGTGTGGGGGTGTGTGAGGTGGGGAATAAAGAGAAATTCAGTAAGAGACAAAGAAGATAGTGACAGACTGATGCACAAGTGTAAGACATACACAGCCAGTTGGAAGGTCTTCATGATGAGGATCTTTAAGACATGGATATATAATATTCAGTTTTAAGTTGAAGCCTGTACTGAGCAGTGATTTAATCCTCTGGAGTTTCTCCAAACAAGAATAACAAACATGAATTTATTAATTAAATAAAGATGGAGAAGGAGAAAAAAGGTTAAACTCCTTGGGATGACGATGCATTTATAAGAATTGAGACTAAAACAGAGATGTAGAACTCTGTAGAAATAGGACACAGAGCAGAATAGGTCTGGGAGAAAGAGTTTTCTGAGAACCTGTGTATTCAAGGTGAAGAGTGGCTCACTGTCACTAACAGGTTGTTCTAAAAAGGCCAAAGATACTATCCTTAAATATTAATGAAATGGTGACTCTGATGTTCTGAAGGACTCAGGTAATATGAACTCAGGTAAAGCTTAGGGTTTAAACTAACTAAGTGAATATAAATTTGAAAATTTCCATTTTATTACTATTCATTTTTAATGGCTATTTATAATTATCTGATTTGTGTTAGTTGAAATTTCATCTGTCTGGCCGTATTATTTAATTAACATGGATCGTGTTCCCATTGTCCTCTATAAGACTCCTGGACATAGAAATGTATATTTTCAGTAAGATAGAAATAAGACCATAATGTTTTTAGAAATGAGTATCCAATGCCGTTTTAATCCAAGTTTATCTTACTTATGTAGAAAAGCTCAGGTGTAGCATAAATCATAAATGGTATAATTAATAGCCTTATTTCAGGATAATAATTTGTCATTTCTCCAGTCACTACGTTTATCTCAGTTCCCTAGAAAAGTTTACTGCTATCACATGTGATGAGGCTATTGTGTAATCAATTAGAATGGATAGAGTGTCTGGTTAAAAAATTATCTTTCTTAAAGTTCTATTCTTCCATGAAATCCATTCATTATTCTTATTGTCTGATTTGAATAATGTGACAAGTCCAAAGTTTGACAATACCTAGTGTAAAAATGCTCTCATTTTATCCTGCAAGAGTAGTGAGATCATAGAGGAAGAAAACATCCTTTAGCTTTTATGAGTTATTCTTGCATGACTTTTGACAATGCAAGATTTCATTCTACATTTGACCCCCTTTTCACACACACATGAACTATGCTATATTAGAGGACTGATATAACACTAGGAGACAAATGATGGAGAAAGTGGAAATTTAAACTTTTTAATTTTATAGAACAAAAACAGGATCTGAGTATCTACAGGTGTCATTAAGGGCTCAGTCAAGAAATGGAAGTCCCTTAGAGTAAGTATATTACTTAGCTACTTAGACTTAGTGGGCTAATATAGGGACATGATAACTTAATAACTTTTAGAAAACTGTAGAAACTTAATTCAGGAATTTTGCAGGGAATGGTGGAACAACGTTTGCATGAAGTTTTCACTTGTCTCAGTTGCCTGTAAGGCCAAAGAGGTCTTTGTAGACCCCTTAGGATTCTGGGTACAATCTCTCAAAGGCCATTTGCTGAAATACATGTCCTTGCCTTAGTTGCTTGGCAGAATAATGACTTCTTCCATTTTCTAAATCTTTTGTGTATACCTTTCATTGATTAGAATGAAATAGAATCCTATTAGAAGCCAGATCTGCACTATAAACCTCTAAGATTTATTTTCCAGTAGTAGATGATACTGAATAGCAACAAATAATATCTGGCATCTGAGTAAAATAGCATGTTTCACATAGGTTTATATTTTGAATAGGAAATACAAAAACACTAACAAGGTTTAAAATAAACCAAGTAAACACTCTCTATGGTAGTCTAGGGGCTGAATAGTTTGTAGAGATCAGTATGAGAGAATTTTTCAGTACAGTCTTTCTTAAATTTTTAATTTTTTTCAAACTTCATGAATGTGAATTTATTTCCAAGTTAAACAATAAACATTTGAAAGAGTATGATTTTTTCAACATTGGTAATTTTTTCCCTGGTATAAACCTCATTCACAAGGACATATCTATAGGATAAATTCTTATACGTGAAACTGAGTCTGAGGCAGTATTATTTAAAGAGTAATTTGCAAAGAAGCAACATTAATAATATCTGGAAAGTTGTTAGAAGTGAAAATTATTACTCTCTACCCCAGATCTACTGAATCCATATACCCATAGATGGGACTCAGGAATCTGCATTTAATGAGATTGATAGGTGACATGTGTGCTAACCTAAAAAAACATTTTTATATATCATGGGCAAATCTTCCTCTTTAAGGTTGGTACCAATTTATATTTTTTCAGCAAGATATTTCCTATATAAGACAAGCATTATCAAACTTTGGGATTTTTACCAAGTTTATAGGTGAAATATAATGGCATTGTAACTTTTACTTGTACTATTACTATTGAGGTTATATATATTTTCTCATCATTAAAAGGCACTCATATTTCGCTTTCTACATTCTAACAGCATAGATATTAATACTTCATGTAAATGGAATTATACATCATGCATATATTTATGTCTGACTTATTTTGTTCAACATAACATTTGTGAGAATCATCTATATTGTTGCGTATGTTTGTAGATCATTGATTCTCATTTCTCTAAACTGGTTATTCATTCCTATCAATGTACCAGTACCTATTTATCTATTCAAATGATGAATGGTTTTAGGGTACTTTGAAGTTTGGTGCCATTAGAAATAGTGTAGCTGGACACATTCTATTATATGTCTTTCGTTAAATATATGAGAACAGTTCTATTGGGTATATATCTTAGACTAGAACTGTTGAATCATTCAGTATGCATTCATTCAACTTGGTAGATATTGCCAAATAATATTTCAAAGTAGTTATACAAATTTACTCTCACATCTGCGGCATATAAGATTTCTTAATTCCTTCACATCCTTGACAACCCTTGGCATGTCAGCCTTTTTAATTTTAGGCATTCTGGTGTGCGCTGGTATTTTGCAAGTTTACTTGCATTTACCCTATGACTAATAAAGTTGAGCACTTTTCATGTTTAATTTTAAGGTTCTTTTTAATGAAGTATCCTTTTTCCAGGGGAAACCTATAACCAATGACTGGATAATATGGAGTATACAAAGACTTAACTCCATTATCTCAAGTCAGATACAACTCCGGTGATATTCCACCTCCAGCATTCTCCATGAGATTGAATAAGGCCAATGTTGCAATTGCTTCTGAGTTCAATATCTACCTCTGATGAATCCTGTTTCTTTCAGTCTCTTGCTGCTGTATTTAAGAGTATTTCCCAATATACCATCTGCTCAGTTTTATCTCAGAGCCTCTTTCCCAGGAATTCTAACCTATTACCAACTTATTTTAGATTTCAGAACAGGATCACTTGTTGGTCAGCTCTCAACAAGGACCACATAACTGGTGTTGTTAGAGTACTGATAGAAACAAGAAAGTTGTAGTGGTACAATTGTTAAAACTTTCACTGGAGGTGGACTAAGGTTAGATACTGATGGATGAAATGCACGTGTAAAGCTGTATCTCAGCATTTTTGAGGTAGTTGGAAAGTAAATATAAGTACTTTTGAATTAGGTGGCTGATGCTGATTGTAACAATGCATTGGAGGAAGCTAATGAAAGGTTGAGGGTTATTACTCACCAATTTAAGAATTGTGAAAGTTAACGGCTCTCCTTAGAAGTACCTTTTAAAAGCCCTCTTCTCTCCTACAGTTAGAGGACAGAAGAAGCTAAGAACCTGGCCCAAGACTTAATTATTAGGGTACTAGAGAACCATGGAAGTTTGTAGTCTCAATCTGGGAAATGCCCTAGAGCAAAGGCAGGCCTGGATTGGATAGACTGGGATCCTGAGACATGGGATACAGAAATATGGGTCAATGCATGTAATAACTTTGAAATCCCAGCTCTCTCTGAACTCTCTGAGTCTGAACAAATATCTCTCACTTCTTTTTATTGGCAAGCTCTCCATGTCTGAAGATAATACAGTAGCTTCATCCTTGTGAATGAATGTGCACTCACCTAAGAATCTAGTCTACATTCCTCCCAAATGCTTAATTAAGCCAAGTCACAACATAATACAATTATGGAAGATCTCTGGTTGCTAAAGGAAGAAAGGAATTATAACCTTTGAAGTACCTGCTGGACTAGCCAAAATATTCTGGCAGTATCAAAGAGTGTATGCATAGGACTAAGATGTTAAGAGTGATAAAATGTAAAGTTGGATCAGAGAATATTTACCAGCATGGACATACTCCCCTGTAAATATGATTTAATACCTTAGCAACATTCTCAGAAAACAGTGTTATGATGGTTAATCTTATGTGTCAACTTGACCAGGCTATGAGGTGTCCAGTTTTTGATTAAACATTATCATGGATGTCTCTGTGAGGGTGTTTCTGGATGAGATTAACATTTGAAATAGTAGACTGAGTAAAGCAGATTGTCCCTGACAAATGTAGATGGGCCTCATCCATTGAAGGAGGCCTGAATAGAACAAAAATGTTGAGGAAGGAAGAATTCATTCTCTCTCACTGTCTTACTTTCTTCAAGCTTGGACAATCTCCTGCCTTTGGATTCAGGCTGGAACTTACACCATCAGCTCTTCTGCTTCTAAGGCCTTTGGACCCCATCTAAACCTATATCATCAGCTCTCCTAGGTCTCCAGCTTGTTGACTACAGAGATCTTGAGACTTCTCAACCTCCATATTACTGTGAGCCAATTCCTTAAAATAAAAAAAAAAAACATCTATTGGTTCTGTTTCTCTGGAGAATCCTATAATGGTCCACACTAAATGAAGAAGAGGAAGAAGGAGGTGGGCAATGAAGAACTGAAGCAAGAAAGATAGCCCACATTAAAAGATAGAGAAACCCCAGAATTATAATAGCAGAGAATTGGAGAAAGAGATAGAAAAGGTTAGATAATCAGTCGTTATTATTATGAATATATTAATTAAAGCTGGAAACCACCACTTGAAAATATCCAGAGAAGGACACAAAGGACTCTATTTATCAAAGAGATAAGGAATATGCTAGTGAAGGGGCACCAGGAGAATCTCAGTAGTAATTGCCCTATTTAGGCCAGGGCTGATGATCAGATGTGCTATTACACAACTGAGCTCTCTTTTAGCATAGGGGTAATAGGATCCTGAAATAATGGAGGTCAAAACATGGTACTCAATCATCAGGAGGTATAAAAAAGCAATTATTACAATGGGTTTCAAGTTCAAAGTGGCAGCCAGAGGAGAATGACCTGCAGAAAACTAGGGAAATGGTTAATAGAAATGATGAATTTAGGAAAAGAATAGATTGGCAGCCAACAACGTTATTATTTAATTTACAAAATATAAAGAAATCAAGAATGTGTGATCAGCCACTTGAGGACAATCACACTATTAAAGTTATCTCATAACTCATTTCTGTGGTTTAGCCATTTTATGGACCTATAAACCTTTGACTGAAGCCCTTCTATATGGTTATGATACTATCAATTCTTTAAGGCCAGTTATTTGGGTAATTATATCTGGAAAAATGGAAATATCCTGACATTCTGAAGATTACTGGAGACAGGATTCAAGTTGGTATTAATTCCCATGGATCTGAAGTATCATCATGTCCCTCTCCCCAGTAGAGTAAGAGTATATTATATGTAGGCTAAGAGGTAATTGGAGCCTTGGCACAGTTCATAGACTCACACAGTGGTCATTTTCCTGTTCTGAAAATGTGAAATTAGAATGCACATTTTGTTAGTTAGTAAAAACTAGTCCTTGGCATGTGAGATAAAAGCTATTGTAGTGGAGAAAGTCAAATGGAAGTTTCTGATTTTGATCCCCATTCTGGCCAAGAGAGTAAGTCAAGTAAAATGTCATATCCCAGTGGTATGGCAGAAAACAGTGACCACTTTAAGGAATGCAGGTATGGTAGTACCATCATAACCCCATTTAATTCTGCAGTCCAAAACCTGCTAACACAAAATGGATCCTGCCATATCAAGTTTATACCACATAATTAATTTAGAAGTATCTCTAACTGGAGCTTCCATGCCAGATGTAGTGTCTTTGAAGATCAGATGAACAACTCCAATATACAATACGCAGCCACTGCTCTGTATATTGCATTATTTTCCATTCCCATCAAGAAAAAAAAAGATTAGAAACACTTCATATTCATGCAGGACTGTATCAGTCAGGGTCCTATCAGGTGACAGAAACCACACAGTAATTTGAATAGAAAAGTTTAACATAACATATTATATTAGCTTCCTATTGCTTCTGTAATGTATCAGAAATGCGTTATCTTAAAGTTCTGGAAGCCAGAATTCAATGTCACTGGGCTAAAGCCAAGTTGTTGGCAGGACTTTTGGAGGCTCAATGGCAAGCTCATTCCTTGCCAATTTTAGCTTCTGGAGGCTGTCAGGATTCCTTGATTTGTGACTGCATCAATCCAATCTCTGTTTTCCTGGTCACATTGTCTTATCTTCTTCTGTAGTCAAATATCTTTTTGCCTATCTCTAATAAGGATACTTGTGATTACATTTAGGACTCATCTGAATAATCCAGGGTAATCTTTCCTTCTCAAGATTCTTAACTATATTTTGAGTCACATCTGACGTACAAGGTCACATATTCACAGATTGCAGCAATTAGAATGTGGCTATCTTTGGGGGCCATTATTCAACCCATCACAAATATTATCAGGAAAAGATAATGAAGTAATGGGGGATTGGCTAGTAAGAGGAAAAGAGAAGCCTAAACAATACAAGAGTAGCAGATATAAAGAGCCGCCTCTACTCTTAGAACTGAGAAAAAGCAAATAAACAGACCGCAGGACTAAAATACAGATCTAATTGGAAAGGGCACAGCCATAACTCAATGGATAGCAAAGATGTGTTTTGAGGTTCTATGTCGGAAGGATTCATGGGAAAATTTGCCCTGCATTGTTCAGAGTAGTTGTCACAGTCAGGTGTCCTTGTGGTAGCACTTTGCTGCAAAACTGCCTAAGAAGGTACCTGGAGAAGCCTGTAACAGGGAAGTACCCCACCAGTGACACTCTGTTACAAAGTCAACTGAGTAGGGCACGCCAAGAGATATCGGTAACAGAGAAGTGCTCTGCTACTCTGCTACAATGCTGTCTTAGAGGGTTCCGAGAAAAGCTGCCTTTTGTAAGGTACCATATTCTCCTGGTTGCAGGTTGTGGGGGGAAAAAAATCAATGAAAACAAAAAAACAAAACTACTCACTGCCTGATGAGAAGAGCTCACCAAAACAAAGGAGAGAAATCCCATCTTCTATCATTGTCCCTTGGTGCCCTCTTTCGACAAAACTTAACACCATGCCAGCTAGCAAAGCAGAAGTATTTATTGCTCCATTTTTTCTTTTTTTCAGAGAAAGCAATGTAAGGTATATCTGGAGTTGAGAATCAATAAATTAATAAATGACACTGTACACTTATTTGGACACTCAGCTTCTGTGTGTACATTTCTGCCTAATTTTGAATTTCTGTACATCAATAAAATAGCTTTATATTTCCAAAATAAGAAACAATTATCCTTCTAATAAGTGAAGAAGTTCTCACTATTTCTCCCAAATGAGGAAATTCATAATCCCAGCAATCACTGTTCTGTTTATACTAATCATGCATCAAATTCATTGCAATCCCACTGAATATTGTGTTACCAAAAGACTAAATCTCCAACCAACTTATATATTAAAAAAAGGAAGAAGAAAGGAGATGAAAAAAGTGGTTAGTATAGACAAATAAATACAAACATATAATACAAACATATAAATACAAACATCTTTATTTTTCTATTTAGTCACAAGCTGTAAATGACAGCTATGGCTTCCTCTGTTACCCATTTGATGTTTCTCTACTCAGTCAGAACCTCAGTTCTTTTATGTGATAGAGTGACCCAAAGCCACTGAGTCCTCAATTGTTCTTTTTTTTTTAACTGTAGTTTTCTATTAACTTTAGGCTATGGAAGTACTAAGAGTTGCCTCTTAGAATTCCCTGAGTTTCAGAAATAGTTCCTGATCCTCTCATTATATAGAAAGAACCCAATTTTCCTTGGTAGCTGGGATCAATCACCTGAGCCTATAGAATAACCCGTTTCTGTCTGTTGGTTTAGTGGCAAAAAGAAACACAAAAGCCCAGGTGGCAGTCTCATCTTCCAATTCAATGGAACTAATGCTATGCCTCCTTGTTAAAATATTACTACTTTGGAGATTAAGAACTCCAAGCCATCAGAGTTCAGTTTTGTCAGAATGGGAAGCAACAATTCTGTGAGTAATTGAGTTTAATAGTAAGAGGAGCCACTTCTATTTTGACTCCATGTATTCTGGCTATGGGTGAGATATGGCTATATGATGGTCTCTGATTCAAAGCATATACTCTATCCTGTAAGATGAATCCCCATCTTTAGGGGGGTTTTCTCCCAACTGGCAACATACCAGAATCTTCAGTAAGCCACATTTTAAGTAGATGAACAGCTAATTGCTCAATCACTTTGTTGTAAAATGAGCTCCTTGTCAGTATTGGTATGGTGGATACCATGATGATAGATTGTGTTGGCAGAAGCAGTCAAGCAGGGAAGACAAATCCATATAAAGAATCTGTGTCCATCCACATGAGGAGGAATTTTAATCCCCTCTATGATGAAACAGGCTTGGTGAAGGCCCAGTGGCGGTGCTGGAATCCCAAGTGAATGGTGCCATGTCAAGGTTCAATGTTGATCTCTGCTTTTGATAGAATAGCTGCTTTAGTAATATTAACCAGGTCAGCCTTGGTAAAGGGAAGTTCATGTTGTTGAGCCATGTGTAGCCATTACTCCTGTAGCATAGTACTTGAGTATTCCCAACCAAAAGCCTGGGTTTTACCAGTAAGTGACACATGCTTTGGTGTAACTTAAAATCCAAATTCACCCACTATTAGGAGATAGTCAAAAGTTCTGCTTGGCTTCTCAACATTTTATCAGCTGCTTACAAATAATCAGATATCTCAGGGGAAAACTGACACTGAATGTCAAGATCACTTCTCTATGCTTCTTTTTTCCCACTGTATTGGCCTCACAAGTCCTATCTGCCTCGAGATATCTCATTTCTGATTTTTGTCTCTCTAGCTCCACGAGAATACCGAAATCTTTATTCAGCCCCCAGCCGTTTAGCACACTGCTTTGTGCTCAGCTTCTCAGCTTCTAGGCAGCAACCTTTGAATCAGAAAACACCTGCAGGAGAAAAGTTTAGCACAGTGTGAGGTTCAACAATGTATTTTATTTCTCTTCAGTTCCCTTAGTCAATAAAGTTTGAGTTTCCTTGGTGATTCTCAAATGATTTCAAAAAACTCAATTTTTCTGTATTTTCTCCATCACTTTTTCTTGGTGGATAGTTTATCTAATATAAGTTTGTAAACGAGGCCAGAGAGAGCTTTGCATTATTGTTGGAAAACGCTTAACTCTGCTACTGTTAAGTTTTTTCATCAATGAGATCTCTCACTGTGTGTTTTTTCTCCAATTCTTCCTATTATCACTGCTTTAAATTGAGCTACATTTGCAAGCTTTAATATATTTTGGCATCTTAAGATCATACTTTTCTCCTATAGTTTCTGTAAATGAAATATAAAAATAAATAAATAAATAAATAAATAAATAAATAAATATATATATATATATATATATATATA
>NW_006788896.1:0-2062 GCF_000442215.2 Lipotes vexillifer
CGAACCAGGGCTCGAACCCATGTCCCCTGCATTGGCAGGCGGATTCTTAACCACTGCACCACCGGGGAAGCCCCCACTCACAGTCTGTAAGTGGTCCAGTTGCTCCATGTCTTCACCAAAGTTTGGTATGGTTGCTGTTTTTTATTTAGAGATAGAATTCCAAGGGCACTGGTACAGATCATTATTGAAAGGAGCCTTGCAATGAATTACCACAAGACTTTAGTAATAGCAGAGAACCTGGTAAGTTCCAGGCACACCTGTCTTTGTCCAGAAACTTAGTAGATACATAAATACTGTAGGAGGAATGCATTCTAGAATGTTAGAGAAGTGAGGATTAGAATGAGAAAGATGACTGACTAATGGCGGGAGGTAACATCAAATATACCCAAAGATATGTCAGAATATCTAACGGCAGATAGGGGGTGGAGGAGGGAAAGGAGAAAAGGGGGCAGGAACCCACCTGCGTTCAAGTAGAGCAAAGGCCAGCAGAGGTTATCATTAATTCATGACTCATTAATTCAACAAATATTCATGGAGCAGCCTGCTATGAGCCAGGCATTCTGAGACACATGGGACATGGTCATGACCGAGGTCGGTAAGGTCCCTGACAGTTAGAATAACCAGCATTTATTTATGTGTCAGGTGTTGTGCTAAGCACCTATGATATCTTTTAATCCTCCCACAGAGACAGATGTTATTTTAAGCCCATGTTACAGATGAGGAATCAAGCTCAGAGAGGATAAGTAACTTGCCTGGGGCCACAGAGCTAGAGTGCCATGGAGCTGACATTCAAATCCAGGCATGTCTGACCACCTTATGGTTGGTGGAACTTGCTAAGGGATGGTAAACTTAAGATCCTGGTACAGGAGCACCTGGTACTGTGACCCCAGAAGCACAGTTGGGGAACAAGATGCTGTCTGGAGCCAGAATCCAGGGGCTCGGATTTCCTGGGACCCTTACACTCTAGAAATCCTCTTGCTTACTTCCTACTTCCTAGTGTCTGAAATCTCTTCAAAAGAGGACAGGATTCTTCCATTTCGTCATTAGAAGTTAATGTATAATTGCAGCTCTGCTTTTTTGTGTCACTTATCTTCAGAAGGAGAGACAACTGCTCCCTTATGTGCAATAAGCTATTCTCGTACCTGTTGTTAGGAGGCCCGGGGCTACTTCCAAGCCTAAATCTGTAGTCTGGCACATTTTTCAGCTTCTCTGTCCCTCAAATAGGGGGATCCCGTCCATCTGTCTATTACAAACTGCTTATCAAGGGGGCGGAGGTGTTGTCCTGGCGCTCCTGACATTGAGCTTTGCTGTCGGTAAGCCTGTTGCTTTTCACAAATTCTCTCTGCTGATCCAGGAAGAGTCCCGTTCTTCCATTGGCTTTAACTCTTCCAGCAGGGCCGGAGTTGACTGAGGCCTGGAATAGTGGGGTCTGGCCAGTTGTTAGGGTTAGTCACTAATCTCTGGGCCACTGGAGTAAGGACCTGTATCGCTGAGTTTCAGCTTCCTTTTTTTCCCCTTTTTCAGTTTCCATAACTTCGACTCTTTGGAGGGGGGTGTCCTGCTTTTCCGGGTCCCTGACTTACATAATGGTAATTTTTCTAGCCTCTGTGTGGAGCTGGAAATCTTTGCTCTCATCCAGGCCTTCTTTAGAGATTTAACATGATGGTCCTCAGCTCTGTTCATGCTCGCAAAGCGTGATCCAGCATCCTCTCACGTTAATTTACTAAAACAGAAAGAGTTTCTATTTAGAGCCTAGACCACAGTCCCTGTGAGGAACTTGAACCCTCTGATTCTTTTTTGCACCTGCCTTGTTCTGGTGGCATGCTGTTGGGTCCCAAGTATTTTCTAGGTGCGGTCACACTGCCAACACTTTTAGGGAGGGGATGTCGTGCTGAGCTGTGATGCTGCCCTGAGCCCCGCCCTAGGAGGCTGCTTGGCCCCTGGTCTCCCTTTCCACCACAGGGGAAAAAAAGGCATCTTATATTTGGTAGTATATATGAGTCCATGCCACTCTCTCACTTTGTCCCAGCTTACCCTTCCCCCTCCCCATGTCCTCAAGTCC
>NW_006788897.1:0-868 GCF_000442215.2 Lipotes vexillifer
CACAATGACAGTGAAATAGAGAGACATTCTTACTTAATTCATTCAGGGCTCGGGATGAAACCTTTATTTACGACATCTACACCCACAGCTGTGTGAGACATAATGCTGGACACTAGGGGCTGATAGGATTGGTGAGGTTTGCTAAGTAAATGCAAACCCTTTGAGGTCATACTGCATGGTATCCATTCCATGGGGCCCAACTCCCCAGGTTTAATGGATTCTTCCTTCCACTAAAACATTCATGGGAAACCTAGAGTATGGTCCACCCTGTGATCGGGCAACGTTCCTAAAATGCATCTCAGTTTACATGCCCTGGAACACGTGTTGGCCGTTCAAGATGCTTTCCTGACAGTCCTCACACTTGCAGAGTCAGTGCCTTTAACGCCCAGTTTGGCAAACTCTGCAATTTCTGCATATGATGGACAGGAATGGGGAAAACCAATGAGAGACTAGCTGTAGGTTTATGGACGGGCACATTGACCTCTAATTTCCCACCAGGAAGAAGAACGAACCAAAGCCTCAGCATGCCGTTGCTGAAACAGACTAGGATCTGAAGCAATCTTGTGGGATGGCGGCCATCTCAGAAGAAAGCGAGGGGAGAAAAGGAGCTCAGGGCCACTGTATTTCACAAACCTGCAGAGTTATAAATGACAGCTTTCGTTCAAAAATATATTGAAGTAAAGCTGCGAAGAGAACTTGAAAGTGAGGCAGAATTGCAGGAAACCGATTTCAGGAGGTGGTTTGGAATTGCATTTAAAGCCTAGGAAAATAAGCAGAACGTCGACCAAGATGCCCTTGGCCAAATAGTGCGTATGTGTTTTTCCCTGAATATATTCAGGAAAAAACGCATACGCCCTTTTTGGCCAAC
>NW_006788898.1:0-596 GCF_000442215.2 Lipotes vexillifer
GTGGGCCACTCTCTTTCTAGTTACTGCTGAGAGACATGCAGATGATGGAACTGGTCTAAGGACCTAAGCCATATTATGGAGGACCGGTTCTCTCTGGATGCAAAAAGGAAGCACGCAGCCCTGACTGGCAGCCTAGGGCAGAACTATCGCACAGAGGAGGGAGAAGCTGAAAGAAAAAGAGTCCTGTGCAAACAGCACTTGAACTTGCTTTACCATCTAAAATTAAAACTGAAAAGGAAGCCTATCAAAGCTCTTTATTGTTTAAGCCAGTTGGAATTTCTGTTACATGCAACTCAAGCATCTTACCTGAGACTACCCACAAGGCAGCTCACCTATCTATTCTGTTAATATATTGGTTTCATACTGTCTACTATGGGGATAAGTCCGTTGTGCAACTAAAGGGCTGAGGAGACTCGTTTGGTCACTTCCATCACGCACACCGTTTCCTTTGGGATGTTTAGCAATCACTCACTATAAGGTCAGCATCTACTCCTAACCTCAGAACGAGGAGCCCTGGCTATCACAGTGGAGAAGTCTTTGGATGTTCCATGTTTCTCAGTAGAATCGTGCTTTTCTACGCTATGAAAACAATAGAA
>NW_006788899.1:0-6892 GCF_000442215.2 Lipotes vexillifer
CCGGGAAGATCCCACATGCCGCGGAGTGGCTGGGCCCGTGAGCCATGGCCGCTGAGTCTGCACATCCGGAGCCTATGCTGCGCAACGGGAGAGGCCACAACAGTGAGAGGCCCACGTACCGCAAAAAAAACCAAAAAAAACCCTACGGAAGGGAGGTGGCCTCAGGTTGGGGGGTGGGGGTAGGCAAACTGCTGGGCCTAGAAGGGGACAAAGATCTATGACTGGTCTATCTCACCTTCATCAGGGGCAGAGCCCAGCAGCAGATGGGCCTGATGGACGTGGCTTCGGGTGTCAGGGCCCCGGCTGGGGTCCCTGGATGTGGCCTGCTGGTCATTGCCACCCCCTGGTGGTCCCTTATGAAAAAGCAGCCTCACCCACCAGCCAGAGATGCTCCTCCTCTCTCCTCCTGCTCCTACCTTTCCCCTCCTGTCTTTCCCCATTTCCTTCCCTCTTTCCTCTCCTTTTCTACTCAGCCAATTGCTCTGCTACCCGATGGACAGAGCCTTCACCTTAGTGCACTAGGTTAAAACCTGGCTCTGGCATCCACCAGCTGTGTGACCTTGAGCCAATGACTAAACCTCTCTAAGACTCAGTGTCCTCATCTGGAAAATAGGGATTATAAGTCCTGAAGGTAAAACAAGATAATCCATGTAAAACACTTAGAACAGTGCCTGCCTCAGTAGATGTTTGATATTTGTTATTATTATTAATCTCATGCCTAGCACTTGGTAGTTTGCCTGCTTTGTTCTTCATCCGTATAACCTAGGCTGCACATCAGACTCATATGGGTACTCCTAAAACATACCCATGCCTCCCCATCCCAGACCAGTCAAATCAGAAATCTTTGGTGATGGGTCCACAGGCATTGTATTGTCTGGATTTTTAGTTTATTTTTATATTTATTTGTTGGTATCTTTTAAAGCTTCCCAGGTGATACATATGTGCAGCCAGCCTGTGAACCACATTGGTGACCAACAGTCCTGGGTTACCTGGGACTCTCCTAGTTTTAGCACTGAAAGTCCCATGTTCCAGGAATCCCCTCGGCCCTGGGCAAACTGGGATGCTTCGTCATCCCCTCCCCAAAGGAATGAACCCATGTTTTCTGAATCTCAAATCAGGACACACAGTCTGAACACAGACAACTGGAAATCGATTCTTTGAAAGCTCAGCTTGTGGTGGTGGGTCAGCTGAAGCGTCAGCCCGTGCGTGGCAGGAGCAGGGCTCTAAGGGGGGAGAGGGCCCCGCTGTGGCTCAGTCAGACAGGTCCCTGTCGTTGGGCCCCCCGGGGCTCCAGCCGCTGGCCGCCCGCTCCATGGCCTTCACCCAGCGATCCTTCAGCTCCTCGGTTTCGGCCTTGAACGCGTAGAGCTGGCCTGACTGTTGCAGCTGGAAGACCCGGGGGTCCGCCTGGGGCCCAGCGGTCACCTGGTAGCCCAGCAGGGGGATGGAGGTGTGGGCCCGCATGTCCTGGGAGGGGAGGGCAGAGCTGTGGGCCGCTGTCCTCCCATTCGGCGCCACTGCCTCAGACGGCTGTTTGGAAGGTACCAGGCACACACCTGCCTCTTGCCCCCCAAAAACCCATGAAGTGGGGTGGGGTGGCAGGAGGGCATTGAAGAAGAGGACTGGTCACCCCCTGAGGGCAAAGCAGTCGCGACCTGGAGTCTGGGCCCGGCTCTGAAAGCCACTAACCCTGAGACTTGAGGGAACCAGGTCCTCATTGAGCCTCATCTGACTTATGGGGCCAACAGTACTCACCCCCACCGCCACCCCTGACACACACACATACTGTGAGGAGGGGCAGGGTGTGGCATTACCTGAGGGGCAGCGTAGACATAGAGCACGAGGGGGTCATCCTGGGGGATCACGCACCAGCCCCGGGACCCACTCTTGCCCCACTTGTCCCCGAGGAGCTGTAGGAAGCTGCACATTAGGCTCTGCTTGGACCCCGCTGCAGCTCCTTTCTGAAACCAGAGAGAGGGACTGTCAGGGAACAGAGCACCCACTACCTGACAGATGTCGGTCACTAGAAATCACTCTTTCTAAACCTTTCGGCAACTGTGCAAGGAGGTGTTATTTGTCCCTGAGGCTCAGAGAGGTCCCATCAGGGACTTGCAGTCACAGAGCTGGCCAGTGGCAGAGCTGCAGTCAAACCTCAGCCAGCCTGACCTCTGCGCAGGTGCACGGAGGGCTTATCCCGAGAGCTGCCCCAGGGAACAGAATTGGAGCCTGAAAAGGGGCAGACCATTTCCTCTCCCCAGGAGCAAAAGCTGTGTGGTATGGTCTAGTGATTGGGGAGGGTATGGGCAGGGCCGGGGCCTAAAAGAATGAGGGAGAATTGGAAAGTGGGCAGATGTCAGTGGAAAGGAACCAACTTGAACCTGGGAGCTGAGTTCAGCTGGAATAGGCTGGGGTCTTCTCCCACCTCCCGAGGACAGTGGGATGTCAACCTGGCTTTAATGAGGGAGTGGCAGAGGGGCAGGGGTAACCAGTGTCTAGGCTGGGTGCCAGTGCCCCAGAGGTGCTGACCAGCAGTGGGAGCAGCCTGAGAGTGCCTGGGGCTGGGGGTGGGGAGTGGCTCAGCCCCAAGGACAGCAGAGAACATCTGTGGTAGAGATCAGAGAGCTGGTTCCTAACTCGCTATGTGACCTTGGTCACTTCTCTGGGCCTGGGTCTCCAACCAGCTGGTCCCTGAAGTCCCTTCCAATTACAATGGAGTCTTGAGGCTGCCTCTTCCCTGCAGTGGGACTCTAGCCTGCAGCCTCAGTATCCCCATCTGTAAAATGGAATCAGCCGCACCAGCTCTTTTCACCTCCTGGGACTGCTAGGGCAGGGCATGGGGATATGAACAGGAGTGGTCCAGAGGGGCCGTGTGATTATCGGATGAGGATGCAGAGGAAAGGTGGAGAGCCTGGGCCACAGCCTGGAGCCAAAAGTTGCTTCTATTTGGTGACAGGCGCAGCTCTGTTTTATTTGGCCAGGGCTGGGCCGGGCGTGGGGGGTGGGGTGTTCCATGGCGGGGGCTGTCTGTGGGCAGAGAGAGAGGACGGGGAGTGTGACCATGGCAGGCTTGTTCCTCAGCACCGAGGACAGTGCCAGCACTTGGTGAGGCCATGCACACATTTGCCTAGTAAAGGAAACCGGCCCTCACCTCCAGGATGCCACGCCTCTTGTCCTCCTTGTCCTCAGGGAGCGCGTTTCCGGTGAGGAACATGTAGCAGTCTAAGCAGACTCGGTTGGGCCTGTTGTCATCGTATTTGAGCTCAGCCCGGTAGTCGGAGCACCTGGCACACACCACCTGGGGGAGGACAGGCAGGAGGGGCTTGGGGGCTGAGGTGAGGCATGGAGGTCCCCGTTCGTGCCTTGGCTCAGGAGGTGGGGACGTGAGAGCAACCCGAGACCGGAGGAAGAAAAAGAAAGCTTCAGGAGAGGGATGGAGGCAGAGCTGGCATCCCCTGCGCTGGCAGAGGCCCAGCCACCTGGAGGCTGCAGTGCAGGGGGAGAGGGCCCGCAGCTGGGGGCTTGAGGCCTGGCCCCCACTGCAGGAGCTCAACCTCTCTCCCTTCACATTCCCCATTGTGAGGGCAGCTACTGATCCCGGGGGCTTGACCTGTGCACACCCCTTGCATCTGATCACTTCTCTGAGCCCTCTCTCTCCCCTCTGTCATCTCACATGACTCCCAGCAACCCCACCAGGTGACCAGCCCTGGGACTTTTACTCTCACCTGCAACGAGGGGACAGTGACTTGACAAAGGCCACAGAGCTCTCTGGCAGCAACTGGCCCTCCTCAAACAGAAGGTGTCTTTACGGTTCTACAGTTTAGCATTAAGAGTCATGCAGATTTTGCAGTCCACCCAATCCTAGAGTCAAATGTGTTCTGATACAAAAATGATGGGCTGGCTGTTTTTGCCAGGAAGACCCGCCACGTGGAGTCTGTGGAGTGGCGCCCGGCCCCCAGCCCACCACGGAGACGTCCCCAAGAAGGCCGTCACAGATCAGGCTGGGGAGATCGGGTGAAAGAGGCATGAGAAAACCTGGGGAGAAACACAGGCACTGCAGGATGTGACTTCCAGGAAGACTGGAGTGTCACAGTGAGTCCAGGATGTGGGATTGGAAATGGGGGCAAGAGATAGAGACTTGGACGAAGGGTTATCCATCAGGTAGCCGGTCTGTGTGCCCAGCACAGCACGTGGCCTGGGAGGGAGCCACAGGGGAAGGCCTGGGCTTGCCCCACCATCACCAGGATTTCTGTCTGGCAGGTGGGGAGGCAGAAACTGGGCACCCAACCACAGAAAGGATGACTCACAGAGTACAAAGGTTCGCACGGGCAGGAGAAAGCCCAGAATCGGGTGCCTCACACAGCCCCCCACACAGGGCTTCAGCTACCTTGAGAATATTTTATTTTGGTTTTTATTGAGATTTAAAAATTTTAAATACAATTAGCACGTATTTATTTTCTCCTCTCTCCTCTACCAACGTTTTATTTTGAAAAATTTCAAACCTGAAGACAAGTTGATATAATACAGTGATACCCCCACCACCAAGTTCACAAACTGTGAACATTTTTGCCACTTTTGATTTCTCCCTCTCTCTCTTTCTCTTTCTCTTTCTCTCTCTCTATACACACACACACACACACACACACACACACACACACACACATACATGTATATATTTTTTCTGAACCATTTGAGTTTAAATTACAGTCATCATGTCACATCACCCTTAAATATGTAGCTGGTGTCTCCTAAGAACAAGGGCATTCTCCTCCCTATCCGTGATGTCATGATCACACACAGGAAATTTAACGTCAATACAATATTGTTACCTATATATGCTTCATAACCAAATTTCCCCCAATGGTCTCAGTAATGACTTCTGTTTCTGGTTCTGTTTTTCCCATCCAGGATTCGATCAAGCATCATACGTTTCATTTAGTTCTCAGAATATTTTATTTCTTTTTTGTACCTGGAAGGCAGGCACATGAGTGTTGTTATATTGTTCTTTGTGCCTCTTTGTATTTCTTAACTATTTAAAATAATTTTTTAGAAACTACTTACAAAGTTACAAGCGTGAGTAGACTCAACTCTTGTTCACTGATGTGACTCACTGAAAATGGAAGCTAATCCCCAGATCCTTTCTATTCGGCTCTGGTATGAAACTCACTTACACCTGAACATAGGTGTGTCCCAGTCCTAGAAATTTACTTTGTGTCCTGATTGCAGTTTAACACATTTGGGGATGCCTCGCTGACTGGCCCCAACCTGCCCAGCTGGTCTCCTCCTGTCCCCTGAGGTCATTAAAGACGGAGGTCATTAAAGGGCTTCTCTGTTTGCAGAGTAAATGGAGAGGGTTGTAATGTCAACAGAGAACAGCTCAAGTACAGCAAGTGCTTAAAAAGCAAAGCAAGATCTGCCTCTGATAACTAACTGGGCCTGAGCTGACAAGAGGGAGGAGTGGTTCCTTCCTCAATCAGCTGGTGGCTGTTCCTCTGAGTGAGGCTGCCCAAGTGATTAAGGAGGGGGGAGGAAAGGGGGACAAGGAGAGGGAAGGGGGTGAACCTTCTTTTGTTGAGTCCTCACTACCACCCTGGAGCTAGGTGTTACTAATCCCCATTGTACAGGTGAGGAAGCTGAGGCTTGAACCTGGCGGGCAGAGTTAGCAGCAGAACTGAGCAGGTGCTGGAGTGCTGAGGGTTTGCCAAGAAGAGGAGGGGACAGTTAGCTGAGGTCGGTCAAGAAAAGAGGACGGTGAGGGGTGGGTGAGTAACAGGCGTGGGGCTGATGAGGTGGTGGATGAAAGGCCCGACAGGGGCTGAAGGATTTGGGTGCCCCCACCCAGGAACTGGAGACCATTTCCTGGTGCTGGGCCCTGGGGGTCTTGGGAAATGGTGGTGAGGAAGCAGATGAATGAATAGGGTCAGCTTTGGGGATAGTCTTGAGCAGGTCGCTTAACCTGTCTGAGCCTCGCGTCCTACCTGCAGAATGGGGCGAACAGCCGACCTGCTTCACACGTGGGCACCATGAGGTCCAAACAAGGTAACTCACACACCTGGCACAGTTAGCGCCCAGCGCTTCTGGTTGTACCGGTTGAAGCGGGCAGGGTTGGCAGGGATGGGAGGGCAGGGCCTGAGCTGGGAAGGCAGAGGCCGAGGTGGGTACTCACGTAGCCGCAGGCCCGGCAGTGGTGGCGGCGGCGCATCAGGGCATTGAAGGGCTCCTGGCAGCGCATACACATCGTCACCATCTTGTCACGGACCCACTGCGGCGCCCGGAGGCCCAGCTCCTCGGACTGCAGCTGTGGGGTGGCAGGGTGGGCACTTCAGGACCCCCTGTACCCACCTGCTTGTGGCAGAGATTATGTGTGCTATGTTTCCCAGTGCCTTCCACATGAAGTGGACTGAACGAATAAAGACCACGTAAAGGGGAGGTCAGTTACTATGAGCCCTATTTTACAGGTGAGGAAACTGAGCCCCAGAGAGGTCAAGGGACTCAGCAAAGACACCCAGCAGGCCAGAGTTCAGAGCTCAGATCTGAAATCAAGTCACAGACGCTCTCGATAACTACCACCCCACCTGCCTTCCACCTTCCCTTGGTCTCACATTTTTCAAGCACTTTAAAAACCCAAACCTGGATGTGCGCTCACTCCCTCTTGCGAGAACAACGGAATCACGACTAACTGCTGAACAATCATCCACAGGAAGACAATGGAACTCCCCAAAAAAGACACCCCACATCCAAAGACAAAGGAGAAGCTGCGATGAGATGGTAGGAGGGGCACAATCACAATAAAATCAAATCCCATAACTGCTGGGTGGTGACTCACAAACTAGAGAACACTTATACCACAGAAGCCCACCCACTGGAGTGAAGGTTCTGAGCCCCATGTCAGGCT
>NW_006788900.1:0-1776 GCF_000442215.2 Lipotes vexillifer
GAACCCGCGTCCCCTGCATCGGCAGGCGGACCCCCAAGCACTGCGCCACCAGGGAAGCCCTGTTGACTTTTTTGATCTCTTCATTGGCCAGCTCTTTGTTTCAGTGATTATATTTTCATACTCGTTATTTCTCTGCACTCTATTATTTCCTTTCTTCTGCTGGCTTGGGTTTAGCTTTCTCTCTTTTTCTGTTTCTTTAAGGTGTAAGTTATGTTATCGATTTAGATCTTCTTTTTAAAAATAGGTATTTGCAATTGTAATTTTTCCTCTGAGCACTGTTTGCACTGCATCCTGTCACTTTTGGTATATTTTGGTTTTGCCTTGACTCATCTGTTAAGTATTGAAAAATTTCCCATGTGATTTCTTCTTTGACCCATTGGTTAAGAGTGTGTAGTTTTTATATCCCTGTATTTGTAAATTTTCCAGTTTTGTTTTTGTTATTCATTTTTTATTTCATTCTGTTATGATTGGAAAAGGTACTCTGCGATTTCAATCTTTATACATTTATTGGAACTTTTCCTGGAGAATGTTTCATGTGCACTTGGGGAGAACATAGTGGCTTGTAGTGTTATTCAGATCCTGTACGTAAGTGCCAAAATCCCGTGTGGCTGGTCTGTCCATTATTGAAATGGGTGTATGTATTGAGTTCTACAGCTGTTACTGTAGAATTGCCTGTTTTTCCCTTCACTTCTGTCAATGTTTGCTTAATATATTTTGGGTCTCTGATATTTGGGGAAAAAGTTTATAGTTGTTATATCTTCTTGATGAATTTACCCTTTTTCCAGTATGGTTTTGTTTTGTTTCTTGTATTAGTTTTTTGACTTAAAGTTTATTTTGTTTGATGTTAAAATTTTTTTAGAAATTTGTGGTGTATTGTGGGGATTCTTGTGGTTTATCCATTCTAGGGTTGCTTCAGCTTCTTCTCCCTGAAATTAGTCTTTTGCCTGATTTGCAGTGTTTTCAGACCTTTGAGCACTCGTTCAGCCCTGCCCTCTTTTCCTCTCCCTCTGGGACTCTAATAATGTAGTTATTATATTACTGTAGTTACAGTCCTGCAGGTTCCTGAGGCTCTATTCTTCTTTACTTTTACCTCCAAGGCTGTGTTATTTCTGATATTCAGACTGGATAGTTCCTCTTTTCCCCTTCCGTGGTCCTGTCCTCTGTCTTTTCCATTCTGCTCTTGGTCCCATCCATTGGGATTTTTGGTGGTTGTTATTTATTTATTTTACTAATACTTAATTTTGTTTAGAACAGTTTCAGTATTACAGAAACATTGATCAGATAATACAGAGTTCTCATGGTATAGCCCCTCCCCGCACCGTTTCCCTCTGTATTGACACCTTAAATTGGTATGATAATTTGTTACAGTTAGCTCATATTGAAATATTATTACTATGTAAAGTCCATAGTTTACGAAAAAATTAAGAAAATCTGAATAATGTCCATTTCCTGTTCCAGGATCCCATCCAGGATGCCACATCATATTCAGCAGTTGTGTCACCTTAGGCTCCTCTTGGCTGTGACATTTTCTCAGACTTTTCTTGTTTTTGACGAGCTTGACAGTTTTTAGGAGTCAGGTGTATTGCAAGAGGCCCCTCTGCTTTCATCTCTAGACAGACCGGGCTCTGGGTTTAGGAGGGAGATGACAGAGGTGTTGCACTTTTGCAGTTTTCATCACATAACAAGGGTACATATCTCAACATGACTTATGACTGTTGATGTTGATGTAGATCACCTTGCTCAAGTGGTGTCAGGATTCTCCACCGGAAAGGCCCC
>NW_006788901.1:0-409 GCF_000442215.2 Lipotes vexillifer
GGCTGGGCCCGTGAGCCATGGCCGCTGAGCCTGCGCATCCGGAGCCTGTGCTCCGCAACAGGATAGGCCACAGCAGTGAGAGGCCTGCGTACCGCAAAAAAAAAAAAAGATGATAAAAGAGGAATTATAGTGTGAAGGACAGCTGAGACACAGAGTGGCTGTTACTAGATGGAAAGGAAGAGTCTAGAGATTTGTTTCTTTAAAAATTTTTTTTTTTTTAAAGAAGATGTTGGGGGTAGGAGTTAATTAATTAATTACTTAATTTTTGCTGTGTTGCATCCTCGTTTCTGTGCGAGGGCTTTCTCTAGTTGTGGCAAGGCGGGGGCCACTCTTCATCGCGATGCGTGGGCCTCTCACTATGGCGGCCTCTCTTGTTGCGGAGCACAGGCTCCAGACGCACAGGCTCAGT
>NW_006788904.1:0-203 GCF_000442215.2 Lipotes vexillifer
AAGGGACTGAGAAAATATTTGAAGAGATTATAGTTGAAAATTTCCCTAATATGGGAAAGGAAAAATTTAATCAAGTCCAGGAAGAGCAGAGAGTCCTATACAGTATAAGTCCAAGGAGAAAAACACCAAGACACAGATTTATCAAACTATCAAAAATTAAATACAAAGAAAAAAATATTAAAAGCAGCAAGGGAAAAACAACA
>NW_006788906.1:0-845 GCF_000442215.2 Lipotes vexillifer
TGTCTTTGCTCTCCAAACCTCACCATTCATATCAGCCTCTAGTGTCCAGCCTTATGACTCACATAGCTGTCGGTGTACATGTGGTAAATCCAGGTTTCATCCCGAGCCCTGAATGAATTAAGTAAGAATGTCTCTCTATTTCACTCTCATTGTGTTTTGCCTTTGAAATTTATTTTTATAATGGGATTTGGCTGATTTTCACTGCTGCGCTTATGTCGCTCTACACACACTTGAGTCTCTTATGGAAACATATAAATACATAGTTTTTAAGATTCCTACCAGTCAGGTCTATTCCTATGCGTTGAATATGGTGTGTTGAGTCCATTTCGTGGAGCAAGGAGTATGTCTTGTCTATTACGTGTTTGGCTTCTGGAACTGTATCTGTGCTAATTTCAATCTCTGGTTTTATGCAGCACCCCCACTCAACTTTTCCCTTACGCAAGCATAAGTTTGTTTTCTAAATGAGAGACTCTCTTCTGTTTTGTAATTCAGTCCATGTGTAGCCAAGTTTACATTCCCTGTATTAGTGATACCTTATGATGTTTCTTTTTCTGTGTGACTTATTTCACGTGGAATCATCGTACCTAAATCCACTCACTAAGATGCTACGGGCCTGATGACATTGATTTCATTGCTGAGTTATAGTCCGTTGCACATAAGTGTCAGAACTTGACGATCCATTTTTTGCTTTCGTGGATATTTAACTTGTACCGTGTACGAGGCTCCTATAAAGAGGGCAGCCCCAAACTTTGGGGTGGCTCTGTATTTCGATTTCGGTTTCACTAAGCCTAGTGCCGTAGGCTATGTACCTTGTTTTTTCGATGTTTTAGGAAATACCATACGTT
>NW_006788907.1:0-258 GCF_000442215.2 Lipotes vexillifer
AGAGTTTGAGAAGGATAGGTGTTAGCTCTTCTCTAAATGTTTGATAGAATTCGCCTGTAAAGCTATCTGGTACTCGGCTTTTGTTTGTTGAAAGATTTTTAATCACAGTTTCAATTTCAGTCTTTGTGGTTGGTCTGTTCATATTTTCTATTCCTTCCTGATTCAGTTGGTATTTTGTGAATTTCTAAGAATTCATCCATTTCTTCCAGATTGTCCATTTTATTGGCATAGAGTTGCTTGTATTAATCCCTCATGATC
>NW_006788910.1:0-200 GCF_000442215.2 Lipotes vexillifer
TTTGCTAAGCTATAGGACCATAAGTGGAAGTGCCCTAGGCTATGTACCTTTGTTTTTTCGGTGCTTCAGGAAATATCATACATTTCTTCAGAGTGGCTGTTGGCAAATTACATCCCGCCCATCAGCATAATAACGCTCACTGTTCTCCATGGTCTTTCCTGCCTTTCTGGATTTTTACTATTTTCAGATGGCCCTTTTGA
>NW_006788911.1:0-223 GCF_000442215.2 Lipotes vexillifer
AAATTTATTTATTTTTGGCTGCGTTGGGTCTTCGTTGCTGTGTGCGGGCTCCTCATTGTGGTGGCTTCTCTTGTTGTAGTGCACGGGCTTCAGTAGTTGTGGCACGTGAGCTCAGGTGGCTCATGGGCTCTAGAGCGCAGGCTCAGTAGTTGCGGCGCATGGGCTTAGTTGCTCCGCGGCCTGTGGGATCTTCCCGGACCAGGGCTCGAACCTGTGTCCCCTG
>NW_006788912.1:0-1004 GCF_000442215.2 Lipotes vexillifer
AAAGAACCATCTGAAATGATTAAAGGGACCAGTGCCCAATATTCACA
Source organism: Lipotes vexillifer (assembly GCF_000442215.2). Taxonomy (NCBI): domain Eukaryota; kingdom Metazoa; phylum Chordata; class Mammalia; order Artiodactyla; family Lipotidae; genus Lipotes; species Lipotes vexillifer. The sequence goes on from NW_006788912.1 coordinate 48, forward strand.
TGGAGTTGGGAAAAATAGTATCTGTTCCCATCAGCCAGATTGGAAAAACTTAAAATTCACAGGGTACTTGGTAGATTACTAGGGAGGTTTTGACTCAGCAGTGAACAATAGGTAGCCCTAGACTGGACACTGCTCTGGACCTGCCTAATAAATCATAAATGCAATACCCAGAAGGCTCAAAATGTTCTCAACTAATTTAACTTCACCTCAGAACAAAGCAAGAAGATTCATAACAATAAATAAATAACCAAGAAGGTAATATGTACAATGTCTGGCATCAAATCAAAGATTAAAAGTCATGGAAACATGACCTATAATGAGGTAACCATTCAATCACAACCAACCCAGAACTGACATAGATGTTGGAATTATCAGAGGACATTAAAACTGTTATTATAAACTATATTCTGTATGTTTAGAATGTTGGATATAAAAAAGATATAAAGATCCAAATTGGACTTCTACAGGTGGAAACCTAGAACATGTGAGATGAAAAACATACTGGATGGAGGCAAAACATTCTTGGACATAAATCATAGCAGTATTTTCTTAGCTCAGTCTCCCAAGGCAAAAGGAATAAAAGCAAAAATAAACAAATGGGACCTAATCAAACTTAAAAGCAAAGGAAATCGTCAACAAAATGAAAAGACAATCTGCAGAATGGGAGAAAATATTTGTACATGATGCAACTGACGAGGGGTTAATATCCAAAATATAAAAACAGCTCATACAACCCAATATCAAAAAAACAAACAATCTAATCAAAAAATGGGCAGAATGGGCTTCCTTGGTGGCACAGTGGTTGAGAGTCCACCTGCCGACGCAGGGGACACGAGTTCGTGCCCTGGTCCAGGAAGATCCCTCCCACATGTCGCGGAGCGGCTGGGCCCATGGGCCACGGCCGCTGAGCCTGCGTGTCCGGAGCCTGTGCTCTGCAATGGGAGAGGCCACAACAGT
>NW_006788913.1:0-1255 GCF_000442215.2 Lipotes vexillifer
GCTCCGCGGCATGTGGGATCCTCCCGGACCGGGGCACGAACCCGCGTCCGCTGCATCGGCAGGTGGACTCCCAACCACTGCGCCACCAGGGAAGTCCGAAAGGCGTAAATCTTAAGGGCAAGCACCCCACTTTCCAAGTGAGGGTCTTAATCTGTCTGGTCAGAGGGCTAGAATCCAAGCTTTTTTGTAGGCCTGGCTCATTTTCCCACTGTTTTCCTCACAGACCCAAAGGTCCATTAAAATAGTAAATAAATGCACCTTGAAGCTATCACAACTCACCTTGTTTAGTTGTACTTGCTTAGGGCAGTTATCACAGTTCCTTGTCAGCCAGGCTGTTTCAGATAGCTATGGGGGAGGTGTGAGAAAGACAGAAAAGAGTTGGATAGAGAACCGTGTGGGAAGCGGGAAAGTGTGAGTGCTGGTGAGCTTTCCCCTCCCATCATCACTGATAAACATCTCAGTGCTATTCCCTGTCCCTTTAAATGTATCTGTATCATATTTTGCTGCGTGCAGAAAGTAGTCCCTAATGGAAGAATGGAGTCAGAGCCAGAGGAACCGTCTAAGCTTTATTGATCTGTGCTTCTCCTACATCACTCCTCCCCACTGTGAAAATGATTGATGTTTTAAAAAAAACCTTCAGGACCTTTGCTGGATGTTGCCATTGCTGTTTTAAAATAGGAAAACACTTATGCATAGATTATGTGGAGAGAATATTTTTCTTGATTTTTTTCACCTAAAAATGAGTGGGAAGAGATTACACAAAGTGAGTAAATTATGGTATTATTTATTAAATAATTCCATTTTTGCTTAAGCAAACCCAACATTAAGCAAGAGGGTCTTTGTGAGGACTTTCTTCTGATGTTTGGGTATTTACTAAAACTCTTTGATATAAGGTTTTTTCTTAAGTTACCATTTTGAGATCTAGAATTTTTTCCCAACACAAAACAGCAACAAACTACATATACACAGGAAAAACAAAAATAAGCCAACCCCCCCCCCGCCAAACCCCAAAACCCAAAATTTGCTATTTAAAAAACCCTTAAAATGAGCAGCTATCAACTCCATGGTTATTTTTGCCTTCTTATGAATTCTCTCAGCTGAAATCACAATAAAGTTTCAATTTAAGTCATCACTAATGAACAGTATTCAGTGATCTTCATGCAAATTATGTCATTTTTGTACACATGCAGTTTCTGTTTGTGAGAATGAGGGAAAATAATTTTTTTTTTTTTTTTTTTACATCTTTATTGGAGTA
>NW_006788915.1:0-535 GCF_000442215.2 Lipotes vexillifer
TGTGTACCGCAAAAAAAAAAAAAAAAGCAGCAAGGGAAAAACAACAAATAACACACAAGGGAATTCCCATAAGGTTAATAGCTGATCTTTCAGCGGAAACTCTGCAAGCCAGAAGGGAGTGGCAACATATTTAAAGTGACTAAGGAGAAAAACCTGCAACCAAGATTACTCTACTCAACAAGGGTCTCATTCAGATTTGGTGGAGAAATTAAAACCTTTACAGATAAACAAAAGTTGAGAGAGTTCAGCACCACCAAACCAGATTTACAACAAATCCTAAAGGAACTTCTCTAGGCAAGAAACACAAGAAAGGAAAAGACCTACAATAATGAACCCAAAACAATTTAGAAAACGGAAATAGGAACATACATATCGATAATTACCTTAAATGTAAATGGATTAAATGGTCCACCAAAAGACACAGATTGGCTGAACGGATACAAAAACAAAACCCATATATGTGCTGTCTACGAGAGACCCACTTCAGACCTAGAGACACATAAAGACTGAAAGTAAGGGGATGGAAAAAGATATT
>NW_006788916.1:0-382 GCF_000442215.2 Lipotes vexillifer
TGAGTTTGGGAGTGTTCCTCCGTCTGCTATATTTTGGAAGAGTTTGAGAAGGATGGGTGTTAGTGCTTCTCTAAATGTTTGGTAGAATTCGCCTGTGAAGCCATCTGGTCCTGGGCTTTTGTTTGTTGGAAGATTTTTAATCACAGTTTCAAGTTCAGTGCTTGTGATTGGTCTGTTCATATTTTCTATTTCTTCCTGATTCAGTCTTGGCTGGTTGTGCATTTCTAAGAATTTGTCCATTTCTTCCAGATTGTCCATTTTACTGGCATAGAGTTGCTTGCAGTAATCCCTCATGATCCTTTGTATTTCTGCAGGGTCCGTTGTTACTTCTCCTTTTTCATTTCTAATTCTATTGATTTGAGTCCTCTCCCTCTTTTTCTTG
>NW_006788917.1:0-232 GCF_000442215.2 Lipotes vexillifer
TTTTCAGAACCTTTTTTTTTTTTTTTTTTACATTCCATGTATATGTGTTAGTGTATGGTATTTGTTTTTCTCTTTCTGACTGACTTCACTCTGTATGGCAGACTCTATGTCCATCCACCTCACTACAAATAACTCAATTTCGTTTCTTTTTAAGGCTGAGTAAAAAGTATGTATGTATGTGCCACATCTTCTTTATCCATTCATCTGTTGATGGACACTTAGGTTGCTTCCA
>NW_006788918.1:0-239 GCF_000442215.2 Lipotes vexillifer
AGAATTTGTCCATTTCTTTGTGGTTGTCCATTTTATTGGCATAGAGTTGTTTGTAGTAGTCTCATAATCCTTTGTATTTCTGTGTTGTCAGTTGTGATTTCTCTTTTTTCATTTCTAAATTTATTGATCTGAGTCCTCTCCCATTTTTCTTGATGAGTCTGGCTAAGGGTTTATCGATTTTGTTTATCTTCTCAAAGAAACAGCTTTTAGTTTTATTGATCTTTGCTATTGTTTTCTTT
>NW_006788919.1:0-222 GCF_000442215.2 Lipotes vexillifer
TATCATTTATTCTCTCAAGGGGATGCTAAAAAAACAGAACCAAAAAAACCACACATTGGTCTAGGCCACATTATAAATCCAAACATTGGTGTGGGATTTCACTTGGAGAGAAGGAAACTTTTGTTTTTTAAAAAGCCCCTCAAACCCCAATCAAGGTTGTAAGAAAGGCTCCCAATTTAATCACCCTCGCTCACCACCTAAGACTGGTAATTCTAAAGTTTT
>NW_006788920.1:0-1041 GCF_000442215.2 Lipotes vexillifer
TAAAACAGAAGCAATATTGTAACAAATTCAATAAAGACTTTAAAAATTGTCCACATCAAAAAAGAAAGAAAGAAAGAAAGACTAATAAGAAAATGCAGAACTATAGGGGATTCTAGAGACATCTACTTGAATTCCACGACTTTGTATTAAAACCTGTGGCTATAAGAACCTCTTCTTAAACATTTGGACCTAATTATTTTTATAATATAAGAGGTATTGGGGAAAATTGAGAATGAGAAAAATATGTCAATACTCATTTGACTAATAAAAATTTGAAGGGATTTTTAAAATAGTGAACTTCTGAAGGAATTTGTAGCATAAATTATGACTGCATGCAATAAATATAAAATAAACAAATGAACTTGATACCTGTCATATTTCAGACAGATATTTCACTTCCTTTTACTGGGGAAGTCAGAACTTCTCTGCTGCATTTCAATTATGCATTTAAGTACTACAGTAGAATAAAATTGTGACCTGAAAATTGGCCTGCTGAAACTGGCATCAACTATTTCAAGTGGTTGCTTTGAAATATCAAAAGATAACCCTTATATGGGATGAATGCTTAACTGTTTCAAATATTACCATTCAGTAGCCATTAGCTGAGCAGAATTCAAGGCAAAGAAATAAAAAATGAGCATGACATGCACTCATGATTTAGTGAAGAGAGAAATAAACCAGAAGTTATAATTCAGTGATCTAGGTACTTGACACACAGGGTGAGGTGACTACTGTGCTTTGGGGGAATATGTTGCCGTTTATTTCCACTCCTCCTCTGTCCCCTCACATGACTGTGGAAGTTGTAACCTAATTTTTTCTTCTCCTGTTACTACACCACACCTGCAATTCAAATTCTCAGTCTACCATTTACTAGCTTCATGATTGTGGCCAAGTAACTTAATCCTTATTTTCCTCATTTATTAAATAACTTAAGTTATTTAAATTTATTAAATACTTAAGTCTTAATTGCCTCATTTATTTTTTTTAACATCTTTATTGGAGTATAACTGCTTTGCAATGGTGTGTTAGTTTCTGCTTTAT
>NW_006788921.1:0-2083 GCF_000442215.2 Lipotes vexillifer
CTGGGCCTGCGCGTCCAGAGCCTGTGCTCCGCGATGGGAGAGGCCACAGCAGTGAGAGGCCCGTGTACCGCAAATAAAAAACAAAAAAACACACACACACAAACTCACTGAAAATGCATAGGAAACAGGCAGATCACTAGTGGGTACACATCTACACTGAAAAGGGAGAGCAACTCATTTAATGTTGAATGACTGATAATCATAAAATAAGCCACCTTGTTTCTTCTCTATCAGACAAGCTGGTGGGTATATTCTGTGTCTCTGGTCAGCCTCTGCCTGCAAATTCGTTTCTTTTTTTAAAAAATTTATTTATTATTTATTTCTGGCTGCATTGGGTCTTCACTGCTGCACGCAGGCTTTCTCTAGCTGTGGCGAGCGGGGGCTACTCTTCGTTGCAGGGCACGGGCTTCTCATTGTGGTGGCTTCTCATGTTGTGGAGCACGGGCTCTAGGCGTGCGGGCTTCAGTAGTTGTGGCACATAGACTCTGTAGTTGTGGTACACAGGCTTAGTCGCTCCTCGGCACATGGGATCTTCCCGGACCAGGGCTCAAACCCGTGTCCCCTGCATTCACAGGTGGATTCTTAACCAGTGTGCCACCAGGGAAGTCCCCGCAAGTTCTTTTCTTAGGAGTGGAGGCTGCAATACCTACTTTACTTTCTACATCCCTCACTTCTGTATGTTTCTGAACATCACATAAAAAAAAAAAACCCAAAAACCTCCTACAATATCTGCCAAACACACTGCTTTTCAGAAAATAAAAAATAGTAAAGCCAGAAGAAGAGAAACACTCACCCTAATTCGCTCTGGTTTACTTACAAGAAAAGACATGAGTTCCTAACGTGTAGACCTACTTCAATTTCAAAAATTTAAACCTAAAAGGAAAATAGACACAGGTTGTTAGTCAAATCTGCTTTTATAGAAATATTTGTTGATTAACAAAAACTTATTATGAGTCTACCATTCAAAGCACTGTACTAGACCTACAAATTCCTAGATTCTAAAGGTTTGTTTAGAGAAACTTTAAGTAACAATAAACCTGGATGTACTTTGGCCAAATACATTCTGAAATACTGCAATATCTGTAAGAGAAGTTTTTTATAGGGTTTTTTTGTTTAAATTAATTTTTAAATTTCTCGTGACCCAACCCTCCACTGACCCCTCTGCAGAAGCAATCACCTGCAATTCTTTTGTCTGTTTATCGTCCTTTTTATCATCATCCTTAAATGCTGTTTATGTGTCATGACTTATCCATTTTAGACATTTATCTACTAACTTTCTACCATGGTAGGTGAAGACTAAGCTCTCCCACATCAACTTCCTGCACCCTACATTCCTGCCTTCATTCTCCCAACATAGTTCTGACATAAATTTTGGTTAATAGTCCAAATTTACATTACTAGGACTATGTAAACATGGTTCTTCGTTGAGGCAAACAGAGGTGACCACGTCATATTCCCCATACACTCATTTTTCCCCCCTAGAGTTAATAATTGCCTCATTTTTTCACTTGCTTGTTTTCCCATGTAGCTATTAACTTTTCCAAATACTTCAACATTTCTGCTATTCGTCTCATCAGTGTGTTTTTCCATACACTCAAATTCATCCATTCCAATTTTCCCCTGGAGACGGCCTTCCAGAGGCCCTCCATCCTGCTGCAGTCTGGACTAGCTGCTTAGTCAGTTGCACTTAGTCAGCCTTTAGAGCGTGGAGATTTGGGGCTTCCGATTCTGGGGAATATCATTTCTTTGACAAGAAATAGGAACAGAAACTCTAATAGTTAAAGGTGTACTTCTAGAATTAGCCCCCAATTTTGTATTTATTTCACTCATACTTTACAACTCTCTGCTTTCTAGGAGACTTCTTCAAACTTTATTTTCCAACCTTTCTACTAAGTTTTACATTTTTGTTACCCATTTCCAAGAGCTTTTGCCATTTCTCAAATGTATCTTTTTTCATATCATCCTGATCTTATTTATTTATTTTTTTTTGCAGTAGGCAGGCCTCTCACTGTTGTGACCTCCCCCGTTGCGGAGCACAGGCTCCAGACGCACAGGCCCAGCGGCCATGGCTCACGGGCCCAGC
>NW_006788922.1:0-529 GCF_000442215.2 Lipotes vexillifer
TGCTAAGGCCAAGTTCAAGCTACCGATGGTTTAATAACCAGCTCTCAAAGTTCAGCTGTTGTGAGGCAGTACGAGCTCCACCCAGCTCACCAACAGTTAGGCCTTCCCTCCCTTATTACATTTCACCACGAGGCTGTGAACATGTGGTTTGGGTTCCTTTCTGGTTTACATGCTCATATAGATTTTCCTGTGTTTTTCCTTTGACCATTTCAGCAAGCGTCTGTATACCACTGCCAGGCATCTGGAAATCTCTTCACTTTTAACCTTTATGTGGCATTTCCCTGGACGTGGGGTTTTCGTACACATCATTGATTTGAGGACAGGGAGGGAAAGCTGCTGCCCTCGGCTCGCTCTGACTTCTTCCCAGGAGGAGTTGCCGACCTCATGGGCCAGATTGCAGATTGGTGAGCCCACTTTATTTTATTTATTTTTTAAATTTATTTTGCTGTATGCGGGCCTCTCACTCTTGTGGCCTCTCCCGTTGCGGATCACAGGCTCCGGACGCGCAGGCTCAGCGGCCATGGCTCAC
>NW_006788923.1:0-9862 GCF_000442215.2 Lipotes vexillifer
ACCCCGCGCTTGCCAACATCCCCCCCCGCCCCCACTTTTTGTAATTCTTTTAAAGTCATGTGTCAAGAATGCAGAGCTGTGGGCAACAACTCTTCAGAAGTTTTATAAGTTTGTTTAATCCTTCCTTTGCAAGTGTCAGAGAGAGAAGCGTTCCAGTTGGCCCGTGTCAGTAGCGCATTAACAAATCAATGCACTGAACCTGGAAAAGCCTGATTAGTGTGACAGGTCTCATCTAAAGAACCATATGTACCTTATCCCAGTGGAGTTCACAGTAGCAAAATTAAATGAAAAGTAAAAGTCATAACATTATTGCTTCAAGTATTTCAGGGTATTGAAGCATTGCTTTGCTTCCAGAAATACTTAACCTTGGAAATACGTCTAATACTGTTATACTTCCTGAGATGAACAGACCTCTATATTAAGATTCTTTTATATATTTTTTTAACAGATATTCGGCGAAGTCTCAGTCCAGCGTCTCAGCCTGTTCTGAAAGTTTGTAACCATGGTAATAAACTGTATTCATAAATTGCACATTCTCCTTATCTACTTTTATCCTGTTGATCTGTGATTTTAGTAGGTTGCTGTGAAGTTCTCGAGTTTCAGTATGACTAAATTAGTAAAAATGTGTGGATGTACATATTTGCCATGTGATTGTGCACTCATATTTTCCATCCTTCCATTATTGCCTTGAGGTAGTGTCGAGGATTCTTCTTTCAGGTCTCAAGTGCATGTTTTAATTTTAATATTGTTATCTGAAGTTATCTCACACATTTCTGATCAGTGTTGTCCAGTGTATCCTTTCAAAAGCATTGTGCTTTCTTAGAACTATTTTAAGTAGTGGATTTGCTTTACATTAAGATACAATTTGAAATATTGAATTGTTACCTGTTTTACACTACTGTATTTGCCAGTACAGTGTGAAACACTGTGACCAGCATTTTGGCAAAATCTTTAATACAGACGAGCTTCATGTGATATTATTGTGGCGGGATGTGCTAGAATCACTAAAAAGAAGGTGAGTTAACTTAATCTCCGATATTTATCTGAGACTGACTCCTTTCAGACATCTCTAACTGGCTCCTGAACACCCAGCCTCATGGAGCCCTCTTCCTGTCTTCAAGATGCCATTTTGTGTTGATTGGGTTTTGTTTACTTTGGTTCCCTTTCCCTCACTGTTATGTATTACAGGGTTCTGCTTACCTTTCATAGTCAAAGTCAAATTCATCCATCGTGATCGCCGTTTATTCAGTGAGATTGTTACCAAAGTTTACCAGATTTAGAAATGAAAAGATACTTGACAGATTTTATTTAAGAGTTGTTTTGGGTACAGATGAATTACGTTCTAGAAGTATTAATGTCTGACTGAGTAGAGAAACTGAAGTCGAATTTCTAGGATAACATAAAAAAGAGTATGAGGTAAATAAGAAAAAGACACGAATGTAATGATCTTTTAATAGCTGTGTAGATCCTTACTGCTCAAGGTAAAGTATACATAATACATGCTTAGTAAATGAGAGAAAAGGTAAAAATCTACACCAAAATTTTAAATAGATCTTTTGACTTTTTTCAATAGTATGTTTTTATTGTTTTGCCTTTTCCTAGTCTAACAATAGGAAGAAAAAATTGTAATAAGTCAGAAAAATTCATTGTGGATAATAAATCCCTAGCTTTGGGTTATGATTCAGAGTCATTGTGATATACTAAATAATGGCAAAAACTGTAGAGGACAGAGAAACTCAGAGAGGCTGAAAACTTTCTTAGAGTACAGAGCTTTTTAGTGACACAACCATAATATAGTTTTGATTTCCATCATGTTTCTTGTTTGATTGAATATAGGTACTTAGATTTTTTAATTATTATTATCAATACAATATATGAAATAAACAACTCAGCCCCCATTGTAAGTCATTAAAGAAAAGACCCACGGCCATGATATGATATGATATGATTATAATGGCATACATATACCCATGCTGTGTTTAATTTAAAATAAATATTTTGGCCATTATGTAGGGGGAAATTATTTAAGATAAGTTTGTGTACTGGCCTTGAGAAACACAGTCCTTCTGTGACTGTAATGTTAGTAAAGTGTCCAGGCTACAAAGGTTCATCTATAATTGTAAATTGTGATACTTTTGGTCCAGATGAAAAAAGCAGGTGAGCATTACATTTTTATCTCTACCAAGGCCAATGTACTATCCTAAGTTCTAAGGCTTTTGTGATAATTAAGCAAGTAGATTATACAGCAAACCAAAGGAGATATACCATAAAGATCAAATTCTCTGTTCTAATAAAAATGTAGTAGATTAAAGTATTTTAAAAACTTATTTCCATTGATATTTCTTTTGTTTTCCCTTTATACTTCTAACCAAGTGAAAAAATTCAAACCACCAGACTAATCTTTAAGGATTGTATGTATAAACATAGATTTATCCGACTAGACGTTGAAAAATGCAGAATTTGGTTAAGGACATTGCAACAAGCATCATGAATATTTTTTAGAACAAGATGACATTTCAGAGTTCATTTTGAAATCTTTTTCTAAAAATTAGTGTGTTTTCACTGAAAGCACTAACCCTACAACTGAACTATGCAACTGAAATGTAACATGGAAACCCCTTTTATTTTTTAATTTGCTTTCATGCACTTAAACAAAACTAACACCTGATATTTATATTTTCTAAAAATATATAGTAGTTGATATTATCTCATTATTTTTAAAAGATATATGAGATGTTCTACAATTATTTTAAATTTGTTTACATCCTAAATAAAATAATAATAGTAATAATAATAAGTTAATATTTACTGTTACTTTGCTTATTGAGTTATTTAAGTTAAAAGCCAAGCAATATGTTGAAATGCTTTATACATATCCCATTTAATCTTCTCAATAATCCTATCAGATAGTCAATGTTTTTATCTCTATTTTATAGTCAAAATTAACCAAGGATTGAACAGGTCTGATAGTTTGTGTCCAGTCCTATGACCGAATTTCAAACCCAGGTCCATCTGACTTTTGAGTCCAAGCTCTTAATCTCTCTGCCATGTCGTGCTCTGAATACAACTACTTGAATCCCTATCTTTTCCTCTTCCCATCATCTGGGTGAACCACGTGTGTACATTTTTTTCTCTTGTGACATAAGTTCGAGCTATTGAGATACACCCTCACACCCTCTCAGAGGTTTTCTAGCCTCTGGTCTATCTTCTCCCTTGTTCTCAGATTGAACCACTAGATAGCATTCTTTTCTTTATCTGAGGCTTGGATTACAAGGATAAACCACCTTCTTGAATGAGGACCACTATTTATTTCTTTTAAACTCTGTATTAAAAGATCTAAATTAATCTAATAAGTTTATACTCTGTTAGAAAGATCATGGAAATTTTAGATTATATATAGATTATAGATATAGACTTAGACTATATATGTGTGTGTGTGTGCGCGTGTGTGGAGAGAGAGAGAGAGAGAGAGAGAGAGAGAGAGATCATCTTTTATTTCAGAATGAGAAAATCCTGATAAAGTATCCTGTGAGACCTTGGGGCTAAAATATCACGGAATATATTTTGGCAAAAGATGACCTCAAAAGTACAATATTCTAACTCCAGAAATTGTACACACTGAATAATTCAGCCCTTGTGTTGTGCTCCAAATCTCTACCCAAAATACTTTGGCTAAAACCTTTCCCTGTTTTATCTTTTGCTTTGTCTGTTAAGACCTAGGAAGAAATTAAGTGTTTGGTATTTTTCCTTGCTAAACCTTCACTCATTCATTTATTTAGAAAAATGTATTAAGCACTTGCTGGGCACTTAATATGTAGTGATTCCCTCTAAGAATCCACTATCCAGTTGGGAGACAGATGAGCAACAATTCTCATATATCTGATTAATGCCAAGATAGCGGTAATGCACAGAGCTTTTGGAACACCAAGAAGTCTGAAAGACCAATCCAGACTTTACGAGGACAATTATTCAAACTTGGCTTCTAGAAGGACCTGAAATCAAAGCTGAGTTTTGAAGGATAAGTAGAAATGAGGCAAAACCCTGAGGGCAAGCGTGAGCGAAGAAGCAGGAGCAGCATGCACACACTTTCCCAGGAGGTCTTTTCTGAACCTTAGTCTGAACCCTGTAAAACTGTATGCTCTTATAAGCACCTATATGCTCTTACTAGCACCCTGGTTTTTCCTATTATGCAACACACATTTGCCTTAAAATGTTCTTATTCGGTGTCTGCCACACTGCTCCTGAGTCCCATCAGGATGCAGACAAGACAATAAAGGAGGGTTTCTGCCTTGTTTACTGCTGTAACCCCAGTTCTTCGATGGGTTGGTGCCCGACACATGGATATTTAGTAAGAATGTGTTGAATGAACAGACATGCTTATGTTTAGGCTTGCATAGAACAATTAGTGTACATTGAGCAAAATCGGTTGTCACCCAAATAAATAGGACTTAGTATGCCAATCGCTAAAGCTCTAGCTGTAGCTAGAAGGAGTTATCCTTCTCATCTTCTCCCTAATATGTTATCTGTCATCAAAAGGGGATATTTGATCGTCACAGATTTGAAGGTTGTTGCATAAGATGTGAAGGGTTAGGCTCAATCTTGATTGGATTATTTACTCCTTAGCAGTGGAGAGTTACTTATTAATTAGATTTCTTTCCCTTGCTTAATCAAGCAAAGTTTAACAACAGTAAATAAATGAAAGCATCTGCTAATGAGTACAAGGCATTATCTCATTTCTTTACTTAATACAGTACATTTGAAATCTAAAGATTTTCTATAGTTTGTAGAAAATAGTAAGTCAAGATAATCAAAATATTTATTAACGCATTTTAATAAAATCATACCATATTTGGGTGTTGGTGAATTAGTGTTAGTGAATCACCTGGCCTGGTTAAAACTAAAGGACCAGATAGGGAATAAGTATATTGAGAGTCTGATGCCAGGCCAAGAACTTGGACTACCGAGGTTTTTGAGCAGGAAAATGACAGGTCTGAGCAGTTTGTATGGAATCGAAGTGACAAATGTTAGAGAGAAGAAAGAATCGAAAGGACTCTGTAGCCGCTTTGAGCCGACATGGTTTGGCTGCAAGGAATGGGGAGAGTTAGAGAGCTGATCAGGGTGTGAGGGGAGAAGCCAAGTCTAGAGCTCTGTGTTGATACCCTCACAAAGACTTGCTAACACTGCATAAGCAGATGAGTTACCTACAGGAAATCTTCAAACCTAGAGAATGCAAGTCAAGGACTGAGCCTTAGGAATAGACACAGGTGAGTAACAGAGTGAGTGAGAGACAGAAAAAGGTTAAAGATGGGAAGGATTTCATAATAGTGGAGCCTACGTTATGAAGGTTGAAAGAAGACTTTCAAGGACTTGGTTTCTCCCATTTCTTTTTCTTTGGTTGTTTCTTTCTTTTTTTTCTTTATAAAACTGAGTGGTATTACCACTGAGTGACTAGTGTTTTTCAGGGTACAGTGATTTCTACGCTCTTCAGGGACTTCTTTTCCCTTGTAGACTCTGTAAAATGTTTGTGACAAAGCTTTCACAAATATGAATTGTTCGGCCACACCTTATGGTGCATCTGCCTGCAGTTTGATTGCATCTCATTAGATGGTTCTCTGTTCATTAAGTGGTACAGTGGGATTTTTTTTTTAATTAACTGGTTATAGAGTAATCAAAGAATTCTATAAACTATATGCAATTAAAATCCCTAATGATAAAACTGTTTAACTGTGACAAAATAAGATAAAACATAATCAAAATTTTAGGCAAACAAGGATTACACATTTTCAGTGAGCATCCATAACCTAAACAAAATCTTGCTATATTATCTTTACACCAAATCAATTCTTAATAGCCTTAATTTGGATTTGATTATCTATTTTGACTCTTCCACTTATATATGGAGCTTTGAGAGATTTTTATAGAAATAAGATTGTATTGCCTCCAGGCACAGCTGCTCTGCCACTCCAAGACTGGAAGTCAGAATTAAATGCGAAGCTAGGTAGATATCTTTGAATTGGCATTATTTCCCACAAAATAACACTAAGGGGGGGGCGCACAAGACAGGCTTTGTTGTTGATATATTAAAACTTCACACACAACCATCCCCCCTCCGTGCTTCACTCAGCCTTGGGTCCCCTTATTTCTTGACCTACCTTTTTCCGAAACAGCAAGAATTTGTCTTGAGGCAGAATTATGAAATTTGTAAGGTTTTCAATGGTGTCTATTGAGCACTAACTACCATAAGGCTTTTCTGAAAACAGTGAGGACGACACCAAACCAGTCTTTGTCTAGAAAACCTTATCTATCAAAGTAGTAAATGATGACAACTACCATTTCCATTTTTTTTAAACTGTATCCTATTTTAAAGTAGAGAGAGTATAAAGAATAATATAGTCAAATTATATGATTTTGCTAAATGTCATTGGCTTATTTCCTTGAGAATCTTTTTTGTTCTCTTTCTGATGAATTTGTGCCTGCCTAAGGAAGGGAACTATTAAAATACTAATTGTTTTTGACACCCTTACACTTGGGCTTTCAAGCAGCATTAAGTACTACCTGTAAGTGTCAAAAGACTTAAACATTTTTTAAGGAGACTTTTCTAGCCCAAGAATATAAAACAATTTGGGTAATTTCACATTTTATTCAAACCTCAGTCTCTGCTATTTACTATGTAGTCAGGCAAAAGGAAGAACAAACTCAGCAGGGCTCCTGCCTGGGTAAGGATGCCCTGTGGGTAGACAGAAAGGCCTTTCTAATTCAGGGCGGGACAACCTTTTGGCTAGTCATTATCAAACAGACTCTTAAGCATGAACAGGTTAGAAAGTTCTCAAGTAGTGAGGACCTCAAGTTGTTTTAAAAGGACATTTATGCAAGAAATAGCAAATGCCTCTCATTTAATGAGTGCTCACAGATGTAAGTTGAAGGCTGAGACTAAATTGAGTGAAAGGAGATAAAGAACTATTGTATAAGGAAAGTTATGTCCTTGACTTCTCTGAAATAGTTGTTATGATTAATATGTCTCTTGTTCTGTTTGTGTTACACAGTGGTCTATAAGTGTTATCTTTAAATTTTGGGGCCCATTCTAAATCTCTCCTTTTCTTACAGCATAGGTTCAGAGTCTGGATTTATAAGGAGTCAATGGATAGACTCTGGAAGCTCCTTTAACTCTGTACTTTCATTTTAGATTTTGTGCTTGGGCATATTTTTTTTCCTGCTCAAAGGATCTGTTGATTTTATCAAATTCTCCAAAGAATAAAAAATAATTATTTTATTGTTTTATTACTGGTTTGTTACAAATTTTCTCTATTTTTACACGTTACATTTTTATGCATATATACATGACATGTTTTTCCCATTTGTGACTATGTCCATAAGAGTCTAGTTCTCAAATGACTTTTACTGTTATTCTTTTGTCATTTGAAAACTAAACTTTCATTGACATAATCACAAATGTGGAAAACATATCAAATGGTTGGTGGATCTACAATTTTAGTGACAAATAAATTGTTTAGGATAAACAGTTAAGGTCCAGTGAACTTGTGCTACTGTGGAGGTTCACTCAGGATGCAGGGAGGGGAAGACATCACCTGTACCCAGGACAGTCATTAGTCTTGCTGGATCTCCCAGGCAGGAAGTGTGTGCAGGGCTCACTGGGTTATGCAGCTGGGAAAGAGCAGTCAGCAAAGCCACAGGCTTCAGAAAGGCCAGGTAAGGAAAGGATGGAGGAGCGCCCAGGCACAGATTGGATTGAAGGGCACAGGTGTCATTGTTCACCTCTGGAAGAGCAGTTGTGGTAGAATAGTAGAGACTGAAGCCAGACAGTGTTGGTTAGAGTAGTGGAGGCTGTCCTTTCTAAAAGCCTGGGTATGAAAGAATAAAACAGAAGGGAAATAGCTGGAACTAGAACAGGTTGTAGTTCAATGAAGGGGTTGTGTTTCTTTGCCTTTCGTGTGGCTCTGGCTTTAGTGTCTGTATTCTGAAGGGAGGGTTGAGTGTTTGGTGGGGCAGTATTGAGGGTGAGCTTACTGGGGGATGGGATGGGAGAGCACAGATGCGGAGCACCTGGACGGTGGAAAGAAAGGATATATGGAGAGAAGTGGATACAAATATCGAGTAAGGGAGTTTGGAGGTCTCACCTGATGAAGTCTTTTTTCTCTGAGAACTAGGATATAAGGTCTCCTCCTGAAAGTGACAGTCTCTGGGTGAGGAAGGAAGGCAAGGGCAGTGGAGGATGGCATGTCTCCTAGATGGATTGTGAGAGGTTACTGCTCAGGTAGATGCAAGATAATTTTTGCATCAATGGCCCAGCTGAAAAAAGAGGCTATTACTTGTGTAATAATAGCTGTCCGTAAAGTCTGAGGGAAAGAAAAGTAGCCCAGGTGCTTCACAGGCCCTGCAACAAAGGGCATTTTGTTCTCCAACTGCCTAAAAGTTCTAAAGGTTAATCTCCAGATGTAACCATAGGGGTCAGTTTGGCAGTAGGCCAACTGAGTGTGCTTTAGAGCAGGAGTCCCCAGGCCACGGACCACTACCGGTCCGTGGACTGTTAGGAACTGGCACAGCAGGAGGTGAGCAGCGGGCAAGCGAGCACAGCTTCATCTGCCGCTCCCCATGCTCTCATTACCGCCTGAACCACACCCCCACCCACCGTCCCTGGAAAAATTTTCTTCCATGAAACTGGTCCCTGGTGCCAAAAAGGTTGGGGACTGCTGCTTTAGAGCACCAGCCAAGCAGAGTCATCCCTTTTTTAGAGGACAAGGTATTTCATGTTTTAAAATAGTGTAGTAGTTAATTAGGAAAGTAATGGACACTCTGTTGGAACATCTATGCCATCTAAACACAATGCTGAAACAATGTGTTTCAGCATTGTTTGGGTGTCGTGCTACATATGAGGAAGGCACTCTAGCAGGGATGGTGGGGACCCTAATGCAGCTGGTTTTCCTCCAGTCATGTGCCAACTACATCATGTGTCTGAGATCTTTTCCTACAAAAACAACACTTGGTGCCAAACTCAATATTTCTAAGGTACTACTAGATTTACTTTTTTTTTTTTTATTTTATTTGCCCCTCAGTAAAGTCCAGTCTGGAGTAGCCACAGATACAGAAACCACTTTTCAAGATTGTCATCAGTATCAGAAATAAAGGTTTTGCCAAGTGCCTGTCAGGTATTGTAGTTACTTAAAAAATAGCAATAGCTGTTCTTACTCACTGACTATTTGTGAAAGCATAAAACTAGCCAGATTCTTGAATCCTGTTTATAGAAGCCTTGGGTGATCTGGTCAAACAGTATGACTTGAAAACAGCATGGAGTCAGGCTCGGGCTTTAGAGGCAGACAGGCCTTGGTTTGACTTCTTGACTTAATAAAAGGGTGACCCTAGCAGCTTATTTAACCTTTGGATTTCCTTTTCCTCAGATGTAAAAAGAGAAATTACACTATGTGCTTCATAGACTATTTGGAAGATTGAATAGGGACTATACTAAAGTACCTACAGTTGAGTAGATATTTAATAAATTCAATAGACGTTAGTTCCTCCTCATTCTTCCCCTTCTCTGCCTACCTCCCATGATGCATGTGTCAATAGAATGTTATTATAAATTCTTGAGCAAAGTGACAGTAGTATGCAGAATGGGTGTGCTAATTCGAGAGATTGAAATTAATTCTCATTATGAATAGTTCCTATACTGCACTTAAAGTGCATTAATTGGTATGAATTAGTTTAGAAAAGAAAAAGACAAAAAATTAAAAGTCTATAGAGACTTTTGGGGTTTTTTTTGTTTTTTGTTTTTTTGCGGTACGCAGGCCTCTCACTTCTGTGGCCTCTCCCATTGCGGAGCACAGGCTCCGGACGCGCAGGCTCAGCG
>NW_006788924.1:0-252 GCF_000442215.2 Lipotes vexillifer
GTCTTGTTTTCATATCCATTCAGCCAGTCTATGTCTTTTGGTTGGAGCATTTAATCCATTTACCTTAAAGTACTTATTATTAGGCATGTTTCTATTGACATTTTCTTAATTGTTTTGGGTTTTTTTGTAGGTCTTTTTTCTTCCTTTCCTCTTTTGTTCTCTTCTCTTGTGATTTGATGACTACCTCTGGTGTTGTGTTTGGGTTGCTTTTTCTTTTTTGTGTTTGTATCTGTTGTAGTTTTGGGGTTTGCT
>NW_006788926.1:0-775 GCF_000442215.2 Lipotes vexillifer
GTTAGGGTTAGGGTTAGGGTTAGATTTAGGGAACAGGGACAGTTTAGGGTACAGGTTAGCATATTACAATGCTTTAGGGTTAGCGTACGTATTATGGCACAGGTTAGTGTTAGCATGCCGGTTAGTATTAGGGCACGGTTTAGGGAAAGCCTAACGGTAGGGTTAGGGTTGTGATTAGGGTTAGGGTTCGGGTTAGGGAACGGGTACGGTTTATGGTACAGGTTAGGGTACGACAGCGGTTTGGGGTAAGCGAACGTGTTAGGGCACAGTTTAGTGTGAGCGTATGGGTTAGGAGAAGGGAACGGTTTACTGTAAGGGTAAGGGTTAGTGTTAGGGTTAGGGAACGGGGATGGTTTAAAGTACAAATTAGGGTACGACAATGGTTTATGGTTAGCTTACGTGTTAGGGCATGAGTTAGTGTGAGCGTACGGTTTAGGATTATGGCACGGTTTGGGGTAAGGCTAAGGGTAAGCGGTACTGTTAGGGTTAGGGTTAGGGTTAGGTTCAGTGAACGGGCATCGTTTAGGGTATAGGTTGGTGTACAACAAAGGTTTAGGTTTAGCGTGCGTGTTAGGGGACAGGTTAGTGTTAGCGTATGGGGTAGGTTTAGTGCATGGTTTAGGGTAAGGCTCAGGATAAGGTTTAGGGTAAGAGTTAGGGTTAGGGTTATGTAACGGGGATGGTTTAGGGTACAGCTTAGTGTATGACAAGAGTTTTGGGTTAGCGTACGTGTTAGGGCATGGGTTAGTGTTAGCCTATGGGTTAGGATTAGGGC
>NW_006788927.1:0-769 GCF_000442215.2 Lipotes vexillifer
TACCCAAAACCGTCCCCGTTCCCTAACCTTAACCCTAACCCTAACACTTACCCGAAGCCTTATTCTTACCTTTAACCGAAGCCTTAGCCTACCCTGTGCCCTAATCCTAACCCGTACGCTAACACTAACACGTGCCCTAAAACGTATGCTAACCCTAACCGTTGTCATTCCCTACGCTGTACCCTAAAACATCCCTGTTACTCCCGTTACCTAACCCTAACACTAACCCTTGCCCGAAGCATTACCCTAACCCGTGCCCTTATCCTAATGCATACGCTAACACTTACCCATGCCCTAACAGGTATGCTAAACCTAAACCATTGTCATAACCTAACCTATATCCTAAATCATCTTCATTCCCTAACTCTACCACTAATCCTTACCTGAAACCTTACCCTACCCTGTGCCGTAACCCTAACCCGTACACTAACACTAACACGTGCCCTATTACGTATGCTAACCCTAACCGTTGGCATTCCCTAAACTGTACCCTAAATCATCCCCGTTAGCTAACACTAACCCTTACCCAAAGACTTACCCTAACCCGTGCCCTAATCCTAACCTGTACGCTAACACTAACTTGTGCCCTAACACATACGCTAAACCTGAACCGTTGTCATACACAAACCTGTACCCTAAACCGTTCCCGTTCCCTAACCCTAACCCTAACTGTAACCCTAACCTGAAACCTTACCCAAACCCGCGTCCTAATCCTAACCCGTACGCTAACATTAACCCGTGCCCTAACATGTAGGCTAACCTTGTACCA
>NW_006788928.1:0-2205 GCF_000442215.2 Lipotes vexillifer
GTTGTCTATTCAGGTATTCCACAGATGCATGGTACATCAAGTTGATTTTGGAGATTTAATCCGCTGCTCTGGAGGCTGCTGGGACAGATTTCCCTTTCTCTTCTTTGCTTGCACAGCTCCTGGGATTCAGCTTTGGATTTGGCCCTGCCTCTGCGTGTAGGTCACCTGAGGGCATCTTTGGGGAAGTCTGAGGTCTTCTGCCAGCGTTCAGCTGGTGTTCCGTAGGAGTTGTTCCACATGTAGATGTAGTTTTGATGTACGTGTGGGGAGGAAGGTGATCTCCCCTTTTTACTCCTCCGCCATCTTGAAGGTGCCCCCCTGTGCCCCCTCTATTTTCTGCAGTCATGTGTTCTTGAACTCCTACTCTTTGGATGTCAGATTCCCTGGATTGCTATCCTAATCTTGTCCTTATTTTCCTATTTCCCTGCTCTTTGGTATTTATTTTCTAGATTTCCTCAAAGTATCTTCCAAACCTCTATTGACTTTAAAATATTTTTAAATTATGTTTTTAATTTCCAAGAGTAGTTTATAATTCTCTTCATGCTTCATTAAAAAAAATCCATCTGCTTTCAATTTATGAGTGGAATAGCTCTCTGAGAATATTAAGGCTAGTTTTACTTGTTATTATTTATTTTAGTTTTTCCTCATGTTCACTGCATTATCTCTGTTTCCTCCAGGTCCTTTTTTTTTTTTTTTTTCTGTTTGTCTATTTTGGTTTCTGTGTTCCAGGTTAGAGGTTTTGAGCCTTGAATGTATAGTCCTATCTTAGAGTGAAGTAGTATAAAGAGATGATTAGAGGCTGTGTGACTATGTGTTTGTTGGTGTGTGTGTTTTGGGAGAGGGTTGTGTTTGTTAAGTGGGGAGCTTTGCTGCAGGATGATTGGACCTGTCCAATATCAGTGTCCTTAGGTATTTTTTTTTCTCTTTGCGGAGAGGAATACTCCAGTCTTATATTCTGGAGACAAAATATGATACCCTGGCAGTACAATCCTGGCTGCCAGCAAACTGGTAGTTGATAAAAGGAAGGGGGTTAGAGAATCTCATCTTTCCTAATATGAAATTTCCTTGGATTCCCTTGGGTTCTGTACGATGCATCATCCTCACTCTCAGCTTACTGATTCCTGAGTGGTAATTGATACCTCCTTTCCTGAGCTTTTCTGGGGTTTGACCTACTCATTACTACTTTCCTGCAAAAGCACTTCTACTTACACTTCCTTTGATCTGCAGTGTCAGCTAACTCATATCTATTCTGACTCCATTTTCCAAAATTTTGCTGATAAGGCTTAACTACTGTCTTCACTTCCTTCTCTTTGTCCTTGTGTTTTTTTGTTTTTAACTAAAAAAAAAAATTTCTTTACTGTCATTCTAGATGGGTTTGGGTGGTGATGGTGATAAGTACATGTATTCAACTTGCAATGATCCATCAACCATTTATTGGCTTCTGTTGTAGGCCATGGTCAAGTCTGATGTAGGCCTGATGATGCAGTTAGAATGTACATAATTGTGGTCCATCAAGAATTTCTTGTATGATAAATGGGTAGACTCATGGGTGATGATACAGTCCCTTCTGCATCCTAAAAGTTTGAACATCTAAGAACCTGGGGTTTTGACTCCTCTGGCCCTGCAATTTCTTCCTACCAAGTACAGTGAACTTTAGAACTTAAGAAATAAGCGATACATTTGAAGCAGCCTCTACTAGTCTGTCCCCTTGATTTTGTTCATATCATTGCACTGCTAGTTGGAAGTTCTGGTAACTGACCAAAGGGAAGGAAGCCTTAAACTAAGTCTCCATTATCTTCATTATTAGCTTTTCATCTCTGACCTAACTTAACCTCCAACTCCTAGGAAAAAGAATTGGCTGCAATATTTTTTTGTTCCCTTTCTGTCTTGGTATGTTCTCTTCCAAAACTTCTAATATTTGTCAGATTTATTACTTTTCATGTATTTTCTCTGTCCACCAGAGTGTAATCTCCTTGAGGGCAGGACTAATTCACATTCAATGTTGTTCCCAGTGACATTCTTGGCACATAAAGATGTTCGGTATTTATTTGTTAAATGAATGAATATGGAGATTAGTGAAACGTCAGATGAAATACATAAAATTAGCTCAGTTGTTCTGGTCATCTGCAAAGACTTACAGAAAAATCAATATTTATGGTTCTTATTAGGAAAGCAAGTAATCTTTTTTTTTTTTTTTTTGCAGTA
>NW_006788929.1:0-405 GCF_000442215.2 Lipotes vexillifer
CCATGTCCTGGCTATTGTAAATAGTGCTGCAATGAACATTGGGGTGCATGTATCTTTTTGAATGTTTTTTTTCAGATATATGCCCAGGAGTGGGATTGCTAGATCATACGGTAGCTCTATTTTTAGTTTTTTAAGAAACCTCCATACTGTCCTCCATAGTGGCTGTACCAGTTTACATTCCCACCAACAGTTTAGGAGGGTTCCCTTTTTTTCCACGCCCTCTCCAGCATTTATTGTTTATAGATATTTTGATGATGGTCTTTCTGACTGGTGTGAGGTGAGTTTTGATTTGCATTTCTCTAATAATTAGTGACATTGAGAATCTTTTCATGTGCTTTTTAGCCATCTGTATGTTTTCTTTGGAGAAATGTCTATTTAGATCTTCTGCCCATTTTTTGATTGGGT
>NW_006788930.1:0-422 GCF_000442215.2 Lipotes vexillifer
TTTTTTTTTTTAACGTCGACACATACAGCACGAAAATGGTATGATGTTCTGTTATTCCTTTCTATTATAACCGCATTCTTTGAATTTGCCTGGTATCACTTTTCTGGGGAGCTCAAAGTAATCCCATGTGCTCTCATTAAGCTGTTTGATTTAAAGCAGGGGCCAGTTCTTTTTTTTATGAACACTTAATTGTTTTTGTTAGTAGAGATTTACTTTACGTATTTTACCAGTCTGCAGCATTTACCTGTTTTCAGCCGCAATCTCAGTCTTCAGCATGAAATCTAATGCCACGTAGAAGGAAAAGTAAACTTTGCATTAGCAAAAACAATATTCAGTAAATGCATTGTAGTCTTGATCATAGTACAGGAAGGTTTTTCCACTCAGGGCACCCAGTTTTAATACCCATAACACTTTTTTTTTTT
>NW_006788932.1:0-273 GCF_000442215.2 Lipotes vexillifer
CCCACCAGACCTAACAAATGAAGAGGAAATAGGCAGTCTACCTGAATAAGAATTCGGGATAATGATAGTAAAGATCATCCACAATCTTGGAAATGGAATGGAGAAAAGACAAGAAACGTTTAACAAAACCTAGAAGAGCTAAACAGCAAACAAACAATGATGAACAACCCAGTAAATGAAATTAAAAATTCTCTAGAAGGAATCAGTAGGAGAATAACTGAGGCAGAAGAACGGGTAAGTGACCTGGAAGATAAAATAGTGGAAATAACTACC
>NW_006788933.1:0-203 GCF_000442215.2 Lipotes vexillifer
CAGGCTTGCTGAATGGATGCAAAAACAAGACCCATATATATGCTGTCTACAAGAGACCTACTTTGGACCTAGGGACACATACAGACTGAAAGTGAGGGGACA
This sequence comes from Lipotes vexillifer, assembly GCF_000442215.2. Lineage (NCBI taxonomy): Eukaryota > Metazoa > Chordata > Mammalia > Artiodactyla > Lipotidae > Lipotes > Lipotes vexillifer. The sequence continues at coordinate 103 of NW_006788933.1, forward strand.
AAAAAGCTATTCCATGCAAATGGAAATCAAAAGAAAGCTGGGGCTTCCCTGGTGGCGCAGTGGTGGAGAGTCCACCTGCCGATGCAGGGGACACGGGTTCG
>NW_006788934.1:0-304 GCF_000442215.2 Lipotes vexillifer
TTTCCAGACGGGGCACCCAAAATTGGCCCAGAAGTGGGCCATATAGTGGATATGGAGAAGCCTGTGCCTTCCACATTCTTTTTAATAGCTGTATAATATTCCACAGAATGTGTATACCATAGTAATTTTAACCAATCTCTTGTACATAGGCCTTTAGGCTACTTATAATTTTTCAGTATTATGAACCATGCTGAAATTAATACCCTGGTACGTTTGTTTTTGTGTAGCACATTATGTACAGTAGGATTTTAGAAGGAGGCTTGTTGGGTCAAAGAGTAATCTCTTTTTGAAGTGTTTGATATGT
>NW_006788938.1:0-4315 GCF_000442215.2 Lipotes vexillifer
ATGAAAAAAAAAAAAAAGCGGGGGCCGGGGTGGAGAGGTATTGTATAAAATTCTAGATCTTGGACTTTCTCAAAATCAGATCCGCCGCACCAGCCACAGTGCCCTGATGGGGCCTGAGTAGCAGCTGCCCCTCCGCCGTCGGGTGGACGCTCTGTGGTTCCCTTAAGCCCCTGGATGGCCTCCCCACTCTGAGGCCATTTGTCACTGGGCTTTGTCAGTTTTGTTATCCCCAAGAGGGATTTGAGTGTGGCCAACCCCTGGACGAGGCCTCCGTTTTACAGAAGATTTGGCTGGTTTTTGTTTTTAATCAGTGCTTTAGAGCAGGGGAATAACTGTTAATCCAGAGGGGCAAAGAGAGCCCTGGCTGCCAAGAAAAAGCTGGGAGTATCTCAATTTTAAGGGGCCGAGTAAGAACTTGGAGTTAAGATGGCGGGGAGCAGAGGTGGTTCTGCCTTCTTCTGGTACATTCTGGGAAGCCTCTCTGGCCTTGTTCCATTTTTATAGGGTTTTCTATTTTTAAGGGGTTGTACAAAAACAAAAAACAAACACAAATGAAGAGTATGTGACTGAGATCTAAAGTCCCGAATATTCTCTATCTGGCCCTTTGCATAAAAAGTTTGCTGACTCATGATTTTACACACGGGAAAACTAAGCTCCAGAAAGGCCACACAGCAGATTGGTAGCTGAGCTCTGCCTGTATCCACCAGTCTCCTGATTTTCCTTCAGCCTTGCAGTGAGCACAGGTAGGTGACCCATCACCCCCCGGTCAGCCACCTGTGAGAGCAAGGGGTTGGAGGGGGGACCCAGATAGATGCTGTGCCCCTGATGGTGGCCCGTGCTTCGTATCCTTTCCCTGACAGTTGCTTTGAATGAGGTATGTTTTGTTACCTTTTACCTGGGGATCTCCAAGCACACGACTGAATTCAGAGAATATAGTTGCTGGTTTCTGTACATTTTCCCCCCTGCGGTCTGGCCTGTTCATCAAGAACTCTGTGAATCAGACAATTCAAGTGTGTGCAGACACACACAGGCGTGTGTGTGTGTAGGGGAAATGACTTTTCTGGGTAACTGAGGGTTAACTGGAAACCTGTGTTCTTATGCCTTGTTGAAATTCTTTCTCCAAATGATGAGCATTTCCCCAACTGAGTATTTTGAAAAGTTCCACCACTTTCTAAATATGTGACCTTGGTCAAGTTACCTAACCTCAGTAACCTCAGTTTCCTTATCTGTAAAATGCACCCAATGCTGCCTCTCTAGGCTGTGAAAGGCACTAGAAAGATGAGCACGTGCTCGAGAGATGGAGCCGCCCTCACTGTTGTTATTGTTCTTAGTGAGTCAAAGGAGTGGCTGGTCGGCTGAGGCTCTTTGCAGGTATTTAGGATTATGGTTTGGAATCCATTGTGCATTCTGTACACGTTGATGTGGCGATTGGCCAGAACTGGCATCAATCTGCCATTTCTGTCCCAGCTAAGTCCTCCCAAGGAGATGGTTTTCTTATGATTTGCCGCTTTCTCATAAAAGCCAGTGCAGTCAGGGCTGCCTGCAACGAACCAAAGACTCTCGGTCTGCTGGGAGCCTGAATGCTGTCTTTATCTGGCAAAGGGTCCACAGTTAGAGTGCAGGGCTGGGGCTCAGCCTTCCCGTCATGCCATCGCACCCCCACCCTTTCCCATCCTCCCTGCACATGACCCAGGACCCACCCCCTTGCTGAGGGCCCGCTGGGAAAGAGACAGGGAATGGGGGGCCTTGGCTGACCACTGAGAAGGAAGGAAGCTCTGGGGTGAAGGCCCCGGGAGGGCTGTGTGTTCCCAGCAAGTGTAGGAGGTGCTGGGGGTGTTTGGGGAGGTCCAGGTCTCCGTCTTGGCTGGGTGGCTTCTGGGAAGCTTTTTCCGACTGGCCATCAGATTGAGGAGTTGAGGGGGCTTCCCTGAGGTGGGGAGCCTACAGGAGCCCGAGCTCCATAGAATCGCTCTTGCCATCTGTGGATGGGAAGGAGGCAGCCATAGACAGGGAGGGTGGCCACCAGGCACCCCACCCTGCCGGGCCAGAGGCTGCTGGTGCCGCGAGTAGGAGGCACAGCGCCCACCTTTGATGAAAAGAATGAGCTCAGAGTCAGAGCAGCTGCCAGCCCTGCCCCTTACTGCTTGGCCTTGGGCACGCCACTCCGCCTCTGGGCCTCACTCTCCTCATCTGTAAAATAGGAGCACTTACTTCTCGGTGTTGACGTGAAGACAGTGAGATTGATGTGTGAGAAGTCAGCCTCATGGGGTCTCTAGGCTGACAGCCTGCCCTCTTCTCAGGGCTGGGCAGAGCTGCATCCGGCCCTGGGGTGGGCAGGGTCTTCCAGACCCAGGGCGGAACACCGTAGGCTTTGGTTTCTGGGCTGCGGACAAAGGCTTTCTCTAATCCTCGTCTGTGTTCAGTCCCTCCAGGGTCCCCCTCCAGCTCAGTCTGTCCCAGTCTCTCCACTTCTCGCTCCACACAGCCCAACCGATGGCGATGACGATGTAGATTTCAGCTTCTGTTTACCCTAGAGTGTGCTCACCAGCAAAAGTTTAGTTTCCACCTGTCACCATACAGTTGACCCCTTTACCCATTTCACCTGCCCCTGGCTTCCCCCGCCCCACTTCCCCTCTGGTAAACATTACCCTGTTCTATGTATCTACATGTTTGTTTTTGTTTGGTTTGGTTTATTCGTTTAATTTGTTTTTGTTTGTTTTTAGATTCCACATAGGATTGAAATCATACAGTATTTGTCTTTCTTTATCTGACTTATTTCACTTAACATAAGATCCTCGAGGTCATCCGTGTGTCGCAAATGACAAGATTGCATCTTTTTTATGGCTGAGTCATATTCCATTGTATACATAAACCACATCTTCATTCATCCATTGATGGGCACTTAGGTTGTTTCCATATCTTGGCTATTGTAATTAATGCCACAGTGAACATGGGGGTCATATATCTTTTGGAATTAGTGTTTTCGTTTTCTCTGGATAAAAACACAGAAGAGGAAGAGCTGGATTGTATGGTAGCCCTATTCTTAATTTTTTGAGGAACCTCCATATTGTTTTCTATAGTGGCTGCACCAATTTACATTCCCACCAACAGTGCAGGAGGGTTCCCTTTTCTCCTATGTGGATTGACTTTTATTTATCCTGCCTAGGACTCAGTGTGCCTCTTCAATCTAAAGATTCATGCCTTTTTTTCCATTCTAGAAATTTTTCATCCATTTTTGCTTTGAATATTGCAAATATTCTTCCTGTCCCATTCATTCTGATTTTTTCTTCTGCAACTTCTATTTGTTGTATATTGAACCATATCATTTTATCATCTATGTCTCAACCTTTCTTTCAAATGTTCTAGTCCTTTGCCAGAGTGTTGCATTCTGATTAATTCTCTCAGGTTTGCCTTCCAGTCAATTCGACGATGTCTAATCTGCCGGCTTGCCTGTCCAATCTGTTTACAAATTCAGTGTCTATGTCTTTCATTTCCTTGCTTCCTTTTCAAATCTGTTTCCTCCTTTTCAAATCTTTTTCATAGTATCCTGCTCTTTCACTGTCATTTTTATTCCTCCCTTTACAGTTTTAATTTTTAACATACCGATTCGATCTCTTTCAGCTTGTCCTGTTACCCCAAGTTCTCAGAGATGATTTTCCTATTTGCTGTACTGCTGACTCTCTTTCATGGTAGATAGTTTCTTTGTGTAATTGAATTGGTGTCTGTGAGCTCCTCTTCAGTGAGATTGTTTTGCTCTGTGCGAGTCCTATGTGTCCTGGGCTGTGACAGTGGCCTCAGAGGTCTGTTTTGTATTTTTTCATGCCAGCTGCTCCAAGGGCTCATCAGGGGAGTATTTTTGCGTACATTTTTCAGCTTGGGAATTCTTCACCCCATGGAGAGTGTAAGTCTGGATGCCACCTCCATGGATAGTTTGGGTTTTCAGCTCTGGTCTTCCCCAGGAATCTTTTCTCCCGCCCAGAGCCATAAGGCAAAACCAGATTTACTGTCCATTGCCTAGGTTGTTGAGTAGATTCTTTCCTGATAGGCAGCCTTTCCAGGGTTCTAGCTTATATAGCGGTCTCAGTTCCTTTTCTTCTTTTTAAAAATTAATTTATCTCTAGTTGCGGCGAGCAGAGGCTACCCTTCATTGTGGTGCGCAGGCTTCTCGTTGCGGTGGCCTCTCTTGTTGCAGAGCATGGGCTCTAGGCACACGGGCTTCCGTAGTTGTGGCATGCAGGCTCCGTAGTTGTGCTGCACGGGCTTAGTTGCTCCACGGCATGTGGGATCTTCCTGGACCAGGGCTCAAACCTGTGTC
>NW_006788940.1:0-744 GCF_000442215.2 Lipotes vexillifer
AATAAATTTCAAAACCAAAACACAATGACAGTGAAATAGAGAGACATTCCTACTTAATTCATTTACGGCTCGGTATGAAACCTGGATTAACCACATCTATACCCACAGCTGTGTGAGACATAAGGCTGGACACTAGGAGTTGACAGGATTGGTGAGGTTTGGTAAGCAAAGGCAAAGCCTTTGAAACATACTGCATGGTATCCATTCCATGGGGCCCAACTCCCCAGGTTTAATGGATTCTTCCTTCCGCTAAAACATTCATGGGAAACCCAGAGTATGGTCCACCGTGTGATCGGGCAACGTTCCTAAAATGCATCTCAGTTTACGTGCCCTGGAACACGTGTTGGCCGTTTAAGACGCTTTCCTGACACTCCTCACACTTGCAGAGTCAGTGCCTTCAACGACCTGTTTGGCACACTTTGCGATTTCTGCGTAAGATGGACAGGAATGGGGAGAACCAACGAGAGCCTAGCTGTAGGTGTTTGGACGAGCACATTGAACTAGAATTTCCGACCAGCAAGAAGAATGAACCAAAGCCTCAGGATGCCATGCCTGAACCAGACGAGGGTCTGAAGCAATCCTGCGGGATGGCGGCCAGCTCACAAGAAAGCGAGGGGAGGAAAGGAGCTCAGGGCCACTGTATTTCACAAACCTGCAGAGTTATAGATGACAGCTTTCGTCCAAAAATATACTGAAGTTAGGCTGCGAAGAGAACTTGAAAGTGAGGCAGAATTGCAGGAAACC
>NW_006788940.1:1413-2447 GCF_000442215.2 Lipotes vexillifer
TCAGCAATGAAATCAAGGTCATCTGGCCCATAGCATCTTTGTGATTGGATTTAGGTACGATCATTCCAAGTGTAATAAGTCACACGGAAAAAGAAACATCATACGGTATCACTAATACACGGATTGTAAACTTTTCTACACATGGAAGGAAATACAAAACAGAAAAGAGTCTCTCATTTAGAAGACAAACTAATACTTGCGTAAGGGGAAAGCTGAGTGGGGGTGCTACGTAAAACCAGAGATTGAAATCAGCACAGATACCGTTACAGAAGCCAAATACGTAATAGACAAGATCTACTCCTTGCTCCACGAAATGGACTCAACACCCCATATTCAACGCATAGGAATAGACCTGACTGGTACGAATCTAAAAATCTATGTATTTATATGTATCCGTAAGAGAATCGAGCGTGTGTAGAGCGACATAAGCGCAGCAGTGAAAATCAGCCAAATCCCATTATAAAAATAATTTTCAAAACCAAAACACAATGACAGTGAAATAGAGAGACATTCCTACTTAATTCATTCACGGCTCGGGATGAAACCTGGATTAACCACATCTATACCCACAGCTGTGTGAGACATAAGGCTGGACACTAGGGGTTGACAGGATTGGTGAAGTTTGGTAAGCAAAGGCAAAGCCTTTGAAGACATACTGCATGGTATCCATTCCATGGGGCCCAACTCCCCAGGTTTAATGGATTCTTCCTTGCGCTAAAACATTCATGGAAAACCCAGAGTATGGTCCATCGTGTGATCGGGCAAGGTTCCTAAAGTGCATATCAGTTTACGTGCCCTGGAACACGTGCTGGCCTTTCATGACGCTTTCCTGACACTCCTCACACTTGCAGAGTCAGTGCCTTTAACGCCCTGTTTGGCACACTTTGCGATTTTTGCGAAAGATGGGCAGGAATGGGGAGAACCAACGAAAGACTAGCTGTAGGTGTTTGGATGATCACATTGAACTCTAGTTCCCCACAAGCAAGAAGAATGAACCAAAGCCTCAGCATGCCGTGCCTGAACCAGACTAGGGT
>NW_006788941.1:0-210 GCF_000442215.2 Lipotes vexillifer
CTCTCCCGTTGCGGAGCACAGGCTCCGGACGCGCAGGCTCAGCGGCCATGGCTCATGAGCCTAACCGCTCCACGGCATGTGGGATCTTCCCAGACCGGGACACGAACCCATGTCCCCTGCATTGCCAGGTGGACTCTCAACCACTGCGCCACCAGGGAAGCCCATGTTGAGCATTCTTTCATGTGTTTGTTGGCAATCTGTATATCTTCT
>NW_006788942.1:0-219 GCF_000442215.2 Lipotes vexillifer
TTTCCACAAAAGTATCTATACAAGAATAATCTTAGCACTTATATTGATAACAACCCCAAAGTGGAAGCAACCCAAATATTCTTCAGTAGGAGACTGAATAAATTGTGATAACTTCATAAAATGAAATACATTGCAACAATAAAAAATGAACTACCGGTACAATAAACAATATAATTGAATCCTAACAATATTTTGCTGAGTGAAATAAGCCAGGCACAA
>NW_006788943.1:0-260 GCF_000442215.2 Lipotes vexillifer
GCGTCCAGGGAAAGTGCGAGGTGCCATGGTGCTGCCATAGGTAAGTGATGTGCGTGCATTCTTTGCTCCCTCCGCCACGGCAACAATGTCGCGGTTGCGTCATTTCCTGCCATGACCCTGTCCTTCCGGTTGAGGAGAAACCGCCAGCTACGCTTCGATGCCTGCCGCGAAGTCCGCCTTGAGCAGGTCCGGCTCACGCGCAGCGTGGGTGCACAGCGCTGAGATAGTGAAGCTTTGGCGCCGTGACATCCGCAGCAGGG
>NW_006788945.1:0-2034 GCF_000442215.2 Lipotes vexillifer
TTTTTTTTTTTTTTTTTTTTTCTTGCGTTATGCGGGCCTCCCACTGCTGTGGCCTCTCCCATCCGCGGAGCACAGGCCCCGGCCGCGCAGGCCCAGCGGCCACGGCCCACGGGCCCGGCCGCTCCGCGGCATGCGGGACCCCCCCGAAACGGGGCACGAACCCGCGTCTCCCGCATCGGCAGGTGGACCCTCAAGCACTGCGCCACCAGGGAAGCCCCCACTACTGCCTATCTTAATGATTAACATGACAAACTGAAAAGGACATTTACAGAAATATAATTTATTTAGCTATATTAACTTGAGTCACAAAGTTCAGTTGAATGAGCACCCATCTCTTGGCTCTAACAATGTGGTCAGTAGACTACTAGACGGTTCTGAGAATTGCTGGGCAGCATGTCTAACAGACTGTGTTTTACTATTTTTAATCACACCGCTCTTAGGATTTATGCTAAAACCTCTAACACAAGATTTATCCCAAAGCACTTTCTTCCAGTGCAGTTTTCAGTATGGGTGGTATATTTCCATTAATAATGTCTTTCTATGAATTATAAGTTACTATATCCCCAAATATTTTAAACACGGGGAAAAGTGTGAAGTGTTCAGCTGAATTACATTCAAAATAGTCAAGCATCTTTATTTTTCTTCCCCAGAGACCAAAGGATTAATATGAGGCTAATGTTAAGTATTCATATTAAGGGAAAATTGATCATTAGTCACAGAAGGAATGTTAGCCAGATGAATAATTAACATTATTTGGATTAGAGTCTAATGAATCAGTCATGGACTGATGTGTTACAGTGACCTGATCTTAGAATTTTAAAGCATGAAAACACCTAAGAGCATTAGTCTCTAAGCATTGTTCTTGCCTCCCAGGAAATGCACTGAAGGATCCAACAGAGCAAAGGGAGTTAATATCAGAACTTGGATTTAAATGTACTGTTTACGTGAATAGAGAACAAGCTACGCTTTACTAATATTTGGTCCACTGCCTGACACCAATGCCTGGATTCTTAGTGCATTTCTGCAATCACAAGTCATGGACTACATGTGACTGTCCTGAAGGCTTTCCACAAGCCAGTAGCATCCTTAGTCCTTCACAGCCTTTTAGAATTTAGAGACATAACTGCAGTTTACCCATGAAAACTTTTTGTTACAATATTTTTCTAGGTGTAGGAATAATTTATCTTGACTTATGACTTTATTGCTTTTGTTATAATTTTAAAGATTTTATCGACATTCTCCCTTAGTTCCTTAATAAATCTCAAGATGACCAAATAAGATAGTTCAAAAAAAGGAGTCTATAGTTTCTCATCTGTTTTATCGAAATGTTCTAAGTACCTTTACAACTTACAGTTTAAAATGGTGTATTTGAGGTTTATTAACTTTTTAAATAAATGTTGTATCTTGTTTGAGTTTGAGGTTCCCTGTTGTTTTAAATATTCTTAAAGTTCTCATCACAAGAAAAAAATTGTAACTAGGTATGATAATGGAAATGAGCTAGACTTATTGTGGCGATCATTTCACAATATATACACATATCGAATCATTATGTTGTATAACTGAAACAACCATGTTAGTGTCGATTATATCTCAATTTAAAAAAAAAAGGAAAAAGGTATCATCGTACCTCTTCCAAGGCCTAAAAAACTTTGCAATGGGCAAACCACCTCATTATATTTAAATTCTTTAAAGGAAAATCTAATTTGGCATGTGTGTTTAAATACTCCATTTTTAAGACAAACCTGAAAAGAAGACATAAATATGTAACTGTTGTAACAATATATAAATAGTCTATAATTTCAGGTTGCCCTGGAGGTGGCCCTCCCTTTAATAAAATTTAGAGAATGAGCTGCTCCTGGACATATTCTGTGTATTTATTTATGTGTTTAAGAGAACGCTGTCTATACCTTTCATTACTATCGAAAGACCCATCGTAAATGCTGTGAGTCTTTCGACTGCAGGTAAAATTGTCCAGAGCTCCTTGGTTGAGTAAAGTCACAGAGGAGTTTTAGCTGGCAAAAAAAAAAAAAAAAA
>NW_006788946.1:0-353 GCF_000442215.2 Lipotes vexillifer
TTGTTCTAGGTGTGCGAGATGTGGTTCTTTTACACATATAAATATATCTATTCTTCTTCAGATCCTTTTCCCATGTAGGTTATGACACAAAGTTTAATAGTCTTCTATTTGTATTCCTTAGGTCTTTGGTGATTGAGTATATATTTCACCTGTGTTTGTATAGCTCTGCTAAACCCAATATCCTAATGTATACAATCCTCACACATTTCCATTGTTGAATCATGTTTGTTTAATGAATCTGTGATTGCCTTTCTCTGTGAAAATATCTCTATTGTTGTTATCAATTTTTAGGTAACACCTATAAGTGATATCATAGGATATGTGTATTTCGCCTTCTGACTTACTACAAGTTG
>NW_006788948.1:0-392 GCF_000442215.2 Lipotes vexillifer
TTCATTTCATTATTTGAAATGAATTTTGAGTCTTCATTTTGCTTAGTTTCTGAAGTTATATGGCGATAGAATGGAGTTGGATATTTTCAGTGACACTCACACATGGGGAAGGAAATTGAGTCCAGAAGCTTCTGTGATGTTTCCATGGAGAACGCTAACAACAGAACCAGAAACACTGTTATCCTTTTAGTTCAGTCATCTTTCGTAACACGCTACAAGAATTAATTTTAAGAAGCCCAATGTTTTCCAAACTTTCACCAATGGGCTCTGTGGGGTCGTCTAATAATATCTAAGAGACTTCTTAGTTTCACATTCCAAGCCACTTAAGGCCAGGAGTTCTGATTGTTCTTTGTGAGAAAATCAAGTGACAATCATAGCTCGTAATTTAGGAT
>NW_006788949.1:0-205 GCF_000442215.2 Lipotes vexillifer
CGCTAACACTAAACTGTTGTCGTACCGTAACCTGTATCCTAAACCGTCCCCGTTACATAAACCTAACCCTAGGCCTAACCTGTACCCTAAACCGTCCCCTTTCCCTAAACCCAACCCTAACACTAACCCTCACCTGAAGCCTTACCATAACCCGTGCCCTAATTCTAACCCGTACGCTAACACTAACTCGTGCCCTAACACGTAC
>NW_006788950.1:0-261 GCF_000442215.2 Lipotes vexillifer
AGCCAGACTCATCAAAAAAAAAAGGGAGAAGACTCAAATCAGTAGAATTAGAAATGAAAAAGGGAAGTAACAACTAACACTGAAGAAATACAGAGGATCATGAGAGATTACTACAAGCAACTATACACCAATAAAATGGACAACCTGTAAGAAATGCACAGTTTCTTAGAAAAGCACAAGCCTCTGAGACTGAACCATGAAGAAATAGAAAATATAAACAGCCCAATCACAAGCACTGAAATTGAGACTGTGATTAAAAAT
>NW_006788951.1:0-257 GCF_000442215.2 Lipotes vexillifer
ATATATATATATATATATATATATATATATATATACACCGCATCTTCTTTATCCATTCATCTGGCGATGGACATTTAGATTGTTTCCATGTTTTGGCTATTGTGAATAGTGCTGCTATGAACATAAGGGTTCATGTATCTTTTTGAATTACAGTTTTGTCTGGGTATATTCCCAGGAGAAGGATTGCTGGATCCTATGGTAGCTCTATTTTTAGTTTTCTGAGGAACCTCCATACTGTTCTCCATAGTGGCTGGGCC
>NW_006788952.1:0-366 GCF_000442215.2 Lipotes vexillifer
TTATGCCTGAGGCCTTGACGCTCTGACTACCTCAGGCCCTGATCATGTCTTTAACTGAGACCCCAATGCTCATCCAACAAAGGCCGTGATGCAGCTCCTACATCATGACCTTACAGTGTCCCCAGCTAAGGGCCTGACGCTAGGCCTCACTCAGGCCCTGTTGCTCTCCTTAAGTCAGGCACTGGAGCTGTCCCTACCTGCACCCATGATACTGTTTCTAAATAAGGCCCTGAAACTCTCAGGGACAAAGGTCTTGACAGTATCCCTAGGTCATTTCCTGACATGATCCCTAAACTTTACACTAACCCTTTCCCTAGCAACTTTCCTGCCTCTCATGTTAACTGAAGCTCTTATGCTGTGAATACC
>NW_006788953.1:0-218 GCF_000442215.2 Lipotes vexillifer
TAGATTTAAGCAGGAGAGAGACTGGCTGATGAGATAAGATAAAATGCATTTCAGAGCAATAAGTGATTTCTTAAAGAGAAAAAGAATGGATTATAATAATTATAAACATACTTCTCTTGCTCTTAGTAAGCAAAGGCACAAGGTTTTAAAGTGGTAGATTTAGTGTGGACAGGTCTTCCCAGAATATTTTCTGGCAACACTCGTTCCTCAGATGCTCT
>NW_006788954.1:0-779 GCF_000442215.2 Lipotes vexillifer
CAGGTTAGGCTATGACAACGGATGATGGTTACCGTACGTGTTAGGGCAAAGGTTAGTGTTAACATACGGGTTAGGATTAAGGTACTTGTTAGGGTAAGGCTTCGGGTAAGGGTTAGTGTTAGGGTTAGGGTTACGGTTAGGGAAGGGGGACGAGTTAGGGTATAGGTTAGTGTACGACAACAGTTTAGGGTTAGCGTACGTGTTAGGGCACGGGTTAGGGTAAGGCTTCGGGTAAGGGTTAGGGGTAAGGTTATGGTTAGGGTTAGGGTTACGGTTAGGGAAGGGGGACGAGTTAGGGTATAGGTTAGTGTACGACAACAGTTTAGGGTTAGCGTACGTGTTAGGGCACGGGTTAGGGTAAGGCTTCGGGTAAGGGTTAGGGGTAAGGTTATGGTTAGGGTTAGGGTTAGATAATGGGGACGGTTTAGTGTACAGTTTACGGTATGATAACGGTTGAGGGTTAGCGTACGTGTTAGGGCACGGGTTAGTATTAGCGTACGTCTTAGTATTCGGGCACGGGTTAGGGTAAGGCTTTGGGTAAGGGTTAGGGTTAGGTTTAGGGTTAGGGTTAGGGAACGGGGATGGTTTAGTGTAAATATTAGGGTACAACAACGTTTGAGGCTTAGCGTACATTTGAGGGCACGGGTTAGTGCTAGCGTACGGGTTAGAATTGGGGCACGGGTTAGGGTAATGTTTCGGGGAAGGTTTAGGGTTAGAGCTAGGGTTAGGGTAAGGGAATGGGGACGGTTTAGGCTAAAGGTTACGTTACGACAACGGTT
>NW_006788955.1:0-200 GCF_000442215.2 Lipotes vexillifer
CACAGTGGTTGAGAGTCTGCCTGCTGATGCAGGGGACACGGGTTCATGCCCTGGTCTGGGAAGGTCCCACATGCCTTGGAGCGGCTGGGTCAGTGGGCCATGGCCACTGAGCCTGCACGTCCAGAGCCTGTGCTCCACAACAGGAGAGGCCACTACAGTGAGAGGCCTGTGTACCACAAAAAAAAAAAAAAAAAAAAAAA
>NW_006788956.1:0-488 GCF_000442215.2 Lipotes vexillifer
AAAACACACATAAGGCTGCTAAAGGGGAAACGTAGGGAGGGGTGAGGCATTATCCAGGAGGTTTAAATTAGCAAGTATACCGTTCCAAATACCAAACTGATCATCGAAAAGGCATACACGGCACCTCAAAGAACTGCACTCAGCACACTCAAGTCACTGGAAAAGAATATATACGACTGGTAAGAATCTGAAGAACAATTTATTGACGACTCTCTATAGGTGAATCGAGTACATGTACAGCGGCGAGAAACAGACCACTGAAAATCAGCTGTAACAAATATAATAGTAAATTTAAAAAAAAGAAAAACATCTTACACCTTTTGCTAAGGGGCTGTTAATCAACATGGATTGAACACATATAGACCCACAACAGGATGAGACATAAGGCTGGAAACTGTTCTTGCTAACAGAATTAGTGAGGTTGAATGAGGAAATGCAGACCCTTTAAAGTAATACTGCCTGGTACCCATTCCATGGGTCCCAAATCT
>NW_006788957.1:0-228 GCF_000442215.2 Lipotes vexillifer
AGCCAAAACTACTGAGCCTGCATGCCACAACTACTGAAGCCCGAGCACCTAGAGCCTATGCTCTGCAACAAGAGAAGCCACCAAAAGGAGAAGCCCGCGCACCGCGACAAAGAGTAGCCCCCACTCTCCGCAACTAGAGAAAGCCCACACACAGCAACGAAGACCCAATGCAGCCCAAAATAAATAAATAAATAAATTTATTATTTTTTAAAAAAAGATACCATTGAG
>NW_006788958.1:0-212 GCF_000442215.2 Lipotes vexillifer
ATTAGTTATGTGTTTTATACGTAGTAGTGTATATATGTCAGCCCCAATCTCCCAATTCATCCCCCCCCCCCTTCTCCCCGCCGCAGTTTTTATACTGTAAAAGGAAGCAGTATTACCAAAGTTGACGCTTCTTTAATACACCTTAGCAATTCCACTCCCTTCTCCTTCAGCCTCCTCAGAGGTGACCATTATCGTGAATATGAAAATTTGCA
>NW_006788959.1:0-2005 GCF_000442215.2 Lipotes vexillifer
ATCCAAGAACATGGTATATCTCTCCATCTATCTGTATCATCTTTAATTTCTTTCATCAGTGTCATAATTTCCTGCATGCAGGTCTTCTGTCTCCTTAAGTAGGTTTATTCCTAGAATTTTTATTCTTTTTGTTCTGGCTCTTACTTCTTGTGGAGTATGGAGTTGTATCTATTTTCATACATTCATTTTATAACAATGTTCTGCATGTCTACTATGCATCGTAGCAATAAATCAGGAAAAAAAACCACCTGGGTCCCAATGAGGTGTAAAAAGAAGCAAGTATCTGTGTTCCTGAGTAAATATGGGATGGCTTCAAAGAAAACAGGCATTTTATCTTGGTTTCAGAAAATATGTAGCATTTGAATTCAAGGTTGAGGCATCCTTTGTGAAAGAACAATGTCAGTACAAAGGCATGAAGATGGGAAATCTTATAAGGAATACTCTTCAGCTTGTGAGTTAAAAAAAATATGATACATAGTCAAAGATGTGGGTAAGTGTTGAATTTATCCAGAACCATCTTTGAACCTTTGAGCTTTCCTGTAATGCCATTTTTGGTAAATGAGTTCTACGGATGGGCTGTTTTCTGTGTAATACTGTATTTCTTTGAGGTGCTATCAAGTCAGTCCTATCATGCTACCAGTGAAGTGGTGGGGTATAGTGACAAGGACTTGGGAAGAGAAAGACCCAGGTTTAAATCATGGCTCTGCCACTTCCTGCTGTTTGATTTTGGACAAGCTACCTAACTTCACTACAAGTGTTTACTAATTGGTAAAAAATAATATTATAATAATTTAGTCAAGTTATGTTAACCTTCTAATGCCTGTCATTAAATTGAGATGACACTACTTGCTTAATGAGGTTATAAAGAGAATTATGCTAGATAATGTGCCTAATGCACTTTGCTCATACATTGCCAATATTCAATAAATGTAAGCGTTTGCTCTTCCCTGGATTCTAGTGCAATCTCCTATCTATCTGCCAGGATTTGATAGATTGGAATTTTCCTTTTGCATACTACATCCCTAATCATTTTATACCCTATCATTTGGATTATTTCAAAACTGCTTTAGTTTACATTGTATTTGAGTTTTCTTTAGCCCACCAATTCAGTTTATCAGATTTAAGCATTTTTTTATCCCAGTATTTCAAGAAAGCCTATGCAAGGGATATGTGGATGTGAATGTAACAGAAAAAGGTAAAGATGAAACTAATAGAAGATACTCAAGGTAGACAAGGCTTTGTAGTCCCTTCCCTTTGGGTTTGGTTTGACCTGGAGAATGCTACATTAATGGCACTTTTGAACCATTTACTTGAGCCCCCATCTTTTCCATTCAGGGAGAGCCAGCGAAGTAACTTTTATTCTTAGAGCCTTACTCTGAGGCTTTGAGATTGTGGCAAAGATACAGCCACAATCTCTTCCAGAGCTCAGAATTTCTAGGGTGTCTCTTCCTACTTCTTTCTATCAGAAAATAATCATCTTTTAAAAAGATATTTATATATATATATATATTTTTTTTTTTCGCTGCATCAGGTCTTAGCTGAGGCACACGGGATCTTCATTGCCGCATGCGGGATCCTCCACTGTGGCACACGGGCTCCTTGTTGCAGCACACATGCTTCTATGTAGTTGTGGCACCAGGCTCCAGAACACGTGGGCTCTCTAGTTGTGGCCCACACTCTCAGTAGTTGCGGAGCGCGGGCTTAGTTGCCCAGAGGCACGTGGGATCTTAGATCCCTGACCAGGGATCAAACCCACGTCCCCTCCATTGGAAGGCAGATTCTTAACCACTGGACCAACAGGGAAGTCCTGAATCAGCTTTTTAAAAGTCCTTCCCCTAAAATAATTCAGTAGCACAGAGTGGAGTGGGGGGCCTACTTGGCACTGGATTTTTTATTCCTAAAACTCAAGCAGCAGACAGGGGAAATAGTAATGCATCAAATATTTTATCTTAATTAGGGAGACACAGCTAATAAATCACAACACTCATCTGGCTGTTTCCTGCTG
>NW_006788960.1:0-201 GCF_000442215.2 Lipotes vexillifer
CATATAGATTTCCCATTTCCCTCGAAATGAAGTTGCTTTCCACGTTCTAGAATATTGCTAGTTTAAAAAATTTTTTTTAATATTTAATTTTCCAAGGATTTTGGTATGTATTCATTCCTACAATGACCGTATCTTAACTTATTTCTACACCAGATAAAGAACCAAGCACGGTGCCATTAGACATAGATGTTCAGTAACTAT
>NW_006788961.1:0-2493 GCF_000442215.2 Lipotes vexillifer
GCCAAAAAGGGCGTATGCGTTTTTTCCTGAACATATTCAAATAAAAACTCATAGGCCCTTTTTAGCTAACCAAGCAAGCATGCAATGGAAATCTGCGCTAAAATGAACTCGCACTTCCCCCAACACTGGTCAAAAAGGACATCTGAAAAAAGTGTAAAATCCAGAAATGCAGGACAGGCCAGGGAGAACAGGGAGCATTGTTATGCTGATGGGCGGGATGTGAATTGCCAACAGCCACCCTGGAGAAACATATGGTATTTCCTGAAACATCGAAAAAAAAGGTACATAGCCTAGGGCACTAGGCTTAGGGAAACAGAAATCAAAAAGACTGTGCCACCCCAATGTTTGGGGCTGCCCTCTTTACAGGAACCTCGTCTATGGAACAAGTTAAATACCCACGAAAGGAAAAAATGGATCGCCACGTTGCGGCACTTACGTGCCATGGAATATCAGTCAGCAATGAAATGAATGTCATCAGGCCCGTAGCATTTTAGTGAGTGGATTTAGGTACGATGATTCCAAGTGAAATATGTCACACAGAAAAAGAAATATTACACGGTATCACTAATAAACAGATTGTAAACATTTCTACACATGGAAGGAATTACAAAACAGAAGAGAGTCTCTCATTTAGAAAACAAACTTATGCTTGCGTAAGGGGAAAGCTGAGTGGAGGTGCTGCATAAAACCAGAGATTGAAATCAGCACAGATACCGTTCCAGAAGCCAAATACGTAATAGACAATATCTACTCCTTGCTCCACGAATTGGACTCAACACCCCATATTCAACGCATAGGAATAGACTTGACTGGTAGGAATCTTAAAACCTATGTATTTATATGTCTCCGTAAGAGAATCAAGCGTGTGTAGAGTGACATAAGCGCAACAGTGAAAATCAGCCAAATCCCATTATAAAAATAAATTTCAAAACAAAAACACGATGACAGTGAAATAGAGAGACATTCTTATTTAATTCATTCAGGGCTCAGTGTGAAACCTGGATTTACCACATCTACACCCACAGCTGTGTGAGACATAACGCTGGACACTAGAGGCTGATAGGATTGGTGAGGTGTGCTAAGTAAAGGCAAACCCTTTGAAGTCATACTGCATGGTATCCATTCCATGGGGCCCAACTCCCCAGGTTTAATGGATTCTTCCTTCCACTAAAACATTCATGGGAAACCTAGAGTATGATCCACTGTGTGATCTGGCAAAGTTCCTAAAATGCATCTCAGTTTACGTGCCCTGGAACAAGTGTTGGCCGTTCAAGATGCTTTCCTGACAGTCCTCAAACTTGCAGAGTCAGTTCCTTTAGCGCCCACTTTGGCAAACTTTGCAATTTCTGCATATGATGGACAAGAATGGGGAGAACCAATGAGAGACTAGCTGTAGATGTTTGGACGGGCACATTGAACTCTAGTTTCCCACCAGCAAGAAGAATGAACCAAAGCCTCAGCATGCCATGCCTGAACAAGACTAGGCTCTGAAGCAATCCTGCGGGATGGCGACCAGCTCATAAGAAAGCGAGGGGAGGAAAGGAGTTCAGGGCCACTGTATTTCACAAACCTGCAGAGTTATACATGACAGCTTTCGTCCAAAAATATACTGAAGTTAGGCTGCGAAGAGAACTTGAAAGTGAGGCAGAATTGCAGGAAACCGATTTCAGGAGGTGGTTTGGAATTGCATTTAAAGCCTATGAAAATAGGCAGAACACCGACTAGGATGCCCTTGGCCAAAAAGGGCATATGCATTTTTTCCTGAATATATTCATGAAAAAACACATACGCCCTTTTTGGCCAATCAAGCAAGCTTTCAGTGGAAATCTGCACTACAATGAACTCTCAATTCCCCCAGGTCAAAAAGGCCATCTGAAAAAAGTGTAAAATCCAGAAAGGCAGGACACTCCAAGGAGAAAAGGGAGCGTTGTTATGCTGACGGGTGGTATGTAAATTCCCAACAGCCACCCTGGAGAAACGTATGGAATTTTCTGAAACATCCAAAAAACAAGGTACATAGCCTCGGGCACTAGGCTTAGGGAAACAGAAATCAAAAAGACAGAGCCACCCCAAAGTTTGGGGCTGCCCCCTTTACAAGAACCTCGTCCACGGTACAAGTTAAATATCCACGAAATGAAAAAATGGATCGCTAAGTTGTGCCACTTTACATGCCATGGAATATCAGTCAGCAATGAAATCAACGTCATCAGGCCCGTAGCATCTTAGTGAGTGGATTTAGGTACGATGATTCCAAGTGAAATAAGTCACACGGAAAAAGAAACATCATACGGTATCACTAAAACACGGATTGTAAACTTTTCTACACATGGAAGGAATTACAAAACAGAAGGGAGCCTCTCATTTAGAAAACAAACTTATGCTTGCGTAAGGGGAAATCTGACTGGGGGTGCTACATAAAAGCAGAGATTGAATCAGCACAGATACCATTCCAGAAGCCAAATACATAATAGACAAGATCTACACCTTGCTCCA
>NW_006788963.1:0-23039 GCF_000442215.2 Lipotes vexillifer
TTGTTATAAAGCAGAAACTAACACACCATTGTAAAGCAATTATACTCCAATAAAAACGTAAAATAAAATAAAATAAAGTCTATTTTATCTGATATGAGTATTGCTACTCCAGCTCTCTGTTGATTTCCATTTGCATGTAATATCTTTTTCCATCTCTTCACTTTCATCTGTATGTGTCTCTAGGTCTGAGCTGGGTCTCTTGTAGACAGCAAATATATGGGTCTTTTTTTTTGTATCCATTCAGCCAGCCTGTGTCTTTTGGTTGGGCATTTACACTCAGGGTTATTATCGACATGCATGTTCCTATTACCATTTTCTTAATTGTTTTGTGTTTGTTTTTGTGGGCCTTTTTCTTCTCTTGTGTTTCCTGCCTAGAGAAGTTTCTTTAGCATTTGTTGTAAAGCTGGTTTGGTTGTGCTGAATTCTCTTAGCTTTTGCTTGTCTGAAAAGCTTTTGACTTCTGCAAGGAATCTGAATGAGGTCCTTGCTGGGAACAATAATCTTGGTTGTAGGTTTTTCTCTTTCATCACTTTAAGTATATCCTGCCACTCCCTTCTGGCCTGCAGAGTTTCCACTGAAAAATTCACTGATAACCTTATGGGGATTCCTTTGTATGTTATTTTTTGTTTTTCCCTTGCTGCTTTTAATATGTTTTCATTGAATTTAGTTCTTGTTAGTTTGATTAATATGTGTCTTGTTGTATTTTTCCTAGGGTTTATCCTGTATGGGACTCTTTGCTTCCTGGACTTGGGTAACTATTTCCTTCCCCACGTTAGGGAAGTTTTCCACTATAATCTCTTCAAATATTTTCTCAGTCCCTTTCTTTTGCTCTTCTTCTTCTAGGACCCCTATAATTTGAATGTTGGTGCATTTAGTGTTGTCCCAGAGGTCTCTGAGATTGTCTTCAATTCATTTCATTCTTTTTTCTTTATTCTGCTCCTCGGCAGTTATTTCCACCATTCTATCTTCCAGTTCACTTATTGTGGATTGTGAAAGAGAAAATCCCACTTAGTGGGAGTGTGTTCCTGTCTTACTGGTTGTTTGGCCTGAGGCTTCCAACACTGGAGTTTGTAGGCTATTGGGTAGAGCTGGGTCTTGGTGCTGAGATGAGGACCTCTGTGAGACCTCACTCCGATGAATATTCTCTGGAGTCTGAGGTTCTCTGATAGTCCAGTGGTTCAGACTTGGGGCTCCCACCACAGGAGTTTCCGCCCGACCCCGGGCTCTCAAATCAAGATCCTGCAGGCCGAGTGTGGTGGCAAAAAAAAAAAAAAAAGAATAACAAAGTAAAAAATAAAATTAGACTAGCAAACTAACAGATATGT
This sequence comes from Lipotes vexillifer, assembly GCF_000442215.2. Taxonomy (NCBI): domain Eukaryota; kingdom Metazoa; phylum Chordata; class Mammalia; order Artiodactyla; family Lipotidae; genus Lipotes; species Lipotes vexillifer. The sequence goes on from NW_006788963.1 coordinate 1,326, forward strand.
TAGAAAGAACATAAAAATAAAAATAGAGATGAATCAACAACCAGAAAGTACATCAGTACCACAATAGTAAAAAAGAGGAGGGAAAAGAAAAAAAAGCGGGGGAGGGACAGGACTTGGCTATGGTGGGTAGGGCCTAAGCCAGGGCGAGGTTTGGACAGTGGTGGGGGGGAGTCCAATGCTTAGGACCCACAGGGCTGGAAAAGGCCCTGGGAGATGTGGGAGCTGGGGCTTAGGCTCAAGGAACAGAAGGGGCCCACGTGTGCCCCCACCCCTGGTCTCAGAGTGCAGGTGACATCACCTGGGAGCCCAGCAGGCTTCCTGGGCTAGAGTGGGTGAGGCAAATGCCTTCCTCTCCTCTCTTGCTCCTCCGGTCTGGGAGGACCCTTCCCACCTGCCTCTCCTGATCTCCCCAGCCTCCCTCCCATGCCCCCAAGGATCCACGCAACCTGGAGAGGGCTTTGGAGGGCAGGGGACCAGCCTGGGAGCTCAGCAGGCTCTGTGGGTCAGAGTGGGTGGGGCAGTCGCCCTCTCCTCCTCTCCCACTCCTCCGGATGGCTCCTCCCACCTGCCTCTCCTGATCTCCCTGGCCCCCCTCATATGCCCCCAGGTCCCATGCAGCCTGCATGGGGCTTTGGAGTGGGGGTACTGGCTTGGGAGTTCAACAGACTCCCTGGACCAAGCGGACCAGGTGATCACCCTCCTCTCCTCTCCCACTCTTCCCAGAGAGTCCCTCCTGCCTGCCTCTCCTGATCTCCCTGACCTCAGGGGCACTGATCCTCTCTGGCTTCCACTTCCCCTCCCCCCCTCAGTCCCCCTATGTCCTACCGGTTCACTTTGGGGTTCCTCCCATCTCCTTCAGTGTCAGAGTCCCCCACCAGCAGCTGGCAGGTGCCCCAGTTGTAGGGAGATGCTAACTCCACATCTTCCCATACCGCCATCTTGCGTGTGCCTCCCTTGTTGCGTTTAATGATTTTTCTTTGTCTTTAATTTTTGTCAATTTGATTACTATGTGTCTTGGCATGTTTCTCCTTGGGTTTATCCTGCCTGGGACTCTGCACTTCCTGGACTTGGGTTGCTATTTCCTTTCCCATGTTAGGGAACTTTTTGACTATAATCTCTTCAAATGTTTTCTCGGGTCATTTCTCTCTCTCTTCTCCTTCTGGGACCCCTGTAATGCGAATGTTGGTTCATTTAATATTGTCCCAGAGGTCTCTTAGTCTGTCTTCATTTCTTTTCATTCTTTTTTCTTTATTCTGTTCCGTGGCAGTGAATTCCACCATTCTGTCTTCCAGGTCGCTTATCTGTTCTTCTGCCTCAGTTATTCTGCTATTGATTCCTTCTAGTTCATTTTTCATTTCAGTTATTGTATTGTTCATCTCTGTTTATTTGTTCTTTAATTCTTCTAGGTGTTTGTACTTTAATTCTTCTAGGTGTTTGCTAAACATTTCTTGCATCTTCTTGATCTTTGCCCCCATTCTTTTTCCAAGGTCCTGGATCATCTTCACTATCATTATTCTGAATTCTTTTTCTGGAAGGTTGCCTATCTCCACTTCATTTAATTGTTTTTCTCGTGTTTTATCTTGTTCCTTCTTCTAGTACATAGTCCTCTGCTTTTCATTTTGTCTATCTTTCTGTGATTGTGGTTTTTGTTCCACAGGCTGCAGGATTGTAGTTCTTATTGCTTCTGCTGTCTGCCCTCTGGTGGATGACGCTATCTAAGAGGCTTGTGCAAGCTTCCTGATGGGAGGGACTGGTGGTGAGTAGAGCTGGGTGTTACTCTGATGGGCAGAGCTCAGTAAAACTTTAATCTGCTTGTCTGCTGATGGGTGAGGCTGGGTTCCCTCTGTTGGTTTTTTGGCCTGAGGTGACCCAGCACTGGAGGCTACAGGCTCTTTGGTGGAGCTAATGGTGGACTCCAGGAAGGCTCATGCCAAGGAGTACTTCCTAGAACTTCTGCTGCCAGTGTCCTTGTACCCGTGGTGAGCCACAGCCAGCCCCCACCTCTGCAGGAGACCCTCCAACACTAGCAGGTAGGTCTGGTTCAGTCACCTATGGGGTCACTGCTCCTTCCCCCAGGTCCTGATGAGCACACTACTTTGTGTGTGCCCCCCAAGAGTGTAGTCTCTGTTTCCCCCAGCTCTGTCAAAGTCCTGCAATCAAATCCCACTAGCCTTCAAAGTCTGATTCTCTGGGAATTCCTCCTCCTGTTGCCGGACCCCCAGGTTGGGAAGCCTGACATGGGGCTCAGAACCTTCACTCCAGTGGGTGGACTTCTCTGGTATAATTGTTCTCCAGTTTGTGAGTCATCCACCCAGCGGTTATGGGATTTGATTTTATTGTGATTGCGCCCCTCTTACCATCTCATTATGGCTTCTCCTTTTTCTTTTGTTGTGGGGTATCTTTTTTGGTGAGTTCCAGTGTCTTTCTATCGATGATTGTTCAACAATTAGTTGTGATATTAGTTCAACAGTTAGCTCTCGCAAGAGGGAGTGAGCACACGTCCTTCTACTCTGCCATCTTGAACCAATCTCCCTATCTTTTCTTATTTAACTTCTACATTTTTCATAATTTCTTGTTGTATTTGTGGATATTATCTCTTCATTTCTCTTTGATAATCCTAAACATGCTTATCAAAATTCTAATTATTTTTTTTTGGAATGTATGTATAGTTAATTTCGTTGTCCGTCTCTTTGACATTAGCTGCTTTCTGTGTTTTGGAATCTTGGTTTGTGAATTCATTTTAAGTGAACTCGTTCCCTCTCTCTCTCTCTCTCTGTCTCCCTCTATCTCTTTCTTCTCCAGCTTATCATTACCACTTTGGCAAACTTGCAGTTGCTTCCACCTGGCATCCAGAATCCCACTGTTGTGATGAAGTTGTCACTGATGGAGTCCTGGGCCAGTTGTGTTGGCTCAGTTCCTGGTTGGTTTCTGGTTATGAGATGATATCTGTGTTCTCCCAATTCCCTGAGTAGGCTCAGCTTCACAGAGAGTCTGATCCCATCCCTGCCTTATGTGCTGTGGCTGTGCAATTACCTTGTGGCCTTTTCTTTCTGTGTGGGTGATTCTCAGTGTTAGCTAGAGAGTGGCCCATGGGATTTCCTCATAGCTCCCTGGTGGGAGTGATCTTGAAGAGTGGGCAATATAAACTGATCCCCCAACATCACCTCTTATTTATCAAGTCACCTCTTGGTGCTGGCACAGTGGAACCCTTTGCCAGCTCACTTCACAACACTTGAAATTACAATCCTTTGGGGGCCAGAGCCTATTCCTTCCTGGCTATCAGCCCTCATGCCCTGGGCTCTACTCCTACTATCCCAGGGAGTAGGAGGGAGCTTCTCCCTGCCCTTCACTCTCTCTCCTGAGATTATCTCAGGAGATACTTTCCTCCAAACCCTTCTCTACCTTCTCCCATCCAACTCCTAGATATCCTTGATTCCAGAGCAGGCTAATTTCTTTAAAATGATTTGACCTGATGCCATCTAATTTTAAATTCTCAATAGTCTGCACTGTCCTTTGAAGCCTGACACAGGAAAATTGAATTTTTTTTGAACATTGAAGCTATAGTAGTACCTTTAGGTTGCTGGGTTCTAATAGTCACCACCCTCAACATATGCTCCAGGGAAAATAGTGATAATGGATCCCCTTTCCTCCAAAAATCATGATTTGGCTGGGAAACATCCTTGGCAAGGAAGAAAAGTACAGTAGATCATTTTATTTTTCCAGTTATTTGTTTCTACATAGCTTAGCTTGCCATTTAAATAAAACGTGCACAGAAACGCACATGAAAAGTTTAATACATGCCATGTTTAAAACTGTCATGTTTTCTGAGAGGGTATTAATACATTTATTTGTTACATTTAAATCATTGAGTCATCTGCAATTTAATTTAATGTAAGGAGATTTAAGTGATCTAATTTTATTTGGTCCTGTATCAGGAAGCATGTTATGTAATGGACACCATATGGAAGGGGTACTATTAGCATAATTCTCTTAATCAGGTTAAGCCCAGAAACACTGATTCCAAGAGAGACCTTCCCCATCTACCCTGAGATAGATTCCATAGTTATTGTATTTCAAGTATATATACATATTTTTTCAGAGTATTAGGTCACCTTTAAAGTGCCTTTTTTTCACTTGACTCTTCATCAACTGTTCTCATTCTCTTCATAGACAAAGAGAGAAAAAGAGGTGAAACCTATAGATTATAATTACTGATCTGAACTGTGTGTGAAAAGATAAACTTAACAGAAGCTCTCCGTGTACCATACTTTCCAGTGTGTAATGCTCTCCATGGATCTTACCTATTACTTTCCTTTTTCAGCTTTTATTGCTAGAGATATTTCACTGAAGTAAAAATCTGATTTTTCTGCCATCTCTTTACTCTCTGGTTAGGGTAAGGATGAAGACATTGAGATGATAGGAAAGGGCTTTTTTTGCATAATTCCTCTTGGTTGCCTGCTGACCTATTTGGTTCTCCATAGGCTAATGAAATTTTCCAGATTTATTTTACTCATTCTTCCCTCATTTTGAATTTTAAAAGTAGATGCCACATGTAAATTCTTTTATTATTGTCTCTTTCTCTTCATGATTAACACTTTAAGTTTATGAAATAAGCTTGTACCATTTCCTTTGTCTGTATGTGGTTAGAGATTTTTCCTCTGATTTTTATTTTCTCTTATTCATTTTATTAAGCTTTGAAAAAGGAAAATTCTTTAATTTGGGTTAAAGCTTCTATACACAAAATTTTAAAAGTCCAAAATAGCCAAGACAATTAAAAATCACACACAAGCTAACAGGACTTCCCTTACCTGCCATCAACACATAAAGTTGTCATAATAAAGTCAGTATGATTTTCATGCAGGGGTAGTCAATACACAACTGAACAAACTATGAAGCCCGGAGATAGGCCCACAAATATTTTGATACTTGAAATATGGTATGATTTTGCAGGTCAGTAGGAAAGGGATAGATTTTTAAAGATATGGTGCTGGGAAATTTTGTTAGCCACATGGAAGTGAACTCCTTACTTCATGCCCAGTAGAAGGCAAAACTAGAAAGCATTTACAAAATAAAATGGGAAAATATTTTATGACCTCAAAGTAGGGAAGATGTTCTAAATAAGACACAAAAAGCATAAGCCACAGGAAAACACTCATAAATTTAACCACACTGCAATTAAGAACTTCTGTTTATCACCAGAAAGTAAGTGAAAAGAGAAACTAAAAGCTAGAATTAAAATTGCAACACATATAGTGAACAAAGGATTAGGATTTAAAACATCTGAAAACAAAACAAAACAAAACAAAATATGACCAAACTGATTAAAAATTGTGCAAAGAACAGGAATTAAGAGGAAACATAAATAGCCCTAAACATATGAAAAGATTTTCAGCCTATTCGTAATGAGGGAAATGGAAATTAAAATCACAGCAAGATGCAGTTTCACACCCATTTGAATGACAAAAGTTAGAAAGTCTCATAATACCAAGAATTATCAAGGACGTAGAGTAAGGAGAACTCTTAATCCACTACTAATAGGAATGTAAACTGGTACAACTTTGAGAAACACTTGAGTATTATTTAGGAATGTTGATCGTGTGCATCAACCAGGATTCCCCTCCAGGCGATATTTTCTAGAATAGCTCTTGTTCATGTGCATCAGAAGACATGCACAAGAATGTTCAAAACTACATTATTCCACCTTAATATTCATCAACAGAAGCATAGATAAGTCAATATGACAAAGTCAAACAATAGAATATTAAATAGCAATGAAAAAAATTAACTACAGTTACCTCAATGTGGATGAATCTCAGAAGAAATGCTGAGTGAATGTATACATACAATCCAGTTCCAGTAGACAGAACTAAGCAGTATACTGTATGTGGATATCTTTATGGGTGGTAAAATCTCCAAAGAAAATCCAGGAATTCTAAACCTCAACCTATTTGCATACTGATGGGAAAGATGTCATTTAAAGTGAGAAATTTTAATTTGGAGTTAAGTCCCTGAGAGTGAAGGAGAGAATGAACTTCAGTTTACTTCTTTCTTTTATTGGGGACTATGAGTTTTATTATACAGGTGATAATTGTATGATTCCTTTTTTATTTTTAATAATCACCAACTTGTAACCCACCAATCAAAAACTTACAGATTGATAGGAAATGCAAGGACAAAACTTTTTAATGAACAGTTTGAGTAAGATATTGAATCACCCTCCAGTACTTCAGTGTGTATTTCAACAAACAAGGAAATTCTAGCCACAGTATAAGGAAAGCTAATCACAACACAACCATCCAAATCAAGATGGTTAACTTAGGATGGACACTTTTTTTTTTTGGTTTGGTTATATTTTATTTCTTAAAGGAAAAATCTGAAGCAAATAATGCAAAATGTGCAGATTTAACAAAGATGGATTGTATTCGCTGTTGGTTATATAATTTCTGAACACTTGACACATTTATTTTCTTTTGAATGCATTCCTTTTTTAAATTTTTTTAAATTTAATTTAATTTATTTATTTTTTATACAGCAGGTTCTTATTTGTCATCCATTTTATACACATCAGTGTATACATGTCAATCCCAATCTCCCAATTCATCCCACCACCACCACCACTGCCACCCTCCCCACTTTCCCACCTTGGTGTCCATACACCTTGGTGTCCTCTACATCTGTGTCTCTATTTCTGCCTTGCAAACTGGTTCATCTGTACCATTTTTCTAGATTCCACATATATGCGTTAATACACGATATTTGTTTTTCTCTTTCTGACTTACTTCACTCTGTATGACAGTCTCTAGATCGATCCATGACTCTACAAATGACCCAATTTTGTTCTTTTTTAATGGCTGAGTAATATTCCATTGTATATTAACTTAGATATTAATGTTGCTTGCGTTCATCTAATCCTCACACTTCATTCAGGTTTCACCAATTGTCTCAACAATGTCTTTTATAACAAAAAGACCCAGTTTGGAAGCACATGTTGCACTTAATCTCCTCCAGTCTGGAACATTTCCTTAACCTTTCCATGATATTTATGACCTTGACACTTTTTAAGATGACAGGCCAGTTATTTTGCAGAACACCCCTCAATTTAGGTCTGTATGTTGTTCCAAGATTATTAGATTTAAGCTATGCATCTTGGCAGGAATATCACAGGAGTGATGCTATGTACTCATTGCATCCCATTAGGTGGTACATTATTCTCATTTGTGCCATATTGATGTTGTTCACCTCAGTGACTTGAAAATACCACTGAAAAAAGAGCATACAGGCCAGACTTCACTGTAAAGTTGTCTTTCCCCATTTGTCATTAGTATTTGGTGGAGAAGTAATTTGAAACTTTGTAAATACACTATTTCTTACCAAATTTTCCACCTATTCATTTACTTATCTGTATGGACTCGTGGTTTTCCATTTCATTCAGTGAATTATCTGATTATTCAGTGGATAATCTGTTACTACACTATTTATTTTGATGCTCCAATTGTCCTATATTTGACTAGTAGGAGCTTATACAAGTTGACTAGACCTTTTAATGTTGTCCGTATCTTTCTTTGATTTCTTCCTTGCTTTCTGAAAAAAAGATGTTCCAAGCTTATCTAATACTTTCTCTGTCCCATCTCTGGAATCAGCTGTCTTTCCAAGGGGCCCTGGTTCTTCATAGGGAAAAATGGCATTTAGAAGACACCATCTGAATGCTAGTTGTGTTCATTGCTATTGTGGTGTCTCTACTCCCTCTCAATCAGCAAGCCTAGACAATATATTCACAGCTATATTTATTTCTCTACCTAAATATATTAAAAAACCATGAGTTCACACAGATATCTCCAATTGTAGTTCCATACTGCAAGTTACTCTCTTCTCATATTTGTAAGCCACTTCTCCAACAGTGAGAAATATGGCTTTCATTTCCTTATATATTTCCTTATTTGAGCAATCCCTCTGTGTAATCTTCTATCTCAATGCCCAGCAATCCCCTGCCCATCACAGGTGTGTTCCTCTCTCAACTCATATCTGACTCTTGACCAAAGTGGCCTTTAACGATCCCCTAAGCTTTACTAAACTTTGGACAGGCATCTTCTAGATTATAGGTCCCTGACTAAAGGCCTCCCTTTCCTTAGAGCATTTACTTTAGAAAATTTGTAATTGCAAATTTTTTCTCTGTCCCTTTAAAATGTATGTAAATCTCGGGACTTCCCTTGTGGTCCAGTGGCTAAGACTCCACGCTCCCAATGCAGAGGGCCCAATTCGATCACTGGTTAGGGAACTAGATCCCACATGCCGCAACTAAAGATCCCACATGCTGCAACTAAAAAATATCCCGTGTGCCACAACTAAGACCCGGTGCAGCTAAATAAATAAATAAATATAAATTTTTTAAAATATTAAAATGTATGTAAATCTTCTCCCACCCTGTTGCCAGTTTTATAACCCAGGATTGTCTTTCTCAAGCACCAGGGAACCAGGTATTTGAAATGTAAACATCAAAGAAGATAGCACCCCTGTCTCCCAGTATCAGTAGGAGGGTGGAAACCTGACTTGGATGCACATCAACTAGCAAACCCAGGTGGCCTAATCACAGAGAAAAACGTTTGCAAACTGAGGAGCAAACCATGTGCTTGACACACCCCACTGACCAACATACCTGATAGTACTCCAGTTCTTCTCCACTAGTTCATTCCAGGGCTTAAAAACCTTCCCGGGCTTTCCTGGTGGTGCAGTGGTTGAGAGTCCGCCTGCAGATGCAGGGGACACGGGTTCGTGACCCAGTCCGGGAAGATCCCACATGCCGCGGAGCGGCTGGCTCCGTGAGCCATGGCCGCTGAGCCTGCGCATCCGGAGCCTGTGCTCCGCAGCGGGAGAGGCCACAACAGTGAGAGGCCCGCGTACCGCAAAATAAAAAACGTTCCCATGTTTTACTTCAGCTGAGTTGAGTTCAGTCTAACTCCCCTCTATTACCATAGTCTTGAATAAAGTGTTCCTTGCCTGTTTAACTGCTAAGTGCAATTTTTGACATTCTTCATTTTAGGATCTTCTCCCAGAAGAACATTGTCTTTTCTGCTTGAGCTCTGATATTCCACACCAGGCCAACTCTCCATTTAGACACTTTGCTCACTGTGCTTGGGCTCTGACACCCACACCAGGCTGCCCCTGTACACCCTCCACGCCTCCTTCAGGCTCTTATTCCCAGCACTGGCTCACTCTTGCAGGTGGATACTCCCTTCACACTGTCCAGGTTCTGACTCCTCACCCCAGGTCACCTCTCTGAAGGGCCACCTTCCTGGGCCCTGACTTCCCCACTCTCCCACCACAGACACCTACCTTTCTCTGCATATGTAATGATTTTAGGATGTAATTGTTTGAAAATGGAAGAGAAATAAAAAGGTAAGGGGAAGAGGAAGAGTTCATTTTATTCCAGACATTCTTGCCCTGTCTACATATTAGAACTGCTTAGGAAGCTTTTAAAAATTTATTGATATTTGGCCCTATCCCTAGAGATATATGATTGCCCAATAGCAGTCCTGGGCATCATCTGCCTTTTTTTTAAGTGTTTCTTTTTTTTGGTTGCACCAGGTCTTAGTTGCAGCTGGCGGGCTCCTTAGTTGCAGCAGGAAGCCTCCTTAGTTATGGCATGCATGTGGGATTTAGTTCCCTGACCGGGGATGGAACCCAGGCCCCCTGCATTGGGAGTGCAGAGTCTTAACCACTGTGCCACCAGGGAAGTCCCATCATCTTCTTTTTTTGAAAACTCCCCAGATGGTGTTATTGTGGAGTCTGAGTTGAGAACTGCTCTATTAGGTACAGAGAGGAGAGGAATGTAGGGGTGCAAGTGGGTTTAGGGATCTGGAGAATGGAGCATGTGAGAAAGCCCACCTAATACCTTCAATTTTGTTCATTAGGTAGGAAGAGTTGTCATCAGGTGAGAGTGATGGAGGTCAAAATTGTCGGCGGGGGGGGGGGGGGGGGGGGGGGGGAAGTGGAGAATCTAGGAAACTATGCTTATTGAGAGACAGAGACAAACTGAAATAAGAACGAAAGACTCTGAAAATAATGAATTTGACAAAAACTGTAGCAAGAGTCTTACTGGGGTGAATTGTTCATCTTTAGAATGTTGTAGTACACAGGAGCATGCACATTCTGAAAACCCACGCCTCACTTGGCTTTTAGAACAGCCAGCCAGTTTGGTAAAACAACTGGGAGTATCAGTAGACATTACAGCACCTCTAACAGCTATAAAAATTATCTTCATTTAATAATGAAAAAATGTTCAAAACATTCTTAGAGAATTTTGTTTCTTAACAAGCTAACCAAGATTGTGTGTGTGTGTGATTCAGATTTTATTGTTTATTAATTATATCATTCCATACAATTTTAAGTAAACAGACTGAGAAAATATACTGGGAGTATTAAACAGCTGATGGCAATATTGATGAGAATGTTCAAGTGTTTTACATAAGGTAGTAGGAGGCACCACTGCCACTATCACTCCCCCAAAATTTGTGCATTTCATATAAATGAGTAAAAATAGTTCTTTGGCATTTAACTAGCGTTATTCTTTGTAATCTATGAACCATGATACACCTGAACAATTTCAGAACTTCAAAGCAGAACAAAGCATTTTCTTCCACTAGCAGATGTAGCAGTTTGTTTCTTTAAAAAAAAAATTAACAAAAACTGTACACACAACCCCAAAACAAAAGTTGGCATATTCCAGTCGTCCTGAATTTTGATGTTCATATCATATTAATTCAAGAAATAAAATGTAATTCAGCTTTTACCAGGCACTGTTCACTACCTATTTGAAGTTATATGTTTCAACATTTGGTAAAATTTCCCAAATATTAAATTTATATATTTTTTAATGTATGAATAGAAAAAAATACAATGGAAAATAGAGATTGCATTTGGATAATATGGTTCTCCCCGATTCTTTCCATATTCTGTATTTATTAAGTTTGAAAATGAATTTTAGTCATGTTCATAATGAAAAAACTAATGTTTTAATTTTCAAAAAATAATGAAATTAATGACGACCCAGCACACAGAAGTATTAGTTTGCTGGAGCTGCCATAATAAAGTACCACAGACTAGGTGGCTGAAAAATCAGAAATTTATTTGCTTACAGAGGCTAGAAGTCCAAGATCAAGGATTTGGCAGAGTTGGTTTCTTTTGAGGCCTTCTCCTTGATTTATAGATGGCTGTCTTCTCCCTGTGTCTTCACCCAGTCTTGTGTGTGTGTGTGTGTGTGTGTGTGTGTGTGTGTGTGTGTGTGTGTGTGTGTGTGTGTGAGAGAGAGAGAGAGAGAGAGAGAGGGAGAGAGAGAGAGGGAGAGAGAGAGAGAGCATGCAAGCACCAATCTCTTCTTACAAGGAAACTAGTCATATCTGGATTAGGGTCCACCCTAGTGACCTCATTTTAACTTAATTAACTCTTTAAAGACATTATCTCCAAATACAGCCACATTCTGAGATACCAAGGGTTAGGGCTTCAACATGTGAATTTGGGGGCGGGGCACAATTCAGTCCATAACAGGCACTTGGATCACACTGAGTTTTTAATATTTTCCCAGTGTTTTTTTCTATAGGTGTTTCTTCACCTTGATTTCTTAACTCTTATAACTTGAAACTCTGGTGAATAGTTTCTCAACAATGGTTCAACTTTATTGGTAATTTTTTGTGATGTTAATCTTTTAATATTTTAAAACCATTAAATATATTTACATATATTATAAATATATTTAATATTTTATAAACCTAGATAAATACATTCTGAAGCAAAACTGAAACTGTTTGCATTTCTACTTCCTCATTCTGCATCAGCACAGGGGTAGGGCATCAGGAGACCAGAAAACTTCACAACTTAAAGGCTTATTTTTTAAAAAGGATCCTTACAATCATACATCTCCTACCCATTAGAAGAGGAATAAGAAAGCAAAGATTAAAAACCAACTATTTCAAGTTTCTGACATAAGAAGAGGAAGTTTGCAGAAAAATCCAGGTAAGTTTCTGAATCATTACACTTTTATTTTTTATGCTTATGAGGAGACAGCTATTTTCATAAACTCCAGCTGTACTTCTTTTTATAATAAAACGTGTTTGTGCATAAGCCAATTACTTGTAAAACTAATGAAAGTAATTAGAAATTTCAATGGGTTAAATACATATCAGTATATCTAACTGAAGCTAACTTTGTAAATGCTCTTCTGCAAAGAAATGGATCATTAAGTATACACATAAGGTGTCGAGAGTGTTTCTGGTCATGTAGGGCAGTGGGAAAAACGATACAGAAACAACGCAAAGAAGTTCAGGAAGTTAAGCATAAAAGATTGTAAAGGAACCTGTGGTTGTGTGCAATTATGCAAAATTCTGTCTTTCAGAACTTGAGATGTTACTAGAAGTTTTACATGTAATCAAAGATAACATCCTCCAGAGGCTATTTTTCAATGTGAGTGCTTCCTTAACATCCATGTCATACAGCAATCTGGTTTTAAAATTAAAATAAAAACTTATCCTCAGGAAAATAAAACCTAACTTGGCTTATGTGTGGTTTCAGTTCATCAGACCATCAGAGGAGTGTGTGTGTAGCCTTCCTGGGCAAGAGCCAGGATTCTGAATTGTCTCTCCCCACTATCAGCTCTAAGTCCTGTGGAGCAGAACAACTCCTCAGGGCATGGATATCCGGGGTGCTACTGAGGACGCCCCTGAGATGAGGGTGGGTGGACTTACCCCTAAGAGTACTTGTCCCTAAGAGCTCTGCTGATTTGTTACTTCTTGTTTAATACCTCAAGAGAGAAAACTGGAGGAGTCACTTGAAAATGGCATCCTATAGCTCCTTTGCCAATAATTAATGTTACTACTGATAAGAAGATTTGTGTTCATGATTATTTCAAAACAGGAAGATAAGGGCCCTTAGGAAGCCAAGAGTTATATCAAGGCATTCTCAAAATTTGTCCAACCCAGTCATTTTAATCTTTATTTATCTCCAACAATATATATACATATGCTCTTAAAATTAATAAAGTATAAACTAGTTTAAAAGCATTCCTGACAGGACTTCCCTGGCAGTGCAGTGGTTAAGAATCCTCCTGCCAATTCAGGGGACATGAGTTCAATCCCTGGTCCGGGAAGATCCCACATGCTGCAGAGCAACTAAACCCACGCGCCAGAACTACTGAGTCTGTGCTCTAGAGCCTGTGAGCCACAACTACTGAGCCCACGTGCCACACCTACTGAAGGCTGTGCACCTAGAGCCCGTGCTCCACAACAAGAGAAGCCACTGCAATGAGAAGCCCACGCACAGCAGCAAAGACCCAACGCAGTCAAAAATAAATAAATAAATAAATAAATGAATATTTTTAAAAGCATTACTGATAGAATAGGTTCAAATCATTATATGTTCACAACAGCTATCATGTGGGGAGAGGGGAGTTGAGCAACTTTTGACATTATAATCAGTCAAAGGATATTATTCAAGTTTAGTATATAATATTGAGACCAGGTATTCCTGATGTTTCCATTTAACAGAAGAAAAGACTCCATACTTGAGGAATAAATGTCAGTGACCTTATTTGAGAAGAATATTTCTATTTCCCTGGTATCTATTGGCAGAATCAGAATGAAAGGAAGTAACAGAAAACTGTCACCTGTTAGATGGCACAAAGTTCCCTTTGCAGCATCCCCTACATTAGACACAGCACAGTCACTGGTGGTATGAGGCCAAAGAGCTGTAAGAATAAGGCGCAGACTGCAGAGGGAAATTCTTGATGCGCTGCTTCATTTCCAGAAGGTTGGGCCCTATTGGAATTTTGTAGCCACTGGTTCAACCAAAAGAGAATATCTGGAGTCTGTCCTCTCAAGTCTTTAGGATATGCAGAGAGAGGGGGATGGTTAAATTACTGAAAGAAGACTCTGGCTAAGAGAAGGTATTGCATCAGACCTAAACAGTGTGTCGGTGGAAAGGGGCAGGCCCCCCACCTGGAGATCAGCTTCCCAGAGCAGAGGCAGGAGATTAAAACAGCAGAGGTGCTGATGACCCAGAGGAAAAAGGAACCCATGCTGGGGAAAACCTGGTATGACAAATGGCTTCATTTGGGGACTGAGAATGATACAGCAGAAAACTGATATGGGGTATTATGGAACTGGGGTACCTAGAAGGACTGGGGGAGGAAATATATTCATTTTCTTTTCCTTTTGATAAAAACTTTTTTTTCCTTCCTTTTTTTTATATCTTTATTGGAGTATATTTGCTTTACAATGTTGTGTCATTTTTTGTTGTACAACAAAGTGAATCAGCTATAAGTATACATATATCCCCATATCCCCTCCCTCTTGAGCCTTCCTCCCATCCTCCCTAACCCACCCCTGTAGGTCGTCACAAAGCACAGAGCTGATCTCCCTGTGCTATGCGGCTGCTTCTCGCTAGCAATCCATTTTACATTTGGTAGTGTATATATGTCAATGCCACCCTCTCACTTCATCCCAGCTTCCCCTTCCCACCGTGTCCTCAAGTCCATTCAATAAGCTTGCATCTTTATTCCTGCCCTGCCACTGGGTTCATCCATACCGTTTTTATAAATTCCATATATGTGAGTTAGCCTATGGTATTTGTTTTTCTCTTTCTGACTTACTTCACTCTGTATGACAAACTCTAGGTCCAACCACCTCATTAAAAATAACTCAATTTCGTTCCTTTTTATGGCTGAGTAATATTCCATTGTATATATGTGCCACATCTTCTTTATCCATTCATCTGTTGATGGACACTTGGGTTGCTTCCATGTCCTGGCTATTGTAAATAGTGCTGCAATGAACATTGTCTCTTTTTGAATTATGGTTTTCTCAGGGTATATGCCCAGGAGTGGGATTGCTGGGTCATACAATGGTTTTAGTTTTAGTTTTTTAAGGAACCTCCATACTGTTCTCCATAGTGGCTGTATCAATTTACATTCCTACCAACAGTGCAGGAGGGTTCCCTTATCTCCTCACCCTCTCCAGCATTTATTGTTTGTATGTTTCTTGATGATGGCCATTCTGACCAGTATGAGGTGATACCTCACTGTGGTTTTGATTTGCATTTCTCTAATGATTAGTGATGTTCAGCATCTTCTCATGTGTTTGTTGGCCATCTGTATGTCTTCTTTGGAGAAATGTGTATTTAGGTCTTCCACCTATTTTTGTATTGGGTTGTTTGTTTTTTTCATACTGAGCTGTATGAGCTTCTTGTATATTTTGGAGATTAATCCTTTGTCAGTTGCTTTGTTTGCAAATATTTTCTCCCATTCTGAGGGTTGTCTTTCTGTCTTTTTTATGGTTTCCTTTACTGTGCAAAAGCTTTTAAGTTTCATTAGGTTCCATTTGTTATTTTTGATTTTTATTTCCATTACTCTAGGAGGTGGGTCAAGAAAGATCTTGCTGTGATTTATGTCACAGAGTGTTCTGCCTATGTTTTCCTCTAAGAGTTTTATAGTGTCTGGACTTACATTTAAGTCTTTAATCAATTTTGAGTATTTTTGTGTATGGTATTAGGAAGTGTTCTAATTTCATTCTTTTACATGTAGCTGTCCAGTTTTCCCAGCTCCACTTATTGAAGAGGCTGTCTTTTCTCCATTGTATATTCTTTCCTCCTTTGTCAAAGGTAAGGTGACCATATGTGTGTGGGTTTATCTCTGGGCTTTCTATCCTGTTCCATTGATCTATATTTGTATTTTTGTGCCAGTACCATACAGTCTTGATTACTGTAGCTTTGTTTCAATCTTTTGTGACTAGATGATTGAAGCTAACAGGCAGCACAGAAAAGAAAGTTCCCCAGATTTCAGTCTGGGATTCAAGCCACGTAAAATAATTGACCTAGTGAAATGAGCAAAATCCCTTGACCCACAGACAGTGCTAACTCAAGGGTTTTCAAAAATTCATTATTTTTTACTACTCTAAGAAAATATGTTATTTATTCGACAAATTTTTGTTAAGAAGCTACTATGTGTTAGGCACTGTAAAATAAGTGAACAAAACACACAAAAATGTTTGTCCTCATGAATCACACAGAATAATGGGTGGGGCAGAAAATAAACAAGGCAAATACGTAAAAATATATGGAATGGAATACTTGACTGTGGTAAGTCTTAACTAGATTTTTTAAAAGCCGGATGAGGGATAGGAGACCTTGGGAGATGGGATAGTTTTCAGTAGGCTGGCAGAGCATAGGCTCCGTGAGAAGGTGGCACTTGATAAAAGACCTGAAGGAAGTGAAGGAGTGAGCCCTGCAGGTGTCTAAGGACATTCCAGGGAGAGGAAACAAGTGTAGTGCTGGAAGCAGGAGCAGGTGCCACATGTGAGGAGCAACAAGGCAGCCAGGGAGCTGTACCACATTTAGAGAGCGGAAAAATAAAACTAAGATGTTATATTAGAGGAGTAACAGGGTGCCAGGTCAAATGAGGCCTTGTAGTTCCTAATAAGGAGCTCAGCTTTCACCCCAAGTCAAATGGAAAGCCGCTGGAAGGAGTGAACCGAATATTTGTATGTTATTTACGTTTGAAAGGATCACTCTAGCTGCTATTTTGAGAAGCTCCCAAAGGGATCAGGAACAGCAAGAGGGAAACTCATGAGACAGCCACTCCTATAATTCAGGAGAGAGACATGGGGACTTGGACCAGCTGGTGGGAAGTGGTAGCTGGTAATCAGATGCTTGTTTTGAAGCAACCTATAGGATTTTCTCCACATTGAATGTAGAATGTGGGAGAAGAGAAAGAGGAAGTATGCCTGCAACATATTTTGAATTTTTTTTTTAAATTAAAAGTATCAGTATTTAGGAATATAGGAAGAGATGCCATCTAGCTGAAGGATGTTCTTTTAAATCTTCTATGTTCGAAAATTTTTATAGTAGAAAGTTAAGGGGAAAATCTGTCCTGTAAACAATTTCTAAGCAACAGTCCAATCAACTACATTTTAATTTTGCTGTGATATCTTTTTTTTTTTAATGTAGTAGATTCTCAACAAATATACCCTCAGGTAAAACTAGGAAATGACCAGGTCTATTCTTCTCACATATCTATTTCCTCATAGATGCTTTCTGGGATGTGACTCCTGCAAATTCACAAGAAAATGCAACTCATCTAACTGCTGGAGATCAAAGAACCTCTTGAAGAACTATTTCAAGTTGCTGATTTGAAAAGTAGAAGTTTTCAGAAAAGCTCTGGTAAGTTTCTAATCATTAAATATATCTGTTTCATCAACTTTCTTTCAAAGCTATCTTTAAAAACTAATTCTAAAAACTAAAGCAGAACTTTGGAAATGAGTATACTTCCAAGTGTACATAAGCCATTTCTAGCAAAATGATTCTAAAAGGAATGAGAAATCTCACTGCTTTCATATACATATCGCCAGATGCCACTTGTGCTGACTGCAGAGTTCTTCAAAAAAAGAAATCTTCCAGCAAGCAAGGTGCAGAATGTTTCTGATGGTAGAAGGCTCTGGAGATGAAGCTAGAAGACCCAAGTAAAATGTAGTTCAGAAGATCAGGAATTCAAGCATACGAAACTGTGTAGAAAAGTGTGACCACATACAGCTATGCAAAATTCTGTCCTATGTAACTCAAGATGATATCAAAAGTTTACATCTAGTTAAAGATGAAACCCTCCGAAGTTTAATCAACATTTTATTTAAGGCTTTCCTTCACAATTAGCTTGTACAGAGACTATGAGAAGAATTACATAATTTTAATGTAGTTAAATAATTCTTCCCCCAGTTCCAACCAGAGCATTTCCACCTTTACCTATTTAGACACAGAAGTTTCATGTGCATTTCTTTGAAGAAGCAAAACAGAAACAAACAACAAACAACACTGGTTCTGGTCCAATTCCCCTATACGCACAATGAATGGGAAAACAGGTTGGCTGAGACATAATTTAATTATGACATAGTTTTCCTGATCACAACTCCTCCCCCTTTACTTACACTATGCAGCTTCTTGCCAAACATAAAGGTCCCTCATGTTAAAAAATATGCCGACACCCCAGAACACAAATCTGATCAGATAATGTTCATGAAAGGACTTGGTAAGCCTCAGAACAGTGAACTATATTAAAGTTCTATATAAATATTAACAAACCATCACTAAAAAAAGGTTGAAGACACTGATGGGCCAAGGAGTTATGTCAAAGCATTATAACCTTTTTGCTCAAATCATTCTCACCTTGAATTAAATACATAGCTCCAAACCAAACATAGATCAGAGACCACATATGTTGCTCATGTAATTGACAGAGTACAAAATTCATCTGAAGGGGTTACCAAATGTATAGTAGCTTCAGATCATTATATATCTTCTCAGCTCCCATCATAGGAGTGGCAGCTGAGAAAGTTTTTAATGTTATAAAGGATCTTCATCTTTGAATAATGTGGGAACCTTTGAGATAAGGTAGAGATAAAAAGACAGGCTTGGGCTTCCCTGGTGGCGCAGTGGTTGAGAGTCCGCCTGCCGATACAGGGGACACGGGTTCGTGCCCCGGTCCGGGAAGATCCCACATGCCGCGGAGCGGCTGGGCCCGGGAGCCATGGCCGCTGAGACTGCGCGTCCGGAGCCTGTGCTCCGCAACGGGAGAGGCCACAACAGTGAGAGGCCCGCATACCGCAAAAAAAAGACAGGCTCAGGGAGAACAGATGTCAGTCACCCTATTCCATCTCCCTGGATAGAATTCCTCGGAGAATTGAAACAATAAAGGAGAAAGCAAGAAGGAACCTGTTTCCCTGTGAGGCGGCGCAAAAACAAGCCCTCCCACAATCTCCATGTTACACACAGGCACATGGGCGTGCCCGTGGGCACGTGCGCATACGCACGTACGATGTCTCTGGGCAAGTATAATAATAGCCGGTAAGCCGGAAGTCCTTCATATGCTGTTTTTTGTAGAATGCTGAGCTCAGGGGCAATTGCTGCAATCACTGGCTCAAACAGGAGAGAAAACCTAGAACTTCTCTTTACAGTCTTTGGGGCGCCCATTGGAGCCAGTGGGTAGCTTACTGAGAGAAGACTCTGGCTAAGACAAGATAGTGCCTTGGACCTAGGCAGAGCAAGTCTGTGGAGAATGATAAGAACATCTCCAGAGGAAAGTCTGTTTGCCTAGGGCAACCAGAGCAGTTCAAACGGCAGAGGATAACGCAGAGACACTGTGAGTTGAGCTCACTGAGGACCTGGAGTATAAAACTCTGGAAACAGGGTGAACCAAGACAGCCAGTGGAAGAAGCTTATACTTAGAAAATAGGCTTACAATGCAAGCCCACCTGTGCCAGTCATCCATAAAGTGAGCGCACACAGGTAAGTTAGAACCCTGTTTTCTCATTTGTCAAATGATAATAAACTTTGTTTGCAAGCGTCTGATGAGGATTAAATTGGATAGCATAAGTTACATATCTGGCACTTGGCAGGTTCTTATTAGGAGGCAAATTTATTGAGATAATTCACTTACCATAAAGTTATACAATTCAGTGGTTTTTGGTGTATCCACAGAGTTGTGCACAATCAATCTTAGAACACTCTCATCACCCCAGAAGAATTCCTGTACCCATTAGCAGTCAATCACCATTTACCCCATCCTCCAGCCCCTGGCAACCACTAATCTACTCTCTTTCTCTATGGAGTTGCTTATTTTGGACACTTCATATAAATGGAATCACACAATATGTTTATTTGTAAATGGCTTCTTTCACTTTGCATAATGTTTTCAAGGTTCACCCATGTTGTATTATCATGATTTCATTTCTTTTTACTGTCAAACAAATTCCATTATATGGATATACCACATTTTGTTTATTTAGTCATGAAAGGCAATTTATTTTTATGAAGCACTAAATGAATATTGCTTTATTGATCTAAGATGGGTGTGTTTTACCAAGTTTGCTGAGGCCTTCTTGAATTTAAATAATAGCTGTCCTTGTCACTCCATTTCAGTCTTTGGTTAAAGAAAGTTATTCACTGACACTCTAGTTCAAGCCCTTTCCCCTAAACATACAACCTTAGTTTTCTCAAACTGTATTGTTTACCCCTTTTCCAATACTCATCTTCACATGTAGATACGTTGCAGTACGTCAGTTTATATGATTTTAAATAAAAACAATATTTTCCCAGTAGTTGGAAAACTAATTATCACATTGGAAACAGGGAAATGAACAACTGGATGAAAAAACAGAAAACAAACCCAAAGGTTTTTTTTAGTTCATTACTCATACCTAAGTTAAGTATAAAGTGAAAAAACAATTATACCCCAGAATGTTTCTTCAAACCATTTAAATGTTTTATTTTTTCATTTTTATTTGAGAAAATAAATATCATTCCTGAATATCAAATATGCATGAGTTATCTAAGAGCCAGAATATCTTTAAACATGGTTGGCTTCTACTGAGCACTGTGAAGCCATGTTACAACACTTCCTGAAGGATGGATAAATACAGGCCCTTCGGATCAGCAAATCCTTTAGGGAACAATCATTCTATTTTCCAATATTAACAATACTTCCAATGTTTCCGCAAAACACATGACTAGATAAACAAAAAGACTGGATTAGAGAAAAACTTACAATAAGCTTGGTATCACTCTGAAGGGATAACTGGTATATTAGTTTTGAAATACCTATAATAAGAAATGCACGCCCAATGTGGAATTTAAAATCATGTAAATAGTATTTTAAGTTACCAAAAAGACTCTTAGCAAAGAGATATGTAACAAGAGGCAAGAACAAAATTTTTTTTGGCTGCACCACACAGCTTGCGGGATCTTAGTTCCCTGACTAGAGATCGAACCCAGGCCCCGGCAGTGAAAGCACCGAGTCCTAACCACTGGACCTCCAGGGAATTTCCAGGAAGAAATTTTTTAAGAGACATCAAAGGTCAAAGGTCTCTGCTTAAAGCTGAGTAACCCTTCGGTAAATAGAGCATACCTATATGCTCTGAGTTTAACCAGTTGTTGTTTTTTTTAACATTTTGTGGAATAGAGACTCTTGTCCAAACATGCCTAGTCCCTGTGGGAAAATTGGGCCTTCCAAGTGGACAGGTGGCAATGCATTATCTATTGCTCATAGGATATAAGCCAGTTCCTGAATGGAGTCAGCTCTTCAAGGAGCTTCATGTCTCCAAAAGACTGAAGATGTGTATTGGGTATAAATAGCCACAGGAAGATTCAATTTGTTCTTACAGTCTTAGAAAAGTGGAAGGTAGCATTCAAATGAGTCATGGCATACAATTTATAAGTCCATCCACAAAGAAAAAATTAGTAATAGTTAGAGAGTTAATAGGAAATATCCATGTGGTCTGTGGTTATTTAAAAGATATCCATTGTGTGCAAAGGAGCAAGAACTGCCTAATAGGATACAATATCCATATGTGACCCTTATAATGTCACTTTACTTTGTTCTTTCAACCAATTGTATTAAATTTCCATCTGCCTGCTCAATATGTATAAAGCAGATTCGCTTTGCTGGCTCATCTTGGAAGTCCTGAAATGATGTTCATTACAGCTATTGTAAAAATATAAACATTGACTAATGAGTGCCACATCTGACCACTCCTAAGATGCTGTGAACATATTAGACAGTTCTAACATCAGGCCAGATATTACGGGTACTAATTAAACTAAACCCCTTTTACTCACAGGTGTGGTGGGGTAAATTGTGATGTCTGGCAGCCTTAGACTTTTTTTTTTTTTTTTTTTTTTTTTTTTTTT
>NW_006788963.1:23165-32930 GCF_000442215.2 Lipotes vexillifer
CCCGTGTCCCCTGCATCGGCAGGCGGACTCTCAACCACTGTGCCACCAGGGAAGCCCCATCCTTAGACTTTTGATACGGATGTGCCAAGTATCATTATTTCTTTATTCCTAAATTTGCCAGGTGAGATTACACCAGTTCCTTATTTCACTTTGACTGATAGAGTCGCCTGATAGAAAGACTCACCATGCCTTAAAGAGTATTGCTTCTGGTACCAGTTTGGACAAAGGCTTAACAGTTTTTCAGAAAGTTAAACATGCACCTATTTGATCCAGCAATTCCTTGCCAAAGTTATTTACCTAAGAGAAATGAAGATATATGTCTGCACTAGACTTGTACAGAAATAGTCATAACAGCTTTCTGTGTGATTGCCAAAAATGGAAATAACTCAAATGTCTATTTAAGGACATTAGATAAGTGTGGTATGTTAATAAAACAGGATACTATTCAGCAATAAAAAGAAACAAACTATGGATACATGCAACATTTAGACCAATCTCAATGACATTATGTTGAATAAAAGAAGCCAGTCACAGAAGAGTATATTCTATATGATTCCAGTATATCAACACTTGGATCAGGTAAAGCTAATCTGTGGTGAAAAAAAAAAATCAGCAGAGTGGTTTCCTCTGGAGGGGGTTAGGAGTAACTGAGAAGGGACATGGGGTAACAGAAATGTCCTATATCTAGATTGGGGTGGTTTGTCAAAATTTTACATTTAATATATGTGCACTCCAGTTTTACCTCAAGAGTAGCAGAATGTAAAAGAGAGAGAATAGCAGAAAGCTAATAGCTTTGAAGCTGAGTGATGACTACATGGGGATTCATTATGCTGTCCCTGTACTTTGTTTGTATTTAAAATTTTCCAAAAAAATTATGCCATAAAAGTCTATTTCATGATGTGGGGAAACAGAAGCTATATTTTGCTAAGTAGAAGAACAAAACATTATAAGGCATATGCTTCTACTATCGGGCAAATATTTATCTGAGAGATTATCTATAAAGGACCGAGAGATTGTATACCAAAAATATTCATAACTATAAATGGGGGATGGGATTCAGGTAGAGCTTGTTTTTCTTCTTTTTTCTAGTTGTTTCTGATGTTTTTAATTGAACACATATTAGCTTTTTAACTAGAAAAATATACTGTAAATATTACTTTCTTAAAAATGACCAATAATAACAACCAAAAAAAAAAAAAAGACTCAGTCCTAATTACTCTGAATCAATAACAACAAGGGAAATGTGCTCCGGACACTTGCAAAAATCCGGTCTCATGGACTAAGAGGCTTCTTGGTATTATAATGTGGCAATACTTCCTTCATCTGAGAGAAAGAGGAACATGATCGAATGTAAAACTTTTGGTGGTTCTGTTCCTAAAAGAAATTTTATAAAAAAGAAGGAGAATGGAATGAAAGCATGAGATATTCTACAGAGTGTTTCTAGATCATGACACATTTTTCTGTGCTTGCTACATTATAATAATTTTATTAGAGCATAAGGACCCCAAATGAGTTAAAAGAGAAACATTGATCAGATAGTATCCAGGGAGCTTAACTTTGAACACTCTTCTCTTAAGAAAGGGATCCTCACTCTTTGGATTATTGAAATAATTTAAATAAAAGAGTTTAAAAGAAGGCCTGGAAAAGAGAAGGAACTTCCCCTGATCTTCACCAGAGAACTCCTCTCAAATATAGGACGTGTCCTCTAGTGAGACAACCCACATCCCAGGATTATTCAGAGGTTTACTTGAAGGAGAGGGCTGATGGGTGAAGAACCAGACTGAGATCCTAGAGCACAGGAGGAGATGGGGAGCTAGGCAACATCAGAATTCACCAGCAGAATCCATCCCGTCAGGTGGAAAGGCATAACTGGTTTCCCTTTTCCATAGGACTGTTTCAGGAAACAGTTGGCCCAAGAAGTTCATATGCAATAGCAGGACTGAACCAACATGGTGGGTGAAGTAATGAGGAATCCAGGCAAACAATATATGCAAGTCTAGATCATGCATTCTCAACTGGGACACTATCACCTCCAAGGGAGTAAAAATTTGTTCTTGGAAGCAAAAAAAAAACCAGAAACCTTTCTTTAAGATAGACTTTATTTTTTTAGAGCAGTTTTAAGTTCATAGCAAAATTGAGAGGAAGGTACAGAGATTTCCCATATACCCTCTAGGGGAAAGGTTATATATTTTCAGAGTGTTCAAAGTTAATCTCCCTCACTATCAACATCCCTCACCAGAGTAGCACATTTGTTACAATTGATGAACCTACACTAACACATCATCACCCAAACTCCATAGTTCACATTATAGTTCACCCTTGGTGTTGTATCTTCTATGGGTTTTGGCAAATACATATATAATGGCATAAATCCACCATTATAGTGTCATATAGAATAATTTCATTGTCTTAAAAATCCTCTGTGCCCCACCAATTCATCCTTACCTCCTCCCTAACTCCTGGCAACCACTGATCCTTTTGCTATCTCCAAAGTTTTGCCTTTCCTAGAATATCATATAGTTGGAATCATATAGTATGTAGCCTTTTCAGATTGGCTCCTTTCACTAAGCAATATGCATTTAATATTCCTCCATGTCTTTTTATGGCTTGACAGCTCAATTCTTTTCGGCACTGAATAAAGATTCCATTGTCTGGATATACCAGTTTATTTATCCATTCACCTACTGAAGGACATCTTAGTTGCTTCCAAGCTTTGGCATTTATGAATAAAGCTGCTATAAGCTTCTGTGTGTAGGTTTTTGGTGTGGACATAAATTTTCAACTCCTTTGGGTAAACACCAAGGAGTGTGATTGACAGGTCATACGGTAAGAGTAGGTTTAGTTTTGTAAGAAACCACCAAACTGTCTTCGAAAGTGGCTGTACCATTTTGCATTACCCCCAGCAATAAATGAGAGTTTCTGTTGCTCCATATCCTCACCAGCCCCTGGTGGAGTCAGTGTTCTGGATTTTGGCCATTCTGATGGGTGTGTATTGGTATCTCATTGTTTTTTTGGTTTTTGGTTTTTGGTTTTTGCGGTACGCGGGCCTCTCCCTGCTGTGGCCTCTCCCGTTGCGGAGCACAGGCTCCGGACACGCAGGCTCAGCGGCCATGGCTCACGGGCCCAGCTGCTCCGCTGCATGTGGGATCTTCCCAGACCAGGGCACGAACCCGTGTCTCTGAATCAGCAGGCGGACTCTCAACCACTGCACCACCAGGGAAGCCCGGTATCTCATTGTTTTAAGTTGCAATTCCCTAATGGCATATGATGCTCTTTTTTATGTATAAAGCACAGATATACATAAACAGATTTACAGCATATCTGTAGTATTACAGTTTCAAGAGAGGGGACAACTAGGTTAAAATTCCCCTCCTTAAGGGGGAAATAGTCTAATAAAGAAATGGAAAAGCACTGTCTGGGTGGTCAGAGAGGCAGCGTGAGGAGGGCGACACAGGATAGAAGAGAAAGGTTACTCATACTGAAGATCTGGAACCTGGCCTCACACAGGGAATGTGAGCAATGAGATAAGCTAGGGGAATAAGACTGCTCTGAGACAGCAGAGTAGTTAATTTTTATAACCTGTTTGTATTAGGGTTCTCCAGAGAAACAGAACCAGTAGTACATATTGGAGAAAGAGAAGGAGGGAGGTGGGGGGGAGAGAGAGAGATTATTTAACGTCTCTGCACCTCAGCTTCTTTAGCTGTAAAATGGAAATAATAATAGCATCTACCTCAGAGGATTGTTGTGAAGAGTAAATAAATTAATATAAAGCACTTGGAACAGTGCCTGGTACATAGTGTGTGCCCAATAAATGTTTAAAAAACATATGAAGCCAGTGTGAATCAACAGTGGAATGTGGAAACCAAATGCTAACTGAGAACACACAATAAATTTAACACTTGATATCAATTTTTTAAATGATCACTATTTTCTTCACTCTCACTCAGGTTGTTCTGTGCCTGTGCCTGAGGCTGACCGTTAGAAAAGAAAATCCCTGCAATGTGGCCACTAGGAGTCCCACCCTGGTCTGCCCTGCAGAACTAACCCAGAGGAATTTAGCATTTATAGGGAGCTCCAAAAAGTCCCCGAAAGCCATTCCTTTACATTATCTTTAGGAAAACAGATATGGATGGACAGTCCACACAGGAAGGCCAGTGAAATGCCAACATAAGCTCTTCCCTACCCAAGTTCTGGGCTCTCTGCAGCCCTCAAAACTCTCAAGCAAAGAACAGATTTTAAACCTTTGGCTTCTAACCAAACACACCAGAAGGTGGAAGAGTAATGGCTTACCAAAAAAAAAAAAAAAAAAAAAAAAAAAAAAAACATTTCAGGGGAAGCAGTTGGTTCCAGTTAAGAATCAGTTAAGAACTTTCTTTCGACTTGGAAGGATAGCTTTTGTTTTGTAACTAAGACTGCCAATTAATCACAAATGAACTTGAGCACATTTTAAAAAAAAAAAAAAAAGAAAAGAAAAAAAAATCATTTCAGAGAGAAAAGCCACTTCAGTGACTCAGTAAATTCAGATCTAGGAAAGCGAAACTGAAATCAATTCTGCAGGCTTCCTCCTCCCCCACCTTCCAGTTTCGGCACACCCATTACTGAGAAACACTGTCCTTTCTGAGCCGATTAGAGTTCAGATTGAAGTGGAAGCAGAGGAGAGACTTTCATAAAAAACTGGAGTGAAAAAATTATTTTTCTCTAACACAGTAGGAAGAAGAAAACACAGACGTTTGTTTCCTGCAGCAAAATACATGGTTTTTCGCTCGTTTATGTAGAAGAACTTGGCAAGAAAAATCTGGGTAAGTATAATATCTGTTATTTATAGTATTATTACTCTCTATAGCAGCATCTTATTGACTAGGAAGGAATCTACTTCTCCATTAGAAAATTGAAATATACTCCAAAAATAATATTTTAAACCTAAAAATATTTTAAGCCTAGACTGTTCATTGCTGTGACAGAGTCTGCTTTATATTAGTTGAGGAAGGAGTCACAACATTCCATAAAAGATGCAGTGGAAAACTAGAGGCACTTTTATTGATGAAATCCCCCAAGGCGTTAGGAGCATCTTCAGAAAGAACATATAATGAAAATTTAAAGATGTACTTTACATTAACCAAAGATCCCTTCCACCATCTACTCTAAGGAGTTGCCAGAAAATAAAATTCCCTGATAACTTCTCAGATATTAGTGTCAAATTATATGTATAAGAGACAGACAGACAGACAGAGACAGAGACAGTGATAGAGATGAAGACAGACTACTACAGGAAGTACTTGAAATTATGACAGCTTTCTTATTTCTTCCTAAAAATCGTGGGTTTACGTCTGATTTCCCCCAAAGTAAGGAGCAAGGTAATACAAAGAGTTGGGGGAAATACAGTTTAGATTAAAGGCCTGCTCTTCAACTTCCTTTAGTAAAGCTAACAAGCCCTACAGTTAACCCTACAGTTCATAAATATATGTGGGTTTGATCAATCATGTAACAAATTATGTTTCCATTTTTCATGGGGTTGCTAAGAAGCTCAGAACGAAATTTTCAGGCCAATTCTAGTAAAGTATATAGAATTGAAAAGTTATTTTAGGCACTAACTTTACTCCATGGCTTCACCTTCTTTCCTCTTCTACCCATATTTAGCCTTCTCCCTGATTATTTTTCTGACTTTTTAATTTCTTCCAGTTAATTAAGATATAACTGACATATCTTATATGTCATATAAGTTTAAGGTATACAGCATAATGATTTGACTTACATGCATCATGAAATGATGAGCACAATGAGTTTAGTGACATCCATCATCTCATGTAGATACAAAATAAGAAAACAATATTTTTTCCTTGTGATGAAAACTCTCAGGATTTACTCTCTGAACATCTTTCATATATAACATACAACAATGTTAATTATATTAATCATGTTGTACATCACATCCCTAGTACTTATTTATCTTATAACTGGAAGTTTGTACCTTTTGACCACCTTCAAGCCACTTTACCCATCTCCTCTGGTAACCAGAAATCTTATCTCTTTCTATGAGTTTGTTTTTGAAGTATAATTAGTTCCTGGTACACAACATAGTGATTCAATATTTCTATACATTACAAAATGATCACCACTGTAAATCTAGTCAGCAAAGATATTACTATTGATATTATTATTGACTATATTCCCTGCACTATGCATTTCATGCCCAACACATTTATTTTGTAACTGGAAGTTTGTACCTCTTAATCTTCCTAACCTATTTCACTCATCCTCCCACCCCTCTCCCATATGGCAGCCACGCATTTGTTCTCTGTATATATGACTCTGTTTCTGTTTTCTTATTTTTGTTCATTTGTTTTGTTTTATAGATTCCACATGTAAGTGAAATCATATGGTATTTGTCCTTCTCTGACTTATTTCACTTAGCATAGTACCCTCTAGGTCTACCCATGTTGTCCCAAATGGCAAGATTTCATTCATTTTTGTGGCTGAGTAATAGTCCATTGTGCGTAGGTGTATGTATGTACATACCATATCATCTTTATACATTTATCTATTGATGGACACTTAGGTTGCTTCCATGTCTTGGGTATTGAATGTAATGCTGCAATGAACATAGGGGTGATTATCTTTTCAAATTAGTGTTTTTGTTTTCTTTGGGAAAATACCCAGAAGTGGAATTGCTAGATAATATGGTAGTTCTATTTTTAATTCTTTAAGGAACCTCCATACTGTTTTCCACAGTGTGTGTACCAATTTACATTCGCACCAGTAGTGTACAAGGGTTTCCTTTTCTCCACATCCTCTTCAACACTTGTTATTTCTTCTTCATAATAGCTGTCCTAATTGGTGTGAGGTGTTATCTCATTGTGGCTTTGATTTGCATTTGCCTGATGATTAGTGATGTTGAGCATCTTTTCATATGTCTGTTAGCCATCTGTATGTCTTTGGGAAAATGTCTGTTAAGGTCCTCTGCTATTTTTATTTGGGTTGCTTGTTTTTTGATATTGAGTTGTATGAGTTCTTTGTATATTTTGGATATTAACCCCTTATCATATGTGTCATTTGCAAATATCTTCTCGTATTTAGTAGGCAGACTTTTTGTTTTATTGATGGTTTCCTTCACTGTACAAAAGTGTTTTAATTTGATTCTCATTTGTTTATTTTTGCTTTTGTTGTACTTGCCTGAGGAGGCATATCCAAAAAAATATTACTGAGGTCAAAGTGCCTGTGTTTTCTTCTAGGAGTTTTATGGTTTCAGGTCTTTCATATAAGTCTTTAATACATTTCAAATTTATTTTTACATATGGTGTGAGAAAGTAGTCCAATTTTATTCTTTTGCATGGAGCTGTCCAGTTTTCCCAACACCATTTATTGAAGAGGGTATCTTTTCCCCATTGTATATTCTTGTTTCCTTTGTTGTAGATTAATTGGCCATATAAGCATGGGTTCTTCTCTGGGTTCTCTCTGTTCCATTGATCTATATGTCTATTTCTTTGCCAGTACCATACTGTTTTGATTACTGTAGCTTTGTAGTATAGTTTGAAATCAGGGAGCATGATACCTCCAGGTTTGTTCTTCTTTCTCAAGATTGTTTTGGCTATTCAGGGTCTTTCATGGTTCCACACAAATTTTAGAATTATTTGTTCTAGTTTTGTGGAAAATGCCATTGGTGTTTTGATAGGGATTGCATTGAATCTGTATATTGCCTTGGGTAGTATGGTTATTTTAAAAACATTAATTCTTTCAATACATGACCACAATATATCTTTCCATCTGTTTTTGTTTTATCAGTGTCATATAGTTTCCAGTGTACAGGTCTTTTACCTCAGATTTATTCCTAGGTATTTATTATTTTTGATGCAATTGTAAATGGGATTGTTTTCCTAATTTCTCTTTCTGATAGTTCATTGTTAGTGTATAGAAACACAACAGATTTCTGTATATTAATTTTATATCCTGCAACTTTACTGAATTAATTTATTAGTTCTAATAGTTTTTTGGTGGCATTTTAGGATCTTCCATATGTAGTATTATGTTATCTGCAAACAAGGACAGTTTTACTTCTTCCTATCCAATTTGGATGAATTTTATTTCTTTTTCTTGTCTAACTGCTGTCACTAGGACTTCCAATACTATGTTGAATAAAAGTAGCAAGAGTGGGCATCCTTGTCTTGTTCCTGATCTTAGAGGAAATGCTTTCAGCTTTTCACTACTGAATATGATGTTGACTATAGGTTTGTCATATGTGGCTTTTATTATGTTGAGGTATGTTCCCTCTATACCCACTATGTTGAGAGTTTTTATCATAAATCGGTTGTCAAAAGCTTTTTCTGAATGTATTTGAGTTGATCATATCATTTTTATTCTTAAATTTGTTAATGTGGTCTATCACATTGATTGATTTACAGATATTGAACCATTCTTTCATCACTGGGATAAATCCCACTTGATCATGGTGTATGATCCTTTCAATAGATTAGTGGATTTGCTTTGCTAATATTTTGTTGAGGATTTTTGCATCTATGTTCCTTGGTAGTATGGGCCTGTAGTTTTTCTTTTGTTGTGGTATCTGCCTGATTTGTTATCAGGGTGATGCTAGCCTCATAATTCAGAAGCATTCCTTCCTCATCAATTTTTTGGGAGAGTCTGAGAAAGATAGGTATTAACTCTTCTCTAAATGTTTGATAGAAGTCACCTGTGAAGCTGTCTGGTCCTGGGCTTTTGTTGTGAGGGTTTTTTTTTATTACTGATTCAATTTTATTACTGGTAATCAGTCTGTCCA
This sequence comes from Lipotes vexillifer, assembly GCF_000442215.2. Lineage (NCBI taxonomy): Eukaryota > Metazoa > Chordata > Mammalia > Artiodactyla > Lipotidae > Lipotes > Lipotes vexillifer. The sequence continues at coordinate 31,936 of NW_006788963.1, forward strand.
TATTTTTTCATTTCTCCCTGATTCAGTCTTGGGAGATGGTATGTTTCTAGGAATTTATATATTTCTTCTAGGTTGTTCATTTTATTGGCATATAATTGTAGTACTCTCTTATTTGGTATGTTTCTAGGACTTTACATTTCTTCTAGGTTGTTCATTTTATTGGCATATAATTGTAGTAATCTCTTATGATCTTTTATATTTCTGTGCTCTTGGTTGTAACTTCTCCTTTTTCATTCTGATTTTATATATTTGAGTTATCTTATTCTTGATGAGTCTGGCTAAAGGTTTGTCTATTTTGTTTATCTTTTCAAAGAACCAGCTCCTAGCTTTATTGATCTTTTCTATTGTTTTTTAGTCTCTATTTCATTTATTTCTGCTCTGATCTTAATGATTTTTTCCTTCTATCAACTTTGGGTTTTGTTTGTTCTTTTTCTAGTTCCTTTAGGTCTAAGGTCATGTTGTTCATTTGAGACTTTCCTTGTTTCCTGATGTAGGCTTGTATTCTATAAACTTCCCTCTTAAAACTGCATTTGCTGCATCTCATAGATTTTGGATTGTTGAGTTTCCATTTTAATTTGTCTCCAGGTATTTTTTATTTCCTCTTTGATTTCTTCAGTGATCCATTGGATGTTTAGGAGCATATTGTTTACCTACCACCTGTTTGTGTTTCTGCAGTTTTTGTCTTGTAGTTCATTTCTAGTTTCAGAAAGTTGTAGTCAACAAGATGATTGACATGATTTCAGTCTTCTTAAATTTATGGAGACTTGTTTTGTGGCATGGCATGTGATCTATCCTTGATAATGTTTTATGTGCACTTGAAAGGAATGTGCATTCTGCTGCTATAAGATGAAATGTTTTATATATATATAAACTCCACCTCACCTAGCGTGTTGTTTAAGACCAGTGTTTCTTTATTGATAGTGCATATATATTTGCAACTGTTATATCTTTTTGTTGGATTGATCCCTTTATCTTTTTTTTTTTTTTTTTTTTTT
>NW_006788963.1:33186-54513 GCF_000442215.2 Lipotes vexillifer
TTTTTTTTTTTGTGGTACGCAAGCCCCTCACCACTGTGGCCTCGCCTGCTGTGGAGCACAGGCTCCGGACGCGCAGGCTCAGCAGCCACGGCTCACGGGCCCAGCCGCTCCGTGGCATGTGGGATCCTCCCGGACTGGGGCATGAACCCGTGTCCCCTGCATCAGCAGGGGGACTCCAACCACTGCGCCACCAGGGAAGCCCTCATTTTGGTTTTAATTTGTATTTCCCTGATGATCAGTGATGTTAAACACTTTTTCCTATATCTGTTGGCCATTTGTGTGTCTTCTTTTGAGAAATATCTATCCAGGTCCTTTGCTTATTTTTCAAATAAGTTTATTTGTTTTCTTGCTATTGAGTAGTTTGAGTTCCGCATGTGTTTTAGATGTTAACTCCTTATTAGATATGGTTTGCCAATATTTTCTCTCATTCCATAGGTCGCCTTTTCATTTTGTGGATTGTTCTTTGCTGTGCAGAAGCTTTTTAGTTTAATGCAATCCCATTTATCTATGTTTTCTTTTACTGCATGTGCTTTTGGGGTCATATACGAAAATCATTGCTCAGACCAATGTCAAGAAACTTTTTCTCTATGTTTTCATCTACAGTTTTTTGGTTTCAGGTCTTAGATTTAAGTCTTTAATCAATTTTGAGTGGATTTTTGTATATGGAGTGAAATAAGGGTCCAATTTCATTCTTCTGTTTATGGAAAATCAGTTTTCCCCGAATTATCTAAAGAAGAGATTGTCCTTTTCCCATTGTGTGTTCTTAACACGTTTGTTGAAGATCGATTGATCATTAACCTGTGGATTTATTTCTGGACTCTCTATTCTGTTCCATTGGTCTATATGTCTGTTTTTATGCCAGTACTATGCTGTTTGAACTATAGCTTTATAGTATATGTTGAAATAAGGTAGTGTGAGGCCTCCAACTTTGTTTTTCTACTCAAGATTGCTTTGGTTATTCATGGTCTTTTGTAGTTCCATATGAATTTTATGCCTCTTTTTTCTATTTCTGTGAAAAATGTCACTGGAATTTTGATAGATATTGCATTGAATCTCTAGATTGATTTGGGTAGTATGGAAATTTTAATAATATTCTTCCAATGCATGAACACAGGATACCTTTCCGTTTATTTATATCTTCTTCAATTTCTTTCATCAATGTTTTATAGTTTTCAGTGTACAGACCTTTCTCCTACTTGTTTAAATGTATTCCTGAGCAGTTTTTATGCTATTGTTAAGTGAGACCGTTTTCTTAATTTTTTTTTCAGATAGTTTACTGTTAGTGTATAGAAACGCAACTTTTTAATATTGATTTTTTTTTTTAATTTTTATTTTTTTGCGGTACACGGGCCTCTCACTGTTGTGGCCTCTCCTGTTGCAGAGCACAGGCTCCAGACGCGCAGGCTCAGCAGCCATGGCTCACGGGCCCAACCGCTCCGCGGCATTTGGGATCTTCCCGGACTGGGGCACGAACCCGTGTCCCCTGCATTGGCAGGCGGACTCTCAACCACTGCGCCACCAGGAAAGCCCTTTAATATTGATTTTTTTGTATCCTGTACCTTTACCTAATTTGTTTATTAGTTCTAACAGTTTTTTAGGGGGTTTTTTGGTGGTGGTGTCTAAGGTTTTATGTGTATAATATCATTGCAAACAGACAATTTTACTTCCTCCTTTTCCTTTTTGGAGAGCTTTTATTTCTTTTTCTGCTAATTGATCTGGCTAGAACTTTTAGTTTTATATAGAATAAAAGTTGTGGGAGTGGGAAATCCTTGTCTTGTTCTTGTTCTGAGAGGAAAAGCATTCAGCTTTTCGCTACTGAGTATGATGCTAGCTGTGAGCTTGTCATATATGGCCTTTGTTATGTTTAGGTACATTACTACTGTACCTAATTTGTTCAGGGTTTTTTTCATGTAATAGTGTTGAATTTTGTCAAATACTTTTTCTGGATCTATTGAGATGATCATATGATTTTTATCCTTCATTCTTTTAATGTGGTATATCACATTTATTGATTTGCATATATCAAACAATCCTTGCATCCCAGAGATAAATCACAGTTAATTATGGTATAAGATCTTTATAATCCTTATAATGTTCTGTTGAACTTGGTTTGCTAGTATTTTGTTGAGGATTCTTGCATTTATGTTCATCAGTGATATTGGTCTGTAACTTTCTTTTTGTTGTACTGTCCTTATCTGGCCTTGGTATCAAGGTTACGCTGGCTCATAAAATGTGCTTATAAGTGTTCCCTCCTCTTGTATTTTTTGGAAGAGTTTGAGAAGGATTCACGTTAATTCTTCTTTAAATATTTGGCAGAATTCACTGGTGAAGTCATGAAGTCCGAGGCTTTTCCATCTTGGGAGGTTTCAGTTACTGATTCAGTCTCCTTACTCATTATTGGTCTGTTCAGATTCTTTATTCATGATTCAGTCTTGGTAGTTTGTATATTTCTAGGAATTTATTTATTTCTTCTAGACTGTCCAGTTTGGGGGCATATAAATATTCATAGTACTATCTTATGATCCTTTGCATTTCTGTGGTATCAGTTGTAACATCTCTCTTTCATTTATAATTTTATTTATTTGAGTCTCTGCTCTTTGTTTCTTAATCTAGCTAAAGGTTCATTAATTTTGTTTACTTTACAAAAAACAGCTCCTAGTGGTAAGAGAAGATGGATGCCTTGGTCATTAATTTGGCTGATCTCCTTTTCTCTCTGCAGTGTTATTTCCTTCATGCCCAGCTGCTCTGAAATACAACTATTTTTAAGAAACTTGGTAACAGTGGGAAGGTCTTCTCTTGAAGAAGGTGGAGTAGAAGGACCCTAAGCTCATCTCGTCTCAAGAGCACACCCAAATCACAACAATCCACAGAACAACCATCATTGAAAAAGACTGAAACCTACCAGAAAAGATCCTCTACGACTAAAGACATAAAGAACCACAGTGAGACTGGTAGGAGGGGAGGACTAGTGATATAATCAAACCCCATCCCCCCCAGGTAGGTGACCCACAGACTGGAGAATAATTATATTACAGAGATTCTCCCACAGGAGTGAGAATTCTGAGCCCCATGTCAGGCCCCGCAGCCGGGGGGGTCCGGCACCAGGAAGAGGTGACCTTTTCTATTGTTTTTCTAGTTTCTATTTAATTTATTTCTGCTCTGATTTTATTATTTCATTCCTTCTGTGAACTTTAGGTTGAGTTTGTTCTTGAGGTGTAACATTAGGTTGCTTATTTGAGATCTTTCTTTTTTCTTAAAGTAGACATTTATCACTATTAACTTCTGTCTTAGAACTGTTCTGCATTTCTTAAATTATGGTATGTTGTGTTTCCATTTTTAAAAGTCTCAAGATATTTTTTGATACACCTTTTGATTTTTTCTTTGACCTGTTGGTTTGTCAGAAGTGTGTCATTTAACTTCCACATATTTATGAATTTTCCAATTTTCCTTCTATTATTGATTTCTCATTTTATATCATTGTGGTCAGAAAAGACATTTGATATGATTTCAAGCTTCTTAAATTTGTTAAGAGTTATTTTGTGGGCTAATATATGATCTATCCTGGACAATGTTCTATGTGCACTTTGAAAGAATATGTACTCTGTTGCTATTGGATGGACTGTACTGAATGTGTCTGCTAGGTCTATTTGAACTATGGTGTTGTTTAGGTCTGCTGTTTCCTTATTGAATTTCTGTCTGAATGACCTATCCATTGTTAAAACTGGGATATTGAAGTCACCTACTCTTATTGTATATGTCTATTTCTCCCATTAGTTCTGCTAGTATCTGCTATATTTTTAGGTACACTGAAGTATCTAAGTTTGGGTGCATTATATATTTACAATTGTATATCATCTTGATGAATTGACCCCTTTATCATTATGTAGTAACCTTCTTTGTCACTTCTGACAATTTTTGACTTAAAGTCTATCTTGTCTAATTATAATCACTCCTGCTGTCTTTTGGTTACCATTTGCATGGAATATGTTTTTCCATCCCTTCACTTTCAGTGCATGTGTGTCCTTAAATCTAAAATGAGTCTCTTGTAGGCAGCATATTACTGCTGGATCTGATTTTTTTAATCCATTCAGCCACATTGTATCTTTTGATTGGATAATTTAATCCTTTTACATTTAAAGTAATTATTGATAGGTAAGGATTTAATATTGCCATATTGTTCATTGTTTTCTGGCTGCTTTATAATTCCTTCATTTTCCTTTCTTCCTTTCTTGCTGTCTTCCTTTGTGATTTGATGACCTTTTGTAGTGATATGCTTTGATTTCTTTCTCTTTATTGTTTGTATATCTACTACAGGTTTTTTATTTGTGGTTACCATGAAGTTTACATTATTCATCTTATAGATATAACAGTCTGTTTTACATTTATAACAACTTAAATTCAACCACATACAAAACCTCCACACTTTAACTTAACTTCTTTCACATTTTATGTTATTAATGTCACAGTTTACATCTTTTATATATGTTGTATCCATTGACACATTATTTTATTTTACCTATAGTTATTTTTAATACTTATGTCTTTTACTTTTTTTTAAAGATTTTTTTTTAATGTGGACTATTTTTAAAGTCTTTATTGAATTTGTTACAATATTGCTTCCGTTTTATGTTTTGGTTTTTTGGCCACAAGGCATGTGGAATCTTAGCTCCCCAACCAGAGATTGAACCCACACCCTCTGCATTGGAAGGTGAAGTCTTTAACCACTGGACCGCCAGGGAAGTCCCTATCTTTTACTTTTATACCAGAGTTAATAGTGATTTATCTACCACCATTACAGTATTAGAGTGTTCTGAGTTTGACTGTATTCTCACCTTCACTATGTTTCATACTTTCATATTCTTTTCATGTTGTCAGCATACTTTTGTTACAACTCAAAGACCTCCCTTTAGCATTTCTTGTAAGACAGGTCTAGTGGTGAAGAACTCTACAACTTTTTTGTTTGTTTGTTTGTTTTGGTCTTGGAAAGTTCTTATCTCTCCTTCATTTCTGAAGGACAACTTGTAAGGTTCTTAAGTATTCACGGTTGACAGTTTCAGCACTTTGAATATATCATCCCACTCTCTACTGGCCTATAAGGTTTCTGCTGAGGAATCTGTTGATAGCCTTATGGAGGTTCCTTTATATGTGGGAATTTTTTTCTCTTGATGCATTTAAAATTCTTTGTCTTTGATTTTAGGTAGTTTTATTATTATGTGTCTTAGAGAAGATCTTTTTGTGTCGAAACTTTTGGGGCACCTATGAGCTTCAGGAACTTGGATGTCCAAATCTCTCCCCACATTTGGGAAATTGACAGCCATAATATCTATAAATAAGCCTTCTGCCCTTTTCTTCCTCTATTCTCCTTGAACTCCAACAATAGTAGATTTTACTGTCAATGGTATCCCATAATTCACATAGGCTTTCTTCACTCTTTTTCATTCTTTTTTCTTTTTTTGCTTCTCTGAATGGAGAATTTCAAAGGTACTGTCATCAAGTTCACTGATTCTTTTGCTTGGATGAGTCTGCTTTTGAAGCTTTCTGTTGAATTCATCAGTTCATTCACTGTGTTCTGCAATGCTAGGATTTCTGTTTGTTCACTTATATGTTTTTAATGGTTTCTGGTTTTTTGCTGAACCTCTCATTTTGTTCATGCATTGTTTTACTAATTTTGTTTAATTGTGTATCTGTGTATTCTTGTAGTTCACAGACTTTCTTTATGAAGATTATTCTGAATAATTTGTCAGGTAGTTCATAGACCTTCATTTCTTTAGGGTCATTAATTGGAGCTTTATTAGTTTCCTTTGATGGTGTCATGTTTCATTGATTATTGGTAATTCTTCTGGCCTTGCATGTTTCATTGATTATTCATAATTCTTCTGGCCTTGCATTATTGTCTGCACATTTGAAGAAGTAGGCACCTCTTTCAGTCTTTACAGACTGGGCTTAGGCCAGAAAAGCCCTTCACCAGTCAGCTTGTCCAGAGATTGTGGGTGAATTGTCTGGTAGATTCTGAAGATGAGCTTGATCCTCAGGTGGGAAGGTCAGCTGCCTGGGTCAATGTCTGGGCTGGACTAGTGCTTGGGTCTACAGAGGTAGGCTGGCATTTGGGTCCATGCGGTGGACCTGGCCCCTGAAGTGCTGGTGGTGGGCCTGGATTCTGATGCCACAGGAGTTGGCCTATAGCCTTGGGGTACAGGTGCTGTCCTGAAGGTTGGGTCCATGAGGTATAGCCTGACACTGGGGCTGGCCATGTGCCTGGGTCCTTGGGAGCCAACCTGGAGGCTGGGGCAAGCCGGGAGCTTGGGTCTATAGGAACCAATCTGGAGTCTGTGTCCTTGGAACCCAACCCAGCACCAGGGCAGGCAAAGTGTCTGGGTCTATGGGAGCTGGCCTTGCACTGTAGTGAGGCAGGAGCCTGGATCTTCAGGAGACTGCTTTGAGCCTGGGGCCTCAGGGACTGGCTTGGCACTGGGGCAAGGCAGGAGTCTTGGTCCATGGGAGCTCACCTGAAGGCTGGGTTTGCAGAGGCTTTGCTAGTAGGGTAATACGAGCTTCATAAAATGAATTGGGAAGTATTCTGTCTTTTACTGTGTTCTAGAAGAGATTATATAAAATCAGCATTAATTCTTTAAATGTTTGGTAAAATTCTTCAGTGAATCTGTCTTGGCCTGGAAATTTTTCCTTGTAGGGAGATCTTTAAAATTAAAAATCCAGTTTTATTTAAAGTATGGGACTATTCAAATCATCTGTTTCATACTGAATGGACTGTGGAAGTTTGTTTTTTGAGGAATTGTTCTATTTCATTTGAGTTGTCAAATTTGTGTGTGTGAAGTTATTCATACTACTCCCTTGTTCCCTTTTGATGTCTATGCAGTTCAAAATTATATCCACTGTTTCACTTCTAATATTGGTAAGTTGTGTCTTCTCTTTTTTATTCTTTGCCAGTTTTGCTAGAGTTTTGTCAATTTTACTGATCTTTCAAGGAAGCAGATTTTGTTTCATTGATTTTCTCCATTGTTTTCTGTTTTCAATTTAATTGATTTCTGCTCTTATCGTTATTATTTCTTTCCTTCTGCTTGCTTTGAGTTATTTTACTTTTCTTTTTCAAGGTTTTCTAAGTTTTTGAAGTAAGATCTTAGATTATTAATTTGAGACATTTCTTCTCTAATGTATGCATTTATTGCAACAATTTTTTCAATACCGCTTTAACCATGTACCACAAATTTTGGTATGTTGTATTTTCATTTTCATTCACTGCAATGTATTTTTTTAATTTCACTTGAGACTTTTCTTTGGCCCATGAATTATTTAGGAGTGTAGTTTTAGTGTTTAGTGAGTTTCCTCTTATCTTTCTGTTATCAGTTCCTAATAAGATTCCATTGTGGTTGGCAAACATATTCTGTATGAGTTCAGTTATTTTAAATTTGTTGAAGCTTGTTTTATCATTTAGGTTATGGTCTATTTTGGGCACTTAAAAAGGAAGATTTTCTGCTGTTGTTGAATGGAGTGTTCTATAAATGTGGTTTGGTACCTGTTGGTTGATGGTGTTGAGTTCTTCTGTAACCTCACTAACATTCTAATTTTTCTTTCAATTATAGAGAGAAAGGTGTCAAAATATCCAGCTATAAATGTGGATTTGTCTAAAACTGAAAAGTTCTGTCAGTATTTGTTTCAAACATTTTGAAACTTTCTTGTTTGGCACATACACTTTTAGGATTGTTATGTCATCTTGTTGAATTGAACATTTTATCATTATGTAATATGCCGTTGTCTCTGGTAATTTTCTTTTCTCTGAAGTCTACTTTATCTGACATTAACATAATCATTCCTGTATTTATTGATTGATATTTGTATTATATATATTTATCCATACTTTTCAACCTATTTATATAATTTTATATCAAGTGAGCATCTTACAGACAGGATATAGTTGGGTCATGTTCTTAATCCACTTTACCAATTCTGTCTTTTAACTTCTGTATTTAGGCCATTTATATTTAATGTAATTATTTATATGTTAGGACTTATGATTTTCAATTTTCTATCTTATTTTCCTGATGTCCTGAGGGTTACTTGAAAGTTTTTTTACAATTCCACTTTTATCTAGTGGAATTGAGTATATCACTTTTGAGTGTATCACTTTGTATGGCTTTTTTATTGATTGCTCTAGATGTTTCATTATACATACATAACTTATGACAGTCCAACAGTGTTTTTTTTACCAGTTTGAGTGAAGCATAGAAATCTTACTTCCCTTCGTATCCCTTTACCCTATCCACATATAATGGTCTTAAATATTTTCACTACATACATTTAGAACCATATCAGCCAGTGCTTCAAAAATCAAAGTAATTTTGAAAACCAAAGAGAAGTCTATTATATTTACCAATATTTTTGCTTACTGTGTTCTTTTTTCTTCCTAATGTACCAGGGTTCCTTCTTTTATTATTTTCTTTCTGTTTAGAAAACTTCCTTTAACCATTCTCTTAAGGTAGGTTGTATAGGTTGCATCATTTTACATTCCCACCAGTAGTGCACAAGGGTTCCTCCAATTTCTCCACATCATCTTCACTAATACTTGTTATTTTCTGGGGTTTCTTAAAATAGTAGTCATCTCAGTAGACGTGAAATGATATATCACTGTGTTTTAGGTTTGTATTTCTCTAATGATTAGTGATGTTGAACATCTTTTTATATGTTTGTTGGTCATTCGTATATCATCTTTGGAGAAATGTCTAAATCCTTTGCTCACTTTTAATCAGGTTATTTGTCTTGTCATTGAGTTGCAGGAGTTTTCTAAAATATATTTTAGATATTAACCCCTTATCAGATCTATGATTTGAAAATATTGCAAATATTTTCTCCCATTCCATAAGTTGCCTTTCATTCTGTTCATTGTGTCCTTCAATGCATAGTTTCTAAGTTTGATATGGTCCCACAAAAGGGGCTTACTTTAAAAAGTAGTACACTTAAAGCAATTTCCCACCTCCACTCTTTTCTCTCTCCCTAGCTTATTTTAAATTTGAGCTTCTTAATCTCTACAGGCCAAATAACTGAAAGAAATTTCACCTAGTTCACTTTTTTTAGAAGGCATTAAATCTCCATGGTTTCTGATTGTCATAGTATTGTAATAGAGTAAAATTTCCATCAGTTATGCATATCTTTGCCTATTTTTGTTTTAATGTAGCTGTAAGATATATCTTTTATTCACTTAATATGAATTCAGGAGTTAATAACCAAAAAATAATAGCTTTAACATTGGACAATTGCTCTGGCAGCTTTATGCCTGGACGGGAAGGTAAATCCTAACCTTGATTTTTTATGTACCACTGGTAGGTAATATTCCTGTGTATTATTTCATGGAAGTGTGCCTATATAGTCTATTTTCCACTATTCTCCAGGCTTATCTTCTCTGTTGATTTGATTTCGCCCATGGTGATTTTATAGAAATGGCTCACATTATTTGAGCCATTTTTGGACTGTACTTAAAGCTGACTATTATTATCTGGATTCCATTGTGTTTTTTTCTAACCATTGCTATATTTCTGCAACCCAGATTGCCAATAATTTTCCTAAAGAGTAGTCTTTCAATCTGAATACCAAATAGTAATGCCATTTTTTACTGCCCAGGAATTAGCTATTACCAAATATTATGTGAAAATTTACATGGATATAATAGTAGCCCCCAAGTTCACTACCCAGCAAGCTATCCCAGAAGTCATGGAACAGAATGGCTCACAGATCAATTTAAGGTATTTGAGGCACATCTTTATTAAATCAATTAAAATACACAACAAAAAGCAGGGGGAAAGAGATGGGTAACACACTTTGGATAAGGTACAAGAGGGGTGGAAGGATCTCATTACCTGAGTTATACAAGTTCATATATCCTCTCTCTCCCTCTCTGCAGTATCAGCATTCTCCACTGATTGTGTGATTTTGAGAACCAGAGTTGAGGTCTGTCCAAGAGGAATCAACAGATACAAGACACCTGTGTCAGTGACATACACTTGCTCCAGTCAGAGAGATGCAGGGGGCATATATGCCTGACCACAGCTCTAACTCATCAGTTAGCCTGATAAGCTACTCTGGATTTTATTTATGTCTTTTAATTAGAGTATACAAAGGATCAGAATGGGTGTCAACAGTAGGTGGCCCAATTAAGATGTCAAAAATATAAAGTGCTTCAAGTGTGCCACATGAATATTTAATATCTATTTGGCCCTTCTTTCTCTTCCTATGTTTAATGCTCATATGCTCTATTTACTTTATCTATGTCTATCATGTTTCACAAACTACTTGCTTCTATACCTTGTTTCATATATCCTCCTCATATCATAATCCTTCTCTCTTTAGTTTCATATAGCCTCCTTTGTTTTTCTTATTTTCTATAGCAGAACTGAATATTTATAAACAATAGAGCTAACACACATTATAGAAAACAACCATTAAGAAGGATGAAACATCTCTCTCTATATATATATTGACTGGAAGCATCCCCAAGATACAGTTAGTGAATAAAGCAAGGCAAAGAGAATTGAGTATAGTATGTTGCCATTTGAATGGAAAAAAGTGTTTATGCTTTTGTATTTGGTAGTATTTCTCTGAAAGGATATAGAAGAAACTGATAATGGTAATTTCCTCTCAGGAGGGTAATTAGATGGACTATATATCCTTTTGAGCTTTTTCAGTTTTATAAGACATGTACATATTGTCTATTGAAAAATTAACTGATTATTTTTAAAATTTACTTATAAAAATACTAAATAATTTTTCTTTTTCTATACATAGGTATCAGAATGGCAGCACAACTTAACTTACCAGATAATACAGATGAATGGACAAAAGAGGATGTAAATCGGTGGTTAGAAAGTCATAAAATTGACCAAAAACACAGGGAAATTTTGACTGCACAAGATGTGAATGGCGCAAACTTGAAGTACTTAACTAAAGATGACCTTGTTGCTATGGGCATAACATTTGGACCAGCTATCCAAATAGAACATCTCTTCAAAGAGTTGCTGGAAACATCCTCTGGAGATCCTTTTCAGACAAGTAAGAGGGGGAAAGGCAGTAAAAATGTTCCTAAAAAACAGGAGAAAAATGGAGAAACTTCAAAGCAAAAACAAAAGGAGAAAGAGAAATCAGACATGGTTAATGACTCTACAATGAGTACAGTTACTAAAGGTTCTAAGTCACTAAAACATGAGTTCATGAACGATGAAATAGATGACACAGAGGAAGAGCAGCCATCCATAGAACCAACATGTGTATCATACCCTTTTGATGAATTCAGTGATCCATATCGTTACAAATTAAATTTTAATCTACAGCCTGAAACAGGACCACTCAATCTCATTGATCCAATACATGAATTCAAATGCTTCACGAATACAGAAACAGCCACAGAAGAGGATGTTAAGATGAAATTTAGCAATGAGGTTTTCCGGTTTGCTTCAGCTTGTATGAATTCACGTACCAATGGCACCATTCATTTTGGAGTCAAGGACAAACCCCATGGAAAAATTGTTGGCGTGGAAGTCACCACTGTCACCAAGGAAGCCCTCATTGACCATTTCAATCTGATGATCCACAAATATTTTGAAGACCATCAGGTCCAAAAAGCAAAGAATTGCATTCGAGAGCCAAGATTTGTAGAAGTTTTAATGCCAAATAGTACTCCATCTGACAGATTTGTTATTGAAGTGGATGTTGTTCCAAAATATTCTGAATGTGAACATGATTATTTCCAGATTAAAATGCAAAATTGCAGCAAGAAGACATGGACACAAAGTCCAAAATTCTCAGTCTTTGTGCGCGATGGGGCCAGTTCTAAGGACATGATGAAAAATAATGCATATTTCACATCATTTAAATTAGATTTAAAAAGACTGGCAGAATCTAGGAAAGAAGCAGAAGAAAAATGCAGAGTAAAAACAAATAAAAAAGAGAGTGAGGGACCAAAGCTTGTTAAACTGTTGACAGGAAATCAGGATTTGTTAGATAATTCCTACTATGAATGGTACATTCTTGTAATAAATAAATGCCATCCAACGCAAATGAAACACTTAGATTTCCTAAAGGAAATTAAATGGTTTGCTGTGTTGGAGTTTGATCCTGAATCTGTGAGCAAGGGTGTGGTCAAAGCTTACAAAGAAACCCGAGTAGCAAACCTTCACTTCCCAAGTTTATATGTGGAAGGGAAAACTACAGATGAGAAGATTACTAGTCTGAATCTTTATCAACAACTCAGCTGGATTTTCTGCAATGGCAGGTTAGACCTTGACAGTGAAAAATATAAACCCTTAGATCCAAGTTCCTGGCAAAGAGAAAAAGCATCTGAAGTCAGGAAACTGATTTCATTTCTTACACATGAAGACATAATGCCAAGAGGGAAGTTTTTGGTGGTATTTCTATTACTCTCCTCTGTGGATGACCCAAGAGACCCCCTCATTGAGACCTTCTGTGCTTTCTACCAAGATCTCAAAGGAATGGAAAATATATTGTGTATTTGCACACATTCACGCATATGTCAGGGATGGAAAGATCTACTTGAAGCAAGATTAACAAAACAGCAAGATGAATTATCAAGCCATTGTGTTTCTGCTTTAAGTCTTGAAGAGATAAATGGAACTATTCTTAAGCTAAAATCTGTGACTCAATCTTCAAAGAGATTTTTACCATCTATTGGTTCATCTACTGTCCTTCTGAAAAAAGAAGAAGATATCATGACTGCTCTGGAAATTCTCTGTGAAAATGAATGTGAAGGTACACTCTTAGAGAAGGACAAAAAAAAATTACTTGAATTCAAAGCATCAAAAGAGGAAGACTTCTATCGAGGTGGCAAAGTATCATGGTGGAACTTCTACTTTTCTTCTGAAAACTATTCTTCCCCTTTTGTCAAAAGGGATAAATATGAAAGACTTGAAGAAATTATTCAAAACTGGGCAGATTCTTCTAAGCCAACATGTGTCAAAATTATTCATCTGTTTCATCATCCAGGCTGTGGTGGGACTACCTTGGCCATGCATATTCTCTGGGAACTAAGGAAGAAATTCAGATGTGCTGTGCTGAAAAACAAGACAGTGGATTTTTCTGAAATTGGAGAACAAGTGACTAATTTAATAACCTATGGGACAACAAATAATCAGGAATACTTACCTGTACTACTGCTTGTTGATGATTTTGAAGAACAAGATAATGTCTATCTTCTGCGGGCCTCTATTCAGACAGCTGTAGCTAATAGGTATATTCGATATGAGAGGCCTCTAGTGATCATCCTAAATTGCAGGAGATCACAGAATCCTGAAAAAAGTGCAAAGATCTCAGACAGTATTGCCCTAATACAACAACTATCTCCCAAAGAACAGAGAGCTTTTGAGCTTAAACTGAAAGAAATTGAAGAGCAACATAAAAACTTTAAAGATTTTTATTCCTTCATGATTATGAAAACTAACTTTAATAAAAAGTACATAGAAAATGTGGTCAGGAATATTCTGAAAGGACAAAATACTTCCACCAAGGAAGCAAAGCTCTTTTCTTTTCTGGCTGTTCTTAATTCATATGTGCCTGATACCACCATTTCACTATCACAGTGTGAAAAGTTCTTAGGAATCACAAACAAGAAAGCTTTCTGGGGAACAGAAAAGCTTGAAGACAAGATGGGCACCTACTCTACAATTCTAATAAAAACAGAGGTGGTAGAATGTGGGAACTACTCTGGAGTACGCATTATTCACCCTTTGATTGCCATTCGCTCACTGGAAGAATTGAAGATAAGCTATAACTTAGATAAAAGTCAAATCATGCTGGATATGCTAACAGAAAATGTGTTCTATGATACTGGTATAGGAAAAAGCAAATTTTTAGAAGATATGCAAACACTGCTGCTCACAAGACAGCGCAACGAACATGAAGGTGAAACAGGAACTTGGTTTTCCCCATTCATTGAAGCATTACATAGAGATGAAGGGAATGTGGCAGTTAAAAATGTATTACTTCAAGGTATTCATCGGTTCAACCCAAATGCATTCATTTGCCAAGCCTTGACAAGACATTTCTACATTAAAGAGAAGGACTTTAGCAGTGCTCTATGTTGGGCAAATAAAGCAAAAAAGATAGAACCTGACAATTCTTATATCTCAGATACACTGGGTCAAGTGTACAAAAGTAAAATTAGATGGTGGTTAGAGGATAATGTAAGAAACAGGAACATTTCAGTTGATGATCTATCTGATCTTTTGGATTTAGCAGTGCATGCCTCAAATGCATTCAAAGAATCTCAACAGCAAAGTGAGGATAGAGAGTATGAAGCAAAGGAAAGGTTTTATCAGAAGTCAAAAAGGCGGTATGATACTTACAATATAGCTGGGTATCAAGGGGAGATAGAAGTTGGGCTCTACACAATCCAGATTCTCCAGCTCATTCCTTTTTTTGACAATAAAAGTGAACTATCTAAAAGAGATATGATCAATTTTATATCAGGAAATAATGATATTCCTGGAGATCCAAGCAATGAATTTAAAGTAGTCCTCAAGAACTTTATTCCTTATCTAACCAATTTGAAATTTTCTTTGAAAAAGTCCTTTGATTTTTTTGATGATTACTTTGTCCTTCTAAAACCCAGGAACAATATTAAGCAAAATGAAGAGGCCAAAACTCGGAAAAAGGTGGCTGGATATTTTAAGAAGTATGCAGATATATTCGGTCCCTCAGAGGAATCACAGAACAAAGATCTTGGACCAAAGCTTAGTCTGCCACTTCAAGTAGAGCTGTATCGGAGAAGCCTAGAAGTTCTAAAAGCAGACAAGTTTTCTGGGCTCTTGGAATATCTTATCAAAACTCAAGAAGATGCTATACGCACCATGGAAGATATAATTAACAAATATACTTTTCTCTTTGAGCAGTGCACTGTCAGAATCCTGCAAAAGGAAAAGCAAAATTTCATCTTGGCCAACATCATTCTCTACTGTATTAAACCTACCTCCAAAATAGTGAAGCCAGTTAAAAAACTGAAAGATCAGCTTCGAGAAGTCTTGCAACAAGCAGGAACGAATTATCGATTTTCAGAACCTTATTTCCTAGCTTCCCTGTTATTCTGGCCAGGAAACCAACAACTAGATCAAGATTCTAAACAAATGGAAAAGTATGCTTGGTCACTGGAAAATTCTTTCAGGGGGCAATATAAGCATATGTATCGTACAAAGCAACCAATTGCATATTTCTTTCTTGGGAAAGGTAACAATATGAACAGACTTGTTCACAAAGGAAAAATCGATCAATGTTTTAGAAAGACAGCTGATATTAATTCCTTGTGGCAGAGTGGAGATGTATGGAAGGAGGAAAAAGTCCGAGAACTTTTGCTTCGGTTAAAGGGAAGAGCTGAAAATAATTGTTTATACATAGAATATGGAATAAATGAAAAAGTCACAATACCCATCACACCTGCTTTTCTTGGTCAACTTAGAAGTGGTAGAAGCATAGAAAAAGTATCTTTTTACCTGGGGTTTTCCCTTGGAGGCCCACTTGCTTATGACATTGAGGTTATTTAAGAGTTTGATCTTCTCCCTCCAGTAATGTGGACACAAAAGCACTTAATTTTTTTAGACCCAAGATCTATACTTTAAATTGGCAAATTTATAGATACAGCCTCTGACTTTTCAGCCCTGTACATACAATATTTATATTTCCTCTTAAGCATGTTGTGAGTCCCAAATAGACTGTGGTGGAAAAGGAAGGAATGAGAGATGTGGAAACTATCAAATATCTACCTTGGCTTGGACAACACCATCGAGGGCAAAATAAGGAGCTATGGATGGATTTAGGAGCGGTGAATGTAATCATTCAGCCACACAGAATCCCTCCACTTCCCTCAATTAACCAACCAAGGCATGGATTGAGGAAGACTGTCTACTTTCTTCTTAAAGGTGAAAATTTTTTCAGAATTGAAAAACAATAGTTATGGTACCAAGACATTACAATATCTGGGAAACCGTTTCACAAAAACAGGTGAAAACTCTCAACATAAACATTTATTCCTACCAGGCAGACCAGAAAGGTACCATGTACTTGGCACTGAAGGGTCTTTCAAAGGAGAGGACCAAGCAGTTCTCTGAAGTCATACCCATAGAGGTCTGCAGATCTTACCAAAGTAAGTAGGCTGGAGAATTAGGCTTCCTTTTCATGCAGTAGCAGGCAGTTGAGCAAAAATGAATTTTGTTTCTACAGCTGATAAACTCATAGACCTCCAAACAAACAAAAATACACCAAAATTCCAAAGCTAATGAATAAAAAGGACTCTTATGAAAAGACTAATGAGTCTCCAATCCAGGGGATCCCAGTGTTCTAGCATGTGTACATATAGCCTATGCACAACCAGTGAGAGGTAATCAAAATGTAATTTTTCCTAATAAAATTATGGATATGGAAATCATCAGTGGTTGCTAAAACTGATAAAAAGCTGATAAAGAACTATAACGGATGAATCAAACTGTCCTAAATCCTGATCAATATTACCATTGCTGAGAGAGAACCAGACATCATGGGCCTGGAAGTCCTGTAGGAGTGCACACAACACCTGTGAGACAGTCTCACCAAATAATTGAAACTGAATCTGATCAACCCTCTGGATCTTACTTCCAATTTAAAGGAAATACAGACATTGGATATGCTTCAAAGTAATTCTGTGTATGGGGTATGGGGATGGTGGAAGGAGAGTAGATGGGCAGTATAGTTGCAACAAGATTCGACAGGAGTTAATAATTGCAGCATTATGAGGACATGGGAGTTCATCAGACTCTTCTCTCTTCTTTGGACTGTGCTTTTGAAGTTTTCTGTTATAAAATATTTATAAAACAAAACAAACAAGAAATGCTATTTGATTTGTCTTTACAATCCCATTCAAATTTTTTCACTGGAGGAGGTTTTTCCTTTGCTCCTGCATGACATTTCAGCTTCATAACTTACCAATTCACTCTTGGCATAAAAAAATCCTCTGCTCAAACACAGTCTCAATTTAGAGATGAGAATGTCCAGTTGCATTTTTTCCTCTGGGGCCACTTCCCACTCTGCTCCAGGTTTCGTTCTACTCTAAAGAGAATGGTCTCTGTTGGAGTCCTCTTACCTTCCCAGGTGATCCTTTTGAACTCAAATTAAACCAGCTTAGGCAGATGCTCTCTCCCCCATGATCTACCTGGGGTGCATGAGAAACACTCATGGATGTTTGTTCTACCATTGGTAGGGAGTGCAGCTAACTTCCAGTCTTGGGAACAACATGCCCCTTAAAGTCAAGAGGATGCATCAAGCACTCCACGTGGTCCTCTTAAGCCCCCCTCTAGGCTCAGGATGAGGTTCTCGTGGTGGTTGGGAGAACTTTCACCAAAAGAACCTCTTCATAAAACTTCTCTTCCTCAGTGCCAGCAGTGGGCAAACTACAGCTCGTAGACCAAATGCAGCCTGTCTTTTTTTAAATACAGTTTTATTGGAACACAGCCACACTCATTTTTGTAAGTATTGGCTTTGGCTGCTTTTGCATTGCCACAGAGTTGAGTAGTTGCAACAGAGACCATACAGCCCACAAACCTAAAATATTTACCATCTGGCTCTTTACAGAAAAAGGCTGCCAACCCCTGCTCTATGCTATCAATGCTTTTATGTCTTTATTGTAGGTCAGTTGTTTCTTGGACATTTACTTTGAAAGTACACATTTTGGTGTATCACCTAACTTTGGTATTTCTATCATTTTAGGGCCAAAGTTAAAATTTAACAACATTTTGTCTCACTGAATCTGTTTTTCACAGATAAATCTGATTATTCTTCAGGCAAGGGCTCTGTCTGTATGCCTTACTTGTCCACCCTCAGAAAGTCAGAGCCCCAGGCCAGCTCCATGCTACTACCTCTCCCTGTTTTGGAATTGGGAGGTGGCCCTGCCAGTGCATCTCTCCCTTGCAAGAAACTCTAGACCATCTCTGGAGAGCAAATGGCTATGATAGGGTGGGGTGGGGTGGGGGCTTGTCATGATGTGCCAAAACATCTGCTTTTTAGGCTGCTATTTACTGAGGTGGCTTTGATGGACCCTCCCTTGCAGCTGCAGTAACTCATGGGTCCTTATCGAGGTGGTGGTCTTGGGGTAGAATCCCTCTTTTATTTTACCACTTGATATAAAACATTTATTTTTGACTAGGCCTGTGTCTTCCATTAGCAATATGTTTCCTTCCCCTAATATGCAGATACTGGCTTTATTTGCTCAGTTTTGTGAGTGCTTTGGAAGTTAGATGATTATATAACTCAAGAAGATCACCATCACTTTTTTATCTTGCTCAAAATAATAATGATGATAAAAATAATCATCATCATCATCCAAGCCCACTTTACCAAGGAACAGCAGAGTAATAAGTGTGTCAGTTTTTCTTTTGCAAATAAAGCATAGCTGAACTACACTGGATAAATTTGACAAGCATATTGATTTATCATAATTCTCTTTATTTAGCTTTATATTTTCCTTAGGTCCATGGAATTTGGTCTTGAAAAATAGAAATTTGGAATGTAAGATTTAAATATTAATAATTTACTATTCATAAGCCAGCAGTTCTCAGCTGAACAGAATTCCCCAAGAGGTCTTTCCAAATTGCCTATTCTGTCTCCCAATTCAGATAGAGCCTACCTAGAGTGAGAAGGCATCAGATATTTTTTTAACTTGAGAATCATTGATTAGGTCATTGTAATACAAAAGTTTCACAACTCAGTGTTCAAAAGGAAATGTTAATCAACATTCTCAAAACAAATCGTGACCAGAACAAATGAGTTTTGGAAACTGCATGGGATTCTGCTTCTGGCTATTTGGAATGTGGATTAGCAAAGAAAACTCTCAGAAAGTAATCCCAAAGGGAAGTTCACTTATTGTATAGACTAAGTTATTTCTCTTAAAAATTTTTATTTTCTATTTTGTGTGTGTGTGTGTGTGTGTGTGTGTGTGTGTGTGTGTGTGGTACGCGGGCCTCTCACTGTTGTGGCCTCTCCCGTTGCAGAGAACAGGCTCCAGACGCGCAGGCTCAGCGGCCATGGCTCACGGGCCCAGCCACTCCCCTGCATGTGGGATCTTCCCGGATCGGGTCACGAACCCATGTCCCCTGAATCGGCAGGCGGACTCTCAACCACTGCACCACCAGGGAAGCACCTCACTTATTTTTATATTTCTGGCTCCTCCAAAGGTCTTCCTGCTGCATAACTTAAAACATACTAGGAAAGAGTTCATATGCACTGAAATATTTATAGATTTTTCACCTTCTCTACTGTCAAGAAGCCCAGATCTAATTAAAGTATGTGTACTATAATTCTCTGTTCTGTATTTTTAAAACTTAAATATGTATGTATACCATCATCATAACGTTGTATACGAGTTTCCAATTCCAAGGCAGGCTTTATAGCCTGAGAGTCCTATGTCACCACTGAATACATTCCAAGTAAGTAAAAAATTGCATCTTCTTTCATTAGTGGGAGGAGACAGTTTTTCAGTTTGAAATCCAGAAATTTACCCTTTAGGGAAATGCTATCATCATCTCATCCTTGTTGCCGAAAATATAGTTTAAGCCCGTATTTTAGTGATTTACTTAAGATGTGTGTCAGTTGCCTAGGGCAAGGTACCCAGATATTTGGTCACCCACATATTATATCAAACAGCCATCTAGATGTTGCTGTGAAGGTAATTTTTTTTAAATAAATTTATTTATTTTCTTATTTATTTATTTATTTTTGGCTGCGTTGGGTCTTTGTTGCTGCACGCAGGCTTTCTCTAGTTGCGGCGAGCAGGGGCCACTCTTCATTGCGGTGTGTTGGCTTCTCACTGCGGTGGCCTCTCTTGTTGCGGAGCACGGGCTCTAGGCATGCAGGCCTCAGTAGCTGTGGCACATGGGCTCAGTAGTTGTGGCACACGGGCTTAGTTGCTCTGCAGCATGTGGGATCTCCCCCGGACCAGGGATCAAACCCGTGTCCCCTGCATTGGCAGGCAGATTCTTAACCACTGTGCCATCAGGGAAGTTCAAAGGTATTTTTTTTAAGATAATGTTAATATTTAAATCAGTAGACTTCGAGTAAAGCAGCTTGCCCTCCATAATGTGGGTGGCCTCATCCAATCAGTTGAATGTCTTAAGAGAGAAAAGACTGAAGTCTTCCAAGGAAGAAGAAATTCTAGAGAGGCTGCCTTCAGACTCCAGCTGCAACATACACACACACACACACACACACACACACACACACAAATATGTGAGTGTGGAGTGTGTGTGTATACATCTCTCTATATATATATACATCTTATTGGTTCTGTTTCTCTGGAGAACTGACTATCATAGTCCTTAAACCAAAAATCAGCCATCAGGAGTCTCAGATATCCCAGAAACCAGCCTTCCTTAGTATTCTTGCTTTGGTAAATCATTGCCTGCAAGAAGCCCATGGAATTTGCCTTGGTTCAAATGTAGGAATGGATTTCAAAGCCCAGCAGCAAAGGCCCTTGGTCAGTTAAGCTCCCTACGGTTAGAGATCTGCAAAGTGCATTCCCATGGCTATCACAAACACCAAACTCAAAAAAAACACAATTAAAGCAGTTCCAAGTCCTAGATAAAAACAGATCCCATTTACTAAACTAAGACAATCTGATTTCTGAATGTCTACAAAAAGAGATGTTTCCAAATATAAATATCTATAGAGAAAGCTCCAAGCGATCTAAGTGTTTAAAAATAATTTAGCATTAATTCAAAATCATGATACGGAAAAAAAAAAAAGCATTATAGCCAGTTTATCGGATAAGAAAGAAGTTGATCTGCACAAAGTTCAGATTCACTGGCCCATGGTAATGACTAGATATAGGATGAGAGTGATCATATAAAACAAGGAAAATTAGCCATTCACAGAAATGGGCTGTTTACTTCATTCTGTTAGTGTGTTTCATTCAGCATTATATTCTGCGATCTGAAGTAGGGCTTTAGGATTTCATTGGTTCTTTGAACAAATCCAAACACAGGATCAGCAATAGAAAAATGATAAAAAGGTAGCAATAGTGTTCTTTTAATTTATTTTAGCCTACATTAAATATGGCATCAATAGTTCAGGTATCTTTAGAGTTAGTGAGAAAATCTGTTGCAGTTCACATTCTCCTGAAAGCAGACTCAGACACATTTTACTGATGTGACCAGTCCCCGAGTCTTCAGAGTGTTTATCTCCCATCCTCTGGGGCACTTGTTTCTTACCAAACTTTCTAATGTGCTGGCCAGCTTGTGCTCATCTGAGTTGATTAGCATGATGTTGTCAACATAAGGGATCACAGTGATGTTCAGC
>NW_006788963.1:54523-81945 GCF_000442215.2 Lipotes vexillifer
TTATGTGCAACTGATATCATGACAGAGGGACCAAGAATTTATGTAGTCCTTGGGCAAAACTATTGACTGTATACTCCTGTCCATTTCTGATCCTTTTTTCTGATAGGGTTAGAATATAAGGCATTGGTTAAAACAGTGCCCTCACACCATGTGCCTGAGATCATTCTAATCTTCTCTAGGAAAGATACCACAACTGTCAATGAAATTGCAATTAGGGCTACTACTTGGCTGAGTTTCTGGTAATTTATTGTCTAGAGAGGAGGTCTTATCAACTTCAAACAATAAGCATAAGCAATGCACATTCTTGGACTATAATGCAAGGAAGTCTGAAGTGGATAATAAAAATAACTAAATAGAAACACCCTTATATATTTGGAAATTTAAAATCAAACCAAAAAACATACGCTAAAAAGAAAAGGAAATTTTAAAGCACTTATAGCTGAATAAAAATTAAAACCTTACATTTCAAAACTTGTGAGATGAGGCAAAAGTGTTGCATGGAAAGAAATGTATGGCCTTAATTGCTTATTCCAGACAATAAAACATAATGAAAATCAATTAGGTATAAACTTAGGAAATTTAAAAAATAGAATATCTCAAAGAAAAATTTAAAATATATTACAATAAAGATAAAAGCAGAAATTAATGATATAAAAAAGAAGAAAACAGAAGAGCTCAATAAACCAAAAACTGGCTTTTTGAAACAAACTAACAAAATACAAAAACTTCTGGAATGATTGATCATAAAATAATTAAAGAAGAAGAAACATAATTACAGATAAAGCTAAAAATAGAGATTTCAGCTTTTATGAAGATGGGTAGGTACATTTTCCCCTATTCTTTTCACTAAGTACAAAAGATGTCAAAAGATGGCTTTTAACGGTAGAGAATGGAAGGTAAAGTAGCTAGGGACCTAGAGATCAAAAGAAACAACATGATGCAGGGTGTTATCAGCACCAAATGGGAAACCAGAACTCTCACCCTTGTACAGTAGTAATGCCCCACTCAGGTGTTAATTGAAATCAAGTGGGAAAGCTGGATTTTTATCCCCAACTGGGAGGAACAAGGCAAAGGGCACCGCCATTTTCCCTGACAGAGTGATATCACAAAAGCCAATTAAAACAGAAGCTTTAAATAAGATTTAGATCCTCATAACAGAGTACCCAAAACATACAGGTTTCAATAAAAAAAAGTCACTCATCATAACAAGAACCAAAATTTTAAAAACCTCAAAATGAATGAAAAAATACAATTGATTGATGCCAACACCAAATGCCAGAGAGATTCGAATGCTCTAACAAAGACTTTAAAACATAGTAAAAGTGCTTCAGTGAGGAACTGTGAAGGTACTTGAAACAAATGAAAAAAGAGTTTCAGCAAACAAATAGATTCAACAAACAAATAGAAGATGTAAAGAAGAACTATATGGAAATTTTAGAACTAAAAGCACAATAATTAAAATAGGCAACACAAAGGATTGACTCAACAGAATTCAGGGGACAGAGGAAAGAATTAGTGAACTTGAAGATAGAATAATAGAAATCACCAGTCTGGGGCTTCCCTGGTGGCACAGTGGTTAAGAATCTGCCTGTCAATGCAGAGGACACAGGTTCAAGCCCCGGTCCGGGAAGATCCCACATGCCGCGGAGCAACTAAGCCCGTGTGCCACAACTACTGAGCCCAAGTGCCACAACTACTGAAGCCCGCGCGCCTAGAGCCCATGCTGTGCAACAAGAGAAGCCCGCACACCACAACGAAGAGTAGCCCTCGCTCGCCGCAACTAGAGAAAAATAAATATAAATAAATAAATTTTTTTAAAAAAGAAGAAGAAATCACCAGTCTGAAAAAATGCAGAGAGATTCAGGAACTGTGAGACCATAAAAAAAAAAAATCTGTTATTCATTTAACAGTAATCATAAGAGTGGAGAAGGAGGGTGGGACTGAAAAATTACTGGAAGAAATAATGGCTACAAACTTCCCAAAGTTGGCAAAATATATAAATGTACAGATTCAAAAAGCTGAGCAAAGGAAACCTCACTTGAATAAACCCAAAGAAAACCACACCAACACATACTAGAGTCAAAGATAAGAGCAGAATTCAGTGAAATTGAAATCAGAACAATAGAGAAAATCACCTTTTAAAAAGCTAGTAATTAGAAAAGATCAATAAAATTGACAAACCTCTAGCAAGACTGACAAAAAAGAAAAGAATTACCAATATCAAGAATGAAACAGGGATATCATTATAGACTCTGAAAACATTAAAAGGATAATAAGGGAATACTATGAACATCTCTACACAGATAAATTTTACAACTTAGATAAAGCTGACCAATTCTCAGAGAAGTACAAACTACTATATCTTATCCAGTATAAATTAGATCATTTGAATAACCTTATAACCCCTAAGGAAATTGAATATATAATTTTTAAATTCCCAAAAATGAAGTCCCCAGGCCCAGATAATTTCACTGGAGAACTCTACCAAACAAGTAAAGAAAAATTAATGCCAATTATATTCAATCTCTTCCAGAAAATAGAAGAACCATTCCTAACTGATTTTATAAATCTAGAATTACCCTGATGCCAAAACCAGACAAAGAGAATGCCTCACCCGAAGAAAAGACCAATATCCCTCATGAACATAAACACAAAAGATCCTTAACAAAACATAAGCAAACAGAATTCATCAATATATAAAAGAATTATATACCATGGCAAGTGGAGTATATACCAAAATACAAGGGTGATTCAATATTCAAAAATTAATCAACTACCATATTAACAGGCTAAAGTAGAAAATTACATAACATGCCAACTTATAGAGAAAAATCATGTGACAGTATTCAGCATCCATTTGTGATAAAATCTCATTGAAAACTAGGAATAGAGGAGGACCTCCTCAACTTAATAAAGAGCATCTACAAAAAACCATACAGTTAACATCATACTTAATGGTAAAAGACTAATTGTTTATACCCCAAGAATGAGAACAAGGCTAAGATGTGTGCTCTTACCACTTTTATTCAACATTGTACTGGAAGTTCAAGCTAATGCAATAAAGCAAGAAAGGAAATAAAAACAAACAGATCAGAAAGGAAGAAATAAAAACTGAAAATTATGTGATTTTCTACATACAAAATCCTACGGAATCTACCAAAAAAACCCACCTAGAACTTATAATCGAGTTTAGCAAGGTCACAGTATACAAAATTAACATACAAAAATAAATAGTCTTTCTATATATGAGCAATAAATACATGGACACTAAAATAAAATATCAATATCTTTGATAATCACTCAAAAAAGTGAAATAGTTCAATTTAAGTCTAACAAAACATGTGCATAACTTTTTTTTCCTTTTTTCTTTTTTTAACATCCTTATTGGAGTATAAGTGCTTTACAATGGTGTGTTAGTTTCTGCTTTATAAAAAAGTGAATCAGCTATACATATA
Source organism: Lipotes vexillifer (assembly GCF_000442215.2). NCBI lineage: Eukaryota > Metazoa > Chordata > Mammalia > Artiodactyla > Lipotidae > Lipotes > Lipotes vexillifer. Next base: position 57,979 of record NW_006788963.1, read on the forward strand.
CATATATCCACATATCTCCTCCCTCTTGCATCTCCCTCCCACCCTCCCTATCACTCTTATATTGAAAACTACAACATGCTGATGAAAGAAATCAAAGATTGACTAAATGGAGAGACATACTATGTTAAAGGATTAAAAGACTCAACATAATAAATGTATCCATTCTCCCCAAATTTTACATTTTTAATGAAATTTCTATTAAAATTCCAGCAAGGTTCTTTGTATAGACAAAATTGTTGTAAAATTTATATGGAAAGGCAAAACAAGTAGAATAGCTAAAAGAAATTTTTAAAGAATTGAGAGGAGTCAACTTACCTGATTTCACGTCTTATAAAATGGTCAAGGCTGTGTGACAGAGAAAGAGACACATAGGTCAATGGGACAGAATAGAAGGCTTATAAATAGACTCATAAATATGCTCAACTGATTTTTGACAAAGATGTAAAAGTAATTCAATGGAGGAAGGATAGTCTTTTCAACAAATGGTGCTGAAGCAATTGATCATCCACAGATTTTAAAATGAACTTAAACCTAAAGCTCACACTTAATGCAAAAATTAACTCAAAATGGATCACAGGTTTAGATTTAATTATAAGTTTTTAAAATTTTATAAAATTATAAGACTTTTAAGAGAAAACACAGGAGAAAGTATTTGCTATCTAAGGCTAGGCAAAGAATTCTTAGACTTGACACCAAAAGCACCATAAAAGAAAAGTTAATAAATTGGACTTAATCAAAATCAAAAATTTTGTTCTGTGAAGATCATATTATGAGGATGAAAAGACAGATACAGAATGGAAGAAAATATTTTCAAACCACATATTTAACAAAGGATTATTATCCTGAATATATAAAGAACCCTAAAATATCACCTGTTAAAAACAAAAACACCCAATCCAATCGGAAATGGGCAAGGGACATGAAAAAACATTGAGACATTTAATCAAAGAGGATATATAGATGGCAAATAAGCACATGAAAAGATGCTCAACATCATTAGCCATTAGGGAAATGCAGGCTCAAGAGAGAGGGAATATGGGGATACATGTATACATATAGCTGATTCACTTTGTTGTACAGCACAAATTAACACAACACTGTAAAGCAATTATTCTCCAGTAAAGATATTTCTAAAAAATCAAAATGTGTTATCACTTAAATGCTTATCAGAATGACTAACATAAAAATGTAGTGCCAACACTATATTTTGGAAGGAAGCAGAGAAACGTATGTATTGTAGATGGGTTATAAAATGATATAGCCAATCTGGAAGATGGTTTGGCAGTTTCTTTCTTTTTTTTAATTTAAAAATATTTATTTATTTAAAACTAATAAAGTAAACCCATTGCATATTAACATGTTTTTATGAAAAAAATTATATTTTCCAAAATAAAGTAGGGAGAAGCATGGTATTATTTTACATTTTTGCAAATCTCTTTGATGTTAGTTTTATGAGAATCCAGAAGGGTTTTTGGTTTTGTTTTTGTTTTTTGTGTTTTTTTAATAGATCTTTATTGGAGTATAATTGCTTCACAAGACCGTGTTAGTTTCTGTTGCACAACAAAGTGAATCAGCCATATGCATACATGTGTCCCCATATTCCCTCCCTCCTGAGCCTCCCTCCCATCCTCCCAATCCCATCCCTCTAGGTCATCGCAAAGCGTCGAGCTGATCTTCCTGTGCTATGCTGCTGCTTCCCACCAGCCAACTATTTTACATCCGGTAGTGTGTATATGTCAATGCTATTCTCACTTTGCCCTCCCATCCATGTCATCAAGTCCATTCTCTATGCCTGCCTCTTTATTCCTGCCCTGCAACTAGGTTCATCAGTACCATTTTTTTAATATACATTCCATATATATGTGTTACCATACGGTATTTGTTTTTCTCTTTCTGACTTACTTCACTCTGTATGACAGACTCTAGGTCCATCCACCTCACTATAAATAACTCAATTTCATTTCTTTTTATGGCTGAGTAATATTCCATAGTATATATGTGCCACATCTTCTTTATCCATTCATCTGTCAAGGGACATTTAGATTGCTTCCATGTCCTGGCTATTGTAAATAGTGCTGCAGTGAACATTGGGGTCCATGTCTCTTTTTGAATTATGGTTTTCTCAGGGTATATGCCCAGTAGTGGGATTGCTGGGTCGTATGGTAGTTCTATTTTTAGTTTTTTGAGGAACCTCCATACTGTTCTCCATAGTGGTTGTATCAATTTACATTCCCACCAACAGTGTAGGAGGGTTCCCTTTTCACCGCACCCTTTCCAGCATTTATTGTTTCTAGCTTTATTGAAAATGGCCATTCTGCCTGGCATGAGATGATACTCATTGTAGTTTTGATTTGCATTTCTCTAATAATTAGTGATGTAGAGCATCTTTTCATGGGCCTCTTAGCCATCTATATGTCTTCCTTGGTGAAATGTCTATTTAGGTCTTCCGCCCATTTTTTAACTGGATTGTTTGTTTTTTGATATTGAGCTCCATGAGCTCTTTGTATATTTTGGAGATTAATCCTTTATCTGTTGTTTCAATTGCAAATATTTTCTCCCATTCTGAGCTTTGTCTTTTTGTCTTTTTTATGGCGTCCGTTGCTGTGCAAAAGCTTTTAAGTTTAATTAAGTCCCATTTGTTTATTTTTGTTTTTATTTCTGTTACTCTAGGAGGTGGGTCAAAAAAGATCTTGCTATGGTTTATTGCAAAGAGTGTTTTTCCTATGTTTTCCTCTAAAAGTTTTATAGTGTCTGGTCTTACATTTAAGTCTGTAATCCATTTGGAGTTTGTTTTTGTGTATGGTGTTAGGTAGTGTTCTAATTTCATTTTTTTACATGTAGCTGTCCAGTTTCCCCAGCACCACTTATTGAAGAGGCTGTCTTTTCTCCGTTGTATGTTCTGCCTCCTTTGTCATAAATTAGGTGCTCATATGTGCATGGGTTTATCTCTGGGCATTCTATCCTGTACCATTGATCTATATTTCTGTTTTTGTGCCATACTGTCTTGACTACTGTAGCTTTGTGGTATAGTGTGAAGACAGGGAGCCTGATTCCTCCAACTCCATTTTCCTTTCTCAAGATTGCTTTGGCTATTCAGGATCTTTTGTGTTTCCATACGAATTGTAAGATTTTTTTGTTCTAATTCTGTGAAGAATGCCACTGGTAGTTTGATAGGGATTGCATTGAATCTGTTGATTGCTTTGGGAAGTATAGTCATTTTCACAATATTGATTCTTCCAATCCAAGAACATGGTATATTTCTCCACTGTTTATGTCATCTTTGATTTCTTTCATCAGTGTTCTGAGTACAAGTCTTTTGCCTCCTTAGGCAGGTTTATTCCTAGGTATTTTATTCTTTTTGTTGCGATGTTAAATGGGAGTGTTTCCTTAATTCCTCTTTCTGATTTTTTATTGTTGGTGCATGGGAATGCCAGAGATATCTGTGCATTAATTTTGTCTCCTCCAACCTTACCAAATTCATTGATTAGTTCTAGTAGTTTTCTGGTAGCATCTTTAGGATTCTCTATGTATAGTATCATGTCATCAGCGAACAGTGACAGTTTTACTTCTTCTTTTCCAATTTGGATTCCTTTTATTTCTTTTTCTTCTCTGATTGCTGTAGCTAGGACTTCCAAAACTATGTTGAATATGAGTGGCAAGAGTGGACATCCTTGTCTTGTTCCTGATCCTAGTGGAAATGCTTTCATTTTTTTGCCATTGAGTATGATGCTTGCTGTGGGTTTGTCATTTATGGCCTTTATTATGTTGAGGTAGGTTCCCTCTATACCCATTTTCTGGAGAGTTTTTATCATAAATGGGTGTTGAATTTTGTCAAAAGCTTTTTCTGCCTCTATTGAGATGATTATATGGTTTTTATTCCTTAATTTGTTAATGTGGTGTATCACATTGATTGATTTGCATATATTGAAGAATCCTTGCATCCCTTGGATAAATCTCACTTGATCATGGTGTATGATCCTTTTAATGTGCTGTTGGATTCTGTTTGCTAGTATTTTGTTCACGATTTTTGCATCTATGTTCATCAGTGATATTGGTCTATAATTTTCTTCTTTTGTGATATCTTTTTCTGGTTTTGGTATCAGGGTGATGGTGGCTTTGTAGAATGAATTTGGGGGTTTTTCTCCCTCTGCAATTTTTTTGGAAGAATTTGAGAAGGAACGGTATTAGCTCTTCTCTAACTGTTTGATAGAATTCAACTGTGAAGCCGTCTGGTCCTGGACTTTTGTTTGTTGGAAAATTTTAAATTATGGTTTCAATTTCATTACTTGTGATAGGTCTGTTTATATTTTCTAATTCTCTCTGGTTCAGTCTTGGAAAATTGTACCTTTCCAAGAATGTGTCCATTTCTTCATGGCTTTCCATTTTATTGACAAATAGTTGTTTGTAGTAGTCTCTTATAATCCTTTGTGTTTCTGCAGTGTCAGTTGTGATTTCTCCTTTTTCATTTCTAATTTTGTTGATTTGCATCCTCTCCCTTTTTTTTCTTGATGAGTCTGGCTAATGGTTTACCAGTTTTGGTTATCTTATCAAAGAACCAGCTTTTAGTTTTACTGATCTTTGCTATTGTTTTCTTCATTTCTGTTTCATTTATTTCTGTTCTGATCTTTATGATTTCTTTCCTTCTGCTGACTTTGGGTTTTCTTTGACCTTCTTTCTCTAGTTGTTTTAAGAGTAGGGTTAGATTGTTTATTTGAGATTTTTCTTGTTTCTTGAGGTGAGATTGAATTGCTAAAAACTTCTGTCTTAGAACTGCTTTTGCTGCATCCCACAAGTTTTCGGTCATTATGTTTTCATTGTCATTTGTTTCTGTGTATTTTTTAATTTCTTCTTTGGTTTCTTCAGTGATCTCTTGGTTATTTAGTAGCACACTGTTTAGCCTCCATGTATTTGTGTTTTTTACAGTTTTTTTCCTGTTTTTGATTTCCAGTCTCATAGTGTTGTGGTCAGAAAAGATGCTTGATATGATTTCAATTTTCTTAAATTTCTGAGGCTTGATTTGTGACCCAAGATGTGATCTATCCTGGAGAATGTTCCATATGCACTTGAGAAGAAAGTGTATTCTACCACTTTTGGGTGGAATTTTCTATAAACATCAATTAGATCTATCTGGTCTATTGTGTCATTAAAGCTTGTGTTTCCTGATTTATTTTCTGTTTGGATGCTCTGTCCATTGGTGTAAGTGGGGTGTTAAAATTCCCTACTATTATCGTGTTACTGTCAATTTCTTATTTCATGGTTGTTAGCATTTGCCTTAGGTATTGAGTTGCTCCTATGCTGGGTGCATAAACATTTATAATTTTTGTATCTTCTTCTTGGATTGATCCTTTGATCATTATGTAGTGTCCCTCCTTATCTCTTGTAACGGTCTTTTTTTTAAAGTCTATTTTAGGGACTTCCCTGGTGGCACAGTGGTTAAGAATCCACCTGCCAGTACAGGGACACAGATTCGATCCCTTGCCCCAGAAGATTCAACATGCCACAGAGCAACTAAGGCTGTGCGCCACAACTAGTGAGCCTGTGCTCCAGAGCCCACATGCCACAACTACTGAAGCCTGTGAGCCTAGAGCCCATGCTCCTTAACAAGAGAATCCACAACAATGAGAAGCCCGTGCACCACCACAAAAAGTAGCCCCTGCTCCTGAAACTAGAGAAAGCTTGCGCACAACAACGAAGACCCAACACAGCCAAAAATAAATCAAATAAAAAGTAAAATAAAGTCTATTTTATCTGATATGAGTATTGCAACTCCAGCTTTCTTTTGATTTCCATTTGCATGGAATATCTTTTTCCATGCCTTCACTTTTGGTCTGTATGTGTCCCTAGGTCTGAAGTGGGTCTCTTATAGACAGCATATATATGGGTCTTGTTTTTGTATCCATTCAGCCAGGCTGTGTCTTTTGGTTGGGGCATTTAATCCATTTACATTCAAGGTTATTATCGATATGTATGTTCCTATTACCATTTTCTTAATTGTTTTGGATTTGGTTTTGTGGGTCTTTTTCTTCTCTTGTGTTTCCCGCTTAGAGAAGTTTCTTTAGCATTTGTTGTAAAGCTGATTTGCTGGTGCTGAATTCTATTAGCTTTTGTTTGGCTGAAGAGCTTTTGAATTCTCCATGGAATCTGAATGAGATCCTTGATGGGTAGAGTAATCTTGGTTGTAAATTTTTTTCTTTCATCACTTTAAGCATATCCTGCCACTCCCTTCTGGCCTGCAGTTTCCAATGGAAAACCAGCTGATAACCTTATGGGGACTCCTTTGTATGTTGTTTTTTGTTTTTCCCTTACTGCTTTTAATATGTTTTCTTTGAATTTAATTTTTGTTAGTTTGATTAATATTAGCCTTGGTGTGTTTTTCCTAGAGTTATCCTGTATGGGACTTTCTGTGCTTCCTGGACTTGGGTGACTATTTCCTTTCCCATGTTAGGGAAGTTTTCCACTATAATCTCTTCAAATATTTTCTCAGACCCTTTCTTTTTCTCTTCTTCTTCTGGGACCCCTATGATTCGAATGTTGGTGCATTTAGTGTTTTCCCAGAGGTCTCTGAGATTGTCTTCAATTCTTTTCATTCTTTTTTCTTTATTCTGCTCCTCAGCAGTTATTTCCACCATTTTGTCTTCCAGGTCACTTATTCGTTCTTCCTCTGTTATTCTGTTACTGATTCCTTCTAGTGTATTTTTCATTTCAGTTATTGTGTTGTTCATCTTTGTTTGTTTGTTCTTTAGTTCTTCCAGATCTTTGTTAAACATTTCTTGTATTTTCTCAGTCCGTGCTTCCATTCTATTTCCGAGCTTCCAGATCATCTTTTCTATCATTACTCTGAATTATTTTTCAGGTAGATTGCCTATTGCCTCTTCACTTATTTGGTCTTGTAGATTTTTACCTTGCTTCTTCTTCTGTGACATATATTTTTGCTGTCTCTTTTTTTTTTTTTTTTAATGGGTGGGATTGTGCTCCTCTCTTACTGGTTGTTTGGCCTGAGGCTTCCAACACTGGAGTTTATAGGCTATTGGGTAGAGCTGTGTCTTGGTGCTGAGATGAGGACCTCTGTGAGACCTCACTCCGATGAATATTCCCTGGGGTCTGAGGTTCTCTGAGAGTCCAGTGGTTCGGTCTTGGAGCTCCTCCAGCAGGAGCTTCCACCCGACCTCAGACTCCCATATGAAAATCCTGCAGCCTGAGTGGGGTGGCAAAAAAAAAGAACAATAACAAAGTAAAAAATAAAATTAGACTAGGAAACTAACAGATATGTTAGAAAGAATGTAAAAATAAAAATATAGATGAATCAACAACCAGAAGGTACATCAGTACCACAATAGTAAAAAGAGGAGGAGGGAAAAGGAAAAAAAAAAAAATGGGGGTGGAAGGCCTTGACTGTGGAGAGCAGGGCCTAAGCAAGGGCAAGGCTTGGGCAGTGGGCGGGGCCGATGCTTAGGACTCACAGGGCTGGAAAAGGTCCTGGGGGCTGTAGGGGGTAGGGCTTAGGCTCAAAGAACAGAAGGGGCCCAGGTGTGCCCCCCACCCCTGGTCTCAGAGGGCAAGGGACCTCCCCTGGGAGCCCAGCAGGCTTCCTGTGCTCGAGTGGGCAGAGCAAACGCCTTCCACTCCTCTACTTCTCCTCCTGTCTGGGGTCTGGGAGGACCCCTCCCACCTGCCACTCCTGATCTCCCCAGCCTCCCTCCTATGCCCCCAGGACCCACGCTGCCTGGATGGGGCTTTGGAGTGGGGGGAACCGGCTTGGGAGCTCAGCAGGCTCGGGACCCAAGTGGGCCAGGTGATCACCCTCTGCTCCTCTCCAGCTCTTCCCAGAGAGTCCCTCCCACCTGCCTCTCCTATCTCCCCAGCCTTAGGGGGGCTGATCTTGTCTGGCCTCCACTTCTCCTCCTGCCTTGGTCCCCCTACATCCTATTGGTTCACTCTGGAGTTCCTCCCATCTCCTTGGGGATCAGAGTCCCCCACCAGTGGCCGGCAGGCACCCTAGTTGTGGGGAGATGCTAACTCCACGTCTCCCCACACTGCCATCTTGATTCCCCCTACCCCTGCAGTTTCTTTAAAATCTAACTGTGCAGCTATTATACGATCCAGCAGTTGCACTCTTGAGCATTTATCCCAGAGAAACGAAAAGTTATGTTTACACAAAGCCTTGTACAGAAATATTTAAAATAACTTTACTCATAATATCCCAAAACTGGAAACAACCCAGGTGTCCTTATGGTAAATAGGTAAACAAACTGTAAAATGCCTATGCTATAAAATATTACTTAGCAATAAAATGAATAAACTATTGATACACTCAACAACTTGGAACTGGCTGTAAAAAAATCCAATCCCACAAGTTTACATACTGAGTGATTCCATTCATATAACATTCTTAAAATGATGAAATTATAAAAATGGAGAATAGATTATTGGTTGCCAGGAGTCTGGGGAAGTAGGGTGAAAAATGGGTATGGCTACAAAAGGGCAATAGACGTGATCCTTGTAGGGATGGAATTGTCTGTATCTTGACTGTATCAATGTCACTATCCTGCTTGTGATTTCATACTGTCTCTCTCCAAGATGTTACTACCACTGGGGGAAAGTAGGCAAAGCATACACTGGATCTCTCTGAATTATTTCTTACAACTGCATGTGAATCTACAATCTTCCCCTCCAAAGCTTTTTAATTTCAAAAGAAGTTAATGAGAAAAAAAATGTTATAAGAAACTGCTACCAAAAATTTACACCAACGAATTTGAAAACAATTAAATTACTAAATTCATAGACATGAACTTTTATTTATAGATTTATTCACATATATTTGTGTTTATTCACATATGTATGAATTTATTCATATATATTATTTATAGCTTCCTGAAATTGTACATAAATCTATTTGGCTTACATTGTTTTTGTAAGAAGGTTTAAAAACAATAGTTTAATTTTCCATAATAGTAATAGGACTTTTTAAGCTTACAGTTTTTTCTTAGCTAATTTTGTAAACTTTCTATAATTTAAAGAAACTTGAGTAATTGAATAAAAGTATATATATGCACATATATGTGTGTATAACATATATAATGTATATGAATATATGCCTAATAATATATGTGAGTTAAAATAATCTATTTGTAGCCCCTGGCAAGCTATAGCACTGCAGTTACTAAGATTTTTATCTGTGGTAAATTTCTGTGGGATATAGTGGAAGGAGACACACTTATCTCTGTAATACATTTGAGACTTACAGAGGAAATAGTAACTATGAAGCGTGTGGGATGAGTTGGTAGTTGCTAGGCTCTCTTGATTAATGAAGACAGAGAATGATATGTTCAAGTCATGGTAAAAAAGGTCATAGACGCTAGATTCCACTATCCAGCACCCCAAGGCTCAGCAGTTTTCTGATCTGAATCACTGCTGAAGGTTTTAGAAAAATGAAGAATCCTTTCCTCTTCTACTCTGCATCTAGTGCATTATTTTCCACTAGCCAGCATTTGAAACATGTTTATTGGTCATTAAATTTTATTCTCCAAAGGTTTTTATTGTTCTGATAGCTTCCAGTTGCCCCATAGGGTCTATTCTCCACCCGTCCCCACTCTCCTTTCTGCCGAAGGTGCTCACCTACATGGACCACATCAATAGGCCTCCTCTGGCACTCTGGTTTCCAGTTGGGGTTGGCTATTAAGGATGCCTCAATAAGAAACTGGAGGGAAGGAGAAAAGTAAGGATATTTATTACCCTGGCTGCTTCTTTGCAAAGTCACCTTTCTGGCTGTGTTCCTGAATAAAGGTAACTGCTTCTTTCTAGGGAGACTGCTTGACACGACTCTCTCTCTTTTTGGGTTCCAAAACCTCTCCCTGTCTTCATTTCTTCATGGGTTAAGGGGAACAGCTCTGCTACCAGTAACTCCAGGACAGTGTTTATGGTTTCCCTAATACTCATAGCTTCATATATGTTTCCTTTAATAATCTTCCTCAAATTAACCTAATTTGCATGTGTAATCTGTTCCCTGCTAGGATCTGACTGGCACATGTATATTCTGTGCTTTGCTCTGAAGCATCTCCTAGTGGCTGGATGTGATTAACTTGGAATGACCTTAGCCAATTCCAGAGGGGATGGAAACTTTGAAGAAAAGTCTCATTCTTGGTACTAGTAAGCCCAAAAGCCTCAGCCTCACCAAAATGAGAAAACAAAAAAAATTGCATCAGGCCCTTTTCCTCCTCCCCTCCCCTCAGGTCAGATACTCTATATAACCCTCCCTTAACTGATTGGATTGTTAGTTTTAATTTAATTGGATTGTTAAATTTATGGATTGTTTTCTAAACTCTGCCCTGCAGAACCCAAAATTTTGATGGAGGGTCTTTGGGAATGAAAGTATAGCAAAAATGAAGACAGCCTCAGTAAGTAGAGCTTTCTGATACCCATTTCATCCAGAACATTTAATTTTTTAAATTTATATGCTGCGGTCCCATATGAAATTTTATTTGAAAAGTAATTTCATTCCAACAAATAAAAAGTTTTTGACTACTGGTTTAATTCACTTTAATAGATAACCACTGACAAATCAAAAGTCTTTAAGATTCAAAAAACAACCTCTAATGGTAGGACTTCAGGTAACAGCAGAATTAGAACTGGTAACAGTGTACAGATTTAGAATCAGGTTATTCCAGTCTGATGTACTTCAAATTATGCCCCATAAAGGGCTGCTTATTATGAATAGCCACTCAAAACTCTGACGATCTGTTTCTTTGTCAACATGGATGCCTCCTTTGTTATTTACAAATCCCAATCACCAGCTGAGTCAATCTTTATCTAATTATTTTTATCTTCCTCTAGGAACCCTTCCCAGGCTAAGTAGTAATCAGCCTTCAACAGTTACCATCTGGTATTATTTAGTGGCTTCCAATTTGTGAGTCATGGAATCACAGAAACTTGGAGTTGAAAGGGGTTGTCAAAGGTCACTTGGTCCAATATTCCTTCCCTGCTGGAAGCCCTGATCTAATTTCCGTGACAAGTCATCACTCAGCCACCTGAATGCTTTCAGGTAACAGGTAAGGCCCCATTTTATCAGGCACTCCACCTGTTAAGAGAGTTCTTCCATATATTAAGTCAAAATGTGTGTCCCTATGCATGGCACCAGCTAGTGCCAAGCATTCCCTGTAGAACAAAGAACAGTTCTCCTCCCTATTTACAGGAAAGTTTTTCAAATATTAGCCAACAGTAATCATGCCTTTACTTAGTTTCTCCACAAAAATCATCCATCACCACCAGATCTAAAACTATTCCTCTGAGACATTTGATGGTTTCCAGACTCCTCACCATGCTTGTAGCCCTTTTCTGGCTGTGCTTCAGTTTTCACTTCATTCTTTAAATTTATGCTTGGTATAGAACACAATTCAGGAGACATGTTCTGACCAGTTGAGCCCCACTGACTACTTTGCTAAAGACATTAGACTGATTAACGTCACCAAGACTATACCTGCCTCCTTTTTTGGCAGTTACTACACACCATCATCCTGACTGATATCGAATCAACTACAACACTCCCATCTTTTTCACATGAACACTTACAAAGCCAGGTATCTCCTGTCCTATGTTTGTATCTAAATTCAAATATCACAAGGTGGGTACACTCTCCCTAGCCTAATAGGCAAGAAAAACTCTACTCAGAGAGGTTAAGTATTTTGTAAGGGCCACACAAGTAAGTGGTTTAGCAGAGATTTGATTCCATATCAAAACCTGTATGTTTTCTGCCAGATCATACTGCCTCTTCATTCATTTACTCCCTCATCAAATATAACTGAGCACTTTCTATGTGTCAGACATTATTCTAGGCCCTCAGGATAAAGTGATGATGAAGACATGTCCCTCATGGAAATTATATTCTAGTGAGGAATGTGATTTGCAAACTTAAAAACATGTAAATGAATGTAGGAAGGGTTTGCAAAGACACAGAAGAGAAAAAGAATAATCAATGCCTTTATTTCTTTTTCTTGCCTAATTGGTCTGGCTAGGACTTCCAGTACTATGTTGAGTATGCGTAGTGAGAGTGGGCACCCTTGTCTTGTTCCTGATCTTAGAGGAACAACCTTTCACCACTGAGTATGATGTAAGTGTGGGTTTGTCATTATGGCCTTTATTATATTAAGGCACATTCTTGCTATACCTAATTAGTTAAGAATATTTACCATGAAACGATGTTGAACTTTGTCAGATGTTTTTTCTTCACCTATTGAGATGATTTTTATTTCATTCTAATATTGTGATGTATTCTATTATTGATTTCTGTATGTTGAAACTTCCTTGCATCCCAGGAGTAGCTCCCTCTTAATCATGATATATAATCATGTAAAGTTAGCTTTTTATTTGAGATCTTTTTTATTAATGTAGATATTTATTGCTATAAACTTCCCACTTAGAACTGATTTTGCTGCATTTCATGAGTTTTGGTATGTTGTTTCCATTTTCATTTGTTTCCAGATATTTTTGATCTCCCTTTTGATTTATTCTTTGACTTCTTGGTTGTTCGGGGGTGTTTTGTTTAATTTCTGCATATTTGTGAATTTTCCAGTTTCCTCCTGTTATTGATTTCTAGTTTTGTACCATCATAGTTAGAAAAAGATACTTGATATGATTTCAGTGATCTTAAATTTGTTAAGACCTGTTTTATGATCTAACATATGATCTATCCTCAAGAATGTTCCATGTACACTTTATATATTTTTTTAATTTATTATTTATTTATCTACTTTTGCTGTGCCAGTTCTTAGTTGTGGCATGCGGAATCTTTAGTTGCAGCATGCAGACTCCTTAGTTGTGGCATGCAGACTTCTTAGTTGTGGCATGTGGACTTCTTAGTTGCAGCATGCATGCAGGATCTAGTTCCCCCACCAGGGATCGAACCCAGGCCCCCTGCATTGGGAACGTGGAGTCTTACTCACTGGACCACCAGGGAAGTCCCTCCATGTGTACTTTAGAAGAACGTGTATTCTGCTGCTATTGGGCAGAATGTTCTGTAAATGTCTGTTAGGTCCACTTAGTTTAAAGCATAGTCCAAGTCCAATGTTTCCTTATTGATTTTCTGTCTGGATGATCTATTATTGAAAGTGATGTATTGAAATCCCCTGCTATCACTGTACTGTTGCCTATTTCTCCCTTTAGATCTGTAAGAAATTGGCTCAGTATATTTAGGTCCTCTGATGTTGAGTGCATATATTAAAAAAATGAATTGCAAAATGATAAAAAGACTGGAACCAAATCTAAAGTACAATCTAAGTGGAAGCCATAAAAGTAAATATATACATACATTTGCCTGCATAAAAGAAGATTTTTTATTCATTCACTCCACTAGGATTACTGAGTTCCTACTCTGCATTAGTTCTAGATGCTAAGGATATTACAGTGAACAAAATGCAAAATTTCCTGCCCTCCTGGAGCTTAAATTTTAATAGAGGGAGTCATAGAATAAAGAAATAAGTTGATTATGTAGTATATCCCTAGCTTAAACTCATGGAGAAAAATAAAGCAGAAAAACGGCATAGGGAATGCCAGGCCAGGGAGTGTATGGGGAGGAGGGCAATTAAAACAGGGTGCTCAGGAAAGGTCTCACTATAATGGTGATTAAGGTGTTATGAATCTATGCCTTGAAGGAGGCAAGAGAGCAGGTCACATACAATATAACCAGAAAAGGAGACAGCAAGTGCAAACCCTAATGTGGGAGCAGGCTTGGCATATTTGAAGAATAGAAAGGAGTCCAGTGTAGCTGGAGCAGCATAAGCAAGTGGGAAAGAACAGGGCGTGAGTCAGAGGGTAGGCAGGGGCCTATGGGCTATTGTGATTATACAGGCCAGAGATGATGGTGGCTTCCAAAAGAATGATCACACCAGAGATGGCTAAGAGTACCCAGATTTGGGTACACTTTGAAAGTATAGTCGACAGAATTTGCTGGCAGATTCGATATGGATTGGGAGAGAATAAGAACAATGAATGATAATTCCAACAGTTTCAACCTAACTGGGAGGATGAATCTGCCAGTAACTGAAATGGGAAAGACTGCAGATGGAGGTGGTATGGAAGGAAGATAGGGAATTCCATTTTGGCTACTGTAAGTCTGAGATGCATATTAGACATCCAAATGAAGATGCTGAGTAAACAGAAGGATAAATGAGCCCAGAGTTCAGGGGAGACGTCTAGGCTGGAGTTATAAATTTGGGAGGTATTAATATATTGATTCTAAATAAGGAAAAATATACCTTAAACAAAGACAATAAACAAACAAGGGATTAGAGACAAATACTTGCAACAGAGATAAAAGATAAAAATGCATAAATATATATAAAACTATTTTACACAATGACAAGAAAAAGACCAAAACAGCAGTCGAAAAAAGGACAAAAGAAACAATAAATGCAATTTACAGAAGAGAAAAACTGAATGGCCAATAAATGTATGAACAGATGCTCAAACTCAATAGCAAAAAAGAAAACGTGAATTTTAATATAATAAAGAGATAAGTCACACCCATGAGATTGGCAAAAATTTTAAAGACTGTCAATAGTAGGTGTTGGCAAGGATGTAGGACAAAGGCAATACTCATTCACTGTCAATGGACATGAAAATTGGAACAAACACTCGTGCAATCATTTCTCAATATATTACAAAGTTAAAGGCATGCGTGTTCTAACCCAGCAATTCCACTTCCTATAGTCCCTTGAACTGTGGATCTTCAAACCAGAGACCTTGTATCTTTTAAGGGTGTGTGAAAGCCTTCCAATGCATACCAGGGCATGGAGAAAGAAATCAGTTTTAAACTTTCAGTTTTTATGTCTATTCTTCCTAAAAGTGATCTACCTAAAAGAATGCCTACGCCATTCACTCTCAGGTTCATCCTCCCCTTTTTTTTTTGCGGTACGCGGGCCTCTCACTGTTGTGGCCTCTCCCATTGCGGAGCACAGGCTCCGGACGTGCAGGCTCAGCGGCCATGGCTCACGGGCCCAGTCGCTCCGCGGAATGTGGGATCTTCCCGGACCGGGGCAGGAACCCGTGTCCCCTGAATTGGCAGGCGGACTCTCAACCACTGCGCCACCAGGGAAGCCCCATCCTCCCCTTTTACAAATACTCTGCCCAATTTACAATGTTCAGAACATTGAATTACCAAAGCAAACCACTCCAGAGTTCTTTTCCCTTTGCTACAATAACTAGCAGCACCCCAATGGAAACAGCTATGTCAGCCTGGGTACCAGAGTGGGTATAATGTTCAGCAGAGCCCCAGCTAATCTAAGATGGCATGTAGGATGAGAGATAATTAAACCTCGTTTTAAGCCACTGAAATGTAGGGGTTGTTTGTCACTATAGCATAAATTGCCTATCCTGAGTGATACAGAGACATGACCCTGCTCACTCTAAACTTTATTATGGTAACTTGCTCCTGGCGTAGAAACCTCCAGGGCACCAAACAAAACAGCAGTTTGAAATATTGGTTTCTTCTTTAATGATTGACCAATGCACCATGAACCAGTCTTTTTTCTGGCTCGTACATGTTTCTTTTAAGATAGAGAAGCCAAGTGTTAGGAACAGGATATTTTGGCACATGTTGGGATGCTGTGAATTTAAATTGTGGTGTAAGAAGATGGGAGAGATAACATTCATTTAATGACTTCATCTCTTCAGTCTCTCTCCTATTGCCAAAGAAGTCTTCTTGAGGAAAAGTCCCTTAAGAGTGGTGCAAGGAAAACATTAGTAGGAAATAATGCCAAAAAGGCTCTTTTCACATATTTAAATGTCATTAATTTATATAGGCTAGTCTCAAAATCCTAGGAAGTACCCTCATCTGAAAAGAAATGAGTCTTTGAACAGCTGAAGCAAGACAAGTTAATGTTGCTGCTTCATTTAAAAGAAAGTGGAAAGATATTCAGGACCACCTAATGTTTCAAAATATACTACATGAAATTTAGGGATGACAATTTTATGGCAATCCTTCAGATTGAGTGTAGGTTGTTTGTTATAAACTTACTGTGCTTTTGTCACTACATGTGTGAGTGTTCAAGGTACTTTTCCAGGCCTTGGTTTCCTCGGCTATAAAATGAGGATAATTAGGGTAGCTGCCTGACAGGGTTGTTATGAGAGACAGAGCAGTGAACATTTGTAGAGCGCTTGGACCAGAGTAAAAGCTATTTTCTATTAAACAATAAATAAATTAGTGAATAAATATTCCACGAGGTAGTTAAAGCATATTTAACAAATTATATTATGAATTATTTATACCACTTACATAATTATATAATATAAATTATGTAACATTATATAAGATGATCTGATATCACCTTATATTTGTTTCTAATTCCCATTAAAATGTGGTCCAATGTATTTACAGCAAATATACCATTATTTTTTATTAAATCAAGAGGAAAAAGTTTAGATATGTCTATTGAGATCATTAAAGTTATTTCTAATTTTTTTACATAATTCTTAATTATTTCCAGAAGGTAAAACCAGAGTTCAATACACACACACACACACACACACACACACACTCACTCACTCACTTTCTTACCAAAAGAAATCCCACATCATTGTTTATCTTTGCTTCACACATGTAATTTTGGCTGCGTATTATGCTGTGTTAGTTCAGATTAAGGAATGAAAGGCTTCATTATTGTCCTACTTTATATTATGACACGAAAAGAATAATTTATGTTAGAACCACATCACATTAACCCCGTCTTCTTCTATTAGTCTGTTTTACAAGATGCATTTTTATTTTTTCACTGGCTTTTATAATATACCTTGGAATGTGTATTAACATATATTTGATTCTAAAATTTAAAGTCACACTTTCTGACAGAAAGTTTAATTTGGCTGATAGATTTGCAAATTAAATTTCAGGTTGTCATTTTCAATGAATTGAATTAGATAAATCTATAGTTCTAAGATTTTGATGAAAATCTTTAAAACATGAGATTATACATTTTATAAAAAATTACAATTAGCAAAGCTGTACTGAAATTAACAATATATTTATTTTCCCAAAACTTTCTGGTTATATTGAGTTAAACAAGATGCTTCTAAGTAAAAGATCAACAAATACAATTAATAGTTTTTCCATTGGACTGCTAACCTTTTTGGTATATTTCCCAGAAACAGAGAAAGTGAATGATTATAATATCCATATAACAAAATATTTTGCAAGTCGTTTCCAAATCTTTGCATTCAATAAAATTGAATGCAGACATAATTGAGTTGCCAGATCATTAACTTTTATGATAGATTACATTATTTTTATAGTATAACTTATCATAAGTTCAAATAATTGACATAGTTTTAGAGAAACACTCCATTCACTTTTCCATGTGAACAAGATTTTCAGCAGCTTCAGCTATAACAATAAAAAGCTGTAACAGAACTGATGCTAAATTCATATCTTTCTATCAATAAATGTTATTTTTGGTGGTTATATAAACTGAAAAAACACTCAAGTATATCTTATCATATATGTTTCTAATAAAATTTTAACATTTATTCTTGATAAGTAGTCACCAAAATAATTATGTGCCTTGACCAATTTTGTGCTACTAATGACAGTGCTAATAACTCAATTCAAAATAAGATGTTTTAACTTTCCAAGCATTTTGTTCTCAGAGAAAAAATGTTCTAAAATTTTGATTCATATTTTATTATATCATATTTCTTGTTATAGAGAAATATGATAGGGCGATTGAGAAAATATTTTTCAAACATCAAACAACGCATTAGAATAAATCTCTGTGAAGTAGAAGGGAAATGTGAGTTCAGGGTGAAGAAAAAACAATGTACAATTTCAGACTACTATTGATATATGATAGTGCTTTTTATGTTTCTTTCTATTGATGGCGGTGTCTATCAACCTGCTTTGACATTTGAACAGCTGTATTTTATTGTATTTTCCTTTTTTAGTACTTTGCTCTTTACACTTACAACCCAAAATATCTTATTTGAGCCTTAAAATAGCATCCACATTTTTCTGAAGAAAACACTGGGGCTCTGAGAGAGAGTTGCCTCCATGACAAGGAAGAGGCAAAAACGAATGCCCACTCAAGTCCACTGGACCCTAAATGCCACTAAGCCACAGCTCTTCTGCCTCCCATGCCAAAATGTTTGTTTGATGAAATTTGTTGTAAGCAGACTCTTTGGTATGGAAAGCAAAATAAAAAATTCTTCTTCTGTCTGACATCTGCCAATTCACTAACTTTCTCTGTCTCTTTTAAAATGATGTTCAAAAATGCTCATAAGGAGACTATTAGAATTTAAAAACTGTCTATTGCCATTGTAATAGTCATACTTATGGGGCTCTGCTATGCACATAAATCAGGCACGTTTTTATAGCCAGAAATAATTTACTGCCTAGTGTTTGCTAGTAAATCTGAGCGAATGACAATCCTAAATGTGTCTTGTCAGGAAGTAAACCATTCAGCTGCAAGAAGGGCACTGTATCTACAAATAAAGGCACCCACCTTTGCATCAAGATGAATCTCCATGATAATTTCCTTTCTTTTGGCTTCTATTCCATTGTGAGTGGGAGCATTCTGGGGAGAAGGGTAGAAGCCCTTTGATTTTGCTATAGTTCTCCAAGATTCCAAGCTCATCGCTATTTGGAATGAAGTTCTCACAATGAGCTTTCTACCTGTCCAGAGATACTTTTTCTTTATTTATTTTTAGATTCTGCAAGCTCTGGAGTCTGAGATCTCTGTACTTACTGTTTTAGTCTTTTGCCTGAGGCAATTTTGTTTTCGTTCTTCAGTAGTTTCAACCTACAGAAATCGACTTGAATGTTAGGCTTAATTCAAAAAGAAACATCAACATGTGGCAGCAGCTTCTTTCTGGAATTCCCCTCTTTCCTTAGACTGAACAACTAGCTGTACTCTAAAATATCAATATTTATAATAAACCAAAAACCACATCATTTGCCACTATTCAAATTTGAAATGAAAAATCTTAAACATTATCTTTAAAATGTGCAAGGAACGACATAGTTTGTCAAGATTATTTTAGGGGATACAAAAATCAAAAAAGTTGCTTTAAAGAAATTCTTATACATGTGCACATAGAGAAATGTAAAAGAACATCATTCTAACATTGCTTGAAATAAGGAAAGCTTAGGAAAAAACTTAACATTCATCAAACAGGAAAATGATGAACCAGAGGTATAGGACAACATGAATGAAATGTCAAAAGCATAATGAAATATCATCTATATAAATGTTTTAACCAGCAAAACATTTAAAACTATTGAAATATATTGTTTAGCCAGAAAATATAGAATAAAATTTTAAAATGTTCGTGGAATTAATAAACATCAAATTCATGATAGAGGTTAACTGTTGAGAGGGAGAGAGAGAAAAATGAGACTGAGGGGTACACAGGGGCTTCAACCGAATCTGTAATTTTATTTCTTATTTAATAAATCTAAAGCAGTTCCAGCTGAATGTTAGAGCTGTTAAAACTTCTTAAAGCTGGGAGGTGGGCATATAGGTCATCATATATTTATCTGTATATTTGAATGATCTCATAATAAAAATAGCTAAAAGTAAAAGACAATATGTAAAAGAAAAACAGGAATACAATGTATCCTAAAATGGCAGAGAAAAGAATTTTTAAAAATATCAATCCAATAGATCATAGGGAAAAAGAAAAATAAAATTCAAAAAATAAAACAGTAAATAAAGAACACAAAATAAGGTGGTGGATGTAAGTTTAAATAATCACAATATATGGAAAGAATAAACTCACTATTAAAATACAAAGATCCTCAGATGTTTTTTTTTAAGCTGGCCATGTATGGTTTACGAGAGACACACCTCAAACAAAAGAACACAGAAAGGTTAAATATTTTAAAAGAGACAAAAAATACAAGCAAATTTTTTCCTAAAGAAAGTGATTGTAGCAATATTAATGTTAGATAAAATGGAATTTAAGGCAAAAGGCAACAATGGGGATAAAGAGAGAAATACACAATTGAAAAGAATATTTCACTAAGAAGATTCAACAGCCATGAATTTGTGTGCATTTAAGGTATATACAGAAAGCAAAAACCTAACAAAAGTATAACATGATGTTGACAAACCACAATCATGGAGAAAGATTTTATCTCATCTGTATGAGAATATGATAAATCGAGTGACTTCCCTACTCCCAAAACCTTAGGATTCAGAAAACTTAAACAACCGAGTCAGTATTTATATTTCACAAGTATATATAGAATTCTACAAAAAACAAAAACAAAACAACAAAGAAACGAAGAGTATATGTTCTTTCAAGTGCATGTAGAACTATGCCAAAAAGTTAGCACAGGTTAGCTTTCAAAAGAAGTCTCAATAAATTCCAAATCATCACACAGATCACATTCCATAACTACAATACGATTAAATAAGAAAACAATAAAATGATAATTTTAAGTAGTAACATATGTTTGAAAACTTTTTAAAAAAATATACTCTTAAAATGAGGAGAAAGGACTCTCAGGTCCGTCCACTCCAATTTGTAAAATATTAAAGCTAGCTCTGAGTTTTAAGCTCCACCTCAAATAGTGGCAGTAACACAAAGAATCCACTAGATGTCAGTGTTACCTTATATTATTTATTCTCATTTGCCCACATGTTAAAGTCAAATTGCGCCAAAGACCACCCAGTCCAACGAATTAGATTTCAGACCCAGTTCTAGCCCTTTTAGGTTTGATTCAAATATCTAATAATGAGGAAATAATAATACCTATAGTGAATAATTTTAACGTGCTATATGCAAATGTAAACTTTTATCACAGAATAGTTTACTAAATCTCTTTCTGTATATTTTCCATGAATTATTTAGCTTGCTAAAGCAGTTTTGCATAATTTTATAAGCCTTTTAAGAGACAAAGACAAAAAGCATTTCCTATTGCTTGGGAGGAAAATCCCTCTAAATTGTCTTCAATTCGTATTTGTACGTTCATCTTAGAAATACAGCCCTGTGACAAAATTAATACTAATATTGAAAGAGATCTTGAGAAACCATCTATTCTAACTGCCTGCATCTTAGAAACTGACAAATGGGGAACTATTCTATTTTTAAAGACTGCAGGAAAGGAAATCAGTCAGGAAGTTCTTCTTCCCGTCTAATCTAAGTCCCTCCTGGTGAAACTTAATCCCGTTTCCTCTAGCATGAGCCTTTCCAGTGAGGATGAAGGAATAAACTGCCCGCCATCCTCATGTGGAGAACAAACCTTCACATCCTGGAGTATGTGTGTATAAGCCTCTCCTGAACTACAAAGTAGATCTCAACAAGCAAGGCAGCAACAGCATTGTAACGTCAGGTAAAGTCATCGGAGACTCAAAGTTATTGTGTTAAAAGAGACTCTCTAACAAAAGCCTTTTGTAATGTAAAGAGACCTGACCTTGAAGTAAAGAGATATGTGTTCTTATCTCCACTGTGCTCCACTAGCTTTCTGGGTTACCTTAGGAGACTGGGTTAACGAAAACCATGATTGAGCACTTACTATGAGCAAGGTTTTTAATCAATTCTTAAGGTTTAATCTATTCTTAAAATTCTTACAACAGGCCTGCAAGGTAGGATGGATTAATATCATCATTACTATTATGATTATAACCGTTTCCAAAGAAAGAAACTGAGGATCAGGAATGTTAATTACTGTGCCCAAGAGCACACGGCTGGTAGGAGACAGAGCTGAGCTTTCAGTTCTGTCCGATTCTGAGACTGTGGCTGGACAGCATACCTCTGTTCTTCAAGTTCTTTAAGCTTTACAGTGATGGGCTCTACAAACAGAAACGTAGAAATAAGAGCGTGGAAAGGGGTTCCTCATCCAATTCACTGCTCCTCTCTTAACCTTAACATGGGTAATTGAAAGTTAACAGTGTGTGAGTTAGTATAGGATGATCAGCTATTCTGTTTCTACACTATGGACAGAGATTCTCAATCAAGTGAAGTTGAGGAATCTTCTGCTCTGTCTTTAAAAGTAAGAAATATTCACAATCATTTGGGGTGTCAAATCTGCCCCTAGCTGAAGTCAGGGAATGCTCTAGAAGGGGTGATTCTTCCAAGTAAGTACTGACCAATTGTGAACGTTGATGATTAAGTGGTTCTCTGCCTCTGCAGTGCAGACCCCTCTTTTCTCCCACCTTCCTTCCCTCCTTCCCTTCCATCTTCCTTTCCTTCTTTCCTTTTTCCTTCCCTTCCTTCTTTTCCTTTTTCTTCTTTTCTTTTTGCCTTTCTTTTCTCTCCTCTTCCTTTCTTTTTGAAACAATCAGAAGTGGGGTAGGTGCAGGGTGGGAAGTTAGAAATGGGTGAGGGGGGTCAAAAGGTACAAACTTTCAGTTATACAATAAGTAAGTTGCTGGGGATGTGATGTACAGCATGGTGACTGTAGTTAATAATACTCTATTGTATACTTAAAAGTTGTTAGGAGAGTAATAGTAAAATTCTCATCACAAGGAAAAAAATTTCCAACTACGTGAGGTGATGGATGTTAACTAAACTTACTGTGGTGATCATTTTGCAATACAGCCATATCAAATCATTATGTTGTACACTTAAACTAATACAATGGTATATGTCAATTTCATCTCAATAAAACTGGAAAACATTTTTAATTACAGCACAACAGTACATTCATTGAGAAGAAAAATTAAACAGTATAGGTATATAGAAGGTTTAAAAAAGATGAAAGTTCTCACTTGCCATCTCGCCACCCCCTCTCTCCAGGTGGTAACCACTGATAATAGTTTGATGTGTATCCATCAGGGCATTCTCTATTTACACAGAAAAAGGAAGGAGAGAAACAGAGAGAAGGAAGAGAGAAGGGAGGGAGTTATTTTTACAGAACTGGGATGATATTGTTCATTTTGTTCTGTAGCCTGCTTCTTTCACACACAACTATCTCATAGACATCTAATTTTATACTTTGTTTCAACAGGTGCGCAATATTTGTTAACATAGATGTGCCTTAATTGGTTAACCATTTCCCTATCCATAAATGTGTAAAGTGTCTCCAATTTGTTCCTATTCCAAACCATACTACACTGAAATCGTGGCCCATGTATCTTTATGCACTTAATGTAAATATTTCTAGGGGCAGGTTTCTACAACAGGGATTGCTGAGTCAAAGGTTCGGCTATTCAAGTTTTCATAGGCCCTGTCAAGTTGTCCTTCAAAACCTCTGGGAAGTTACATGTGTACCAATTATTAGTTTAGCTTTTTTATCTTTTTCTTTATAACTCTTTACATGAATTAGGAACCATTCTTACTTTCACAGACCAAGCAAATAGGAATGATGAATAGAGAATATGCAATATGCAAAGGCTTCAGGATCACTATTTAAGGATACTTCCCACATTTTTCTAACAATATTTGTGAAATTGTTGCTTTATTTTAGGAGGGGGAGTGGTAAGCATGAGGTTGGTTTGTTTCTTGGCCTTTTTTTTTCCCTAAAGACTGTTTTTTTAGAGCAGTTTTAGGTTCAAAGCAAAATTGAGGGAAAGGTACAGAGATTTCTCATATACCTCCTCCCCGCCCTGCTCCCCCATTATCAACCTCCTGCACCAGAGCAGTACCATTTGTTACAATGGATGAACCTACACTGCCGCATTATAATCACCCAGTCCATAGTTTACATTAGGGTTCTCTGCTGGTGTTATCCATTCTATGAGTTTGGATACATGTAAGATGACATGTGCCCATCATTATAGTATCACACAGAGTATTTTCACTACCCTGAACATCCTCTGTGCTCCACTGATTCATCCCCCTTCTCCAACCCCTGGCAACCACTGTTTTACTGTCTCTGAGGCTTTCCCTTTTCCTGAATATCATATAGTTGGAATTATACAGTATGTAGCCATTTCAGACTGACTTCTTTCACTTAATATGCATTTAAGGTTCCTCTGTGTCTTTTCTTGGGTTGATAGCCCTCCCCTCCTTTTTTTTTTTTTTTTTTTTTTTTTTTTTGTG
>NW_006788963.1:81986-88964 GCF_000442215.2 Lipotes vexillifer
TTTTTTTTTTTTTTTTTTTTTTTTTTTTAGTGCTGAGTAATATTTCATTGAATGGCTATATAATAGTTTATCCATTCACCTACTGAAAAACACCTTGGTTGCTTCCAAGTTTTGGCAGTTATTAACAAAGCTGCTATAAACATCTGTGTACAGGTTTTTGTGTGGACATAAGTTTTCAACTCTTTGGGGTAAATACCAAGGAGACTGATTGTTGGATTGTATGGTAAGAGCAGGCTTAATTTTGTAAGAAACCACCAGACTGTCTTCCAAAATGGCTGTCACTTTGCATTCCCACCAGCAATAAATTAGAGTTCCTGTTGTTCCATCCTCATCAGCATTTGGTGTTGTCAGTGTTTCAGATTTTGGCCATTCCGATAGGTGTGTACTGGTATCTCACGGTTATTTTAAATTGAAATACCATGATGACATATGATGTAGAGCATCTTTTCATGTGCTTATTTGCCATCTATATATCTTCTTTGGTGAGGTGTCTGTTAAGGTCTTTGGTCTATTTTATAATCAGGTTGTTTTCTTATCAGAGTTTTAAGAGTTCTTTATATATTTAGGATATCAGTCCCTTATCAGATGTGTCTTTTCCAAGTATTTTCTCCCACTCTGTGGCTGGTTTTCTTATTCTCTTGACATTATTTTTCACATAACACAAGTTTTTAACTTTAACGAAGTCCAGCTTATCACTTATTTTTTTGTGTGTGTATCATGCTTTTAAGGTCGTATGTAAAAAGTCTTTGCCTTATCCAAGGTCATCTAAGTTTTCTCCTATGTTATTTTCTAGGAGTTATATAGTTTCGCATTTTACAGTTAGGTCTATGATTCATTTTGAGTTAATTTTTGTGACGGGTATGAGGTCTCTGTCTAGATTCATTTTTTTGCTTATTGATGTCCATTTGTTCTAGTACCATTAGTTGAAAGGGCTGTCTTTTCTCTATTGTATTGCCTTTACTCCTTTGTCAAAGATCAGTGGACTCTGTATATGTCTGGTCTACTTCTGTGCTGTCTACTCTGTTACACTGATCTATTTTGTCGCCAGTACTCCACTGTCTTGATAACTGTGCTTTATGGTAAATCTTGAAGTCAGGAGGCATCCATCCTCCAATTTTCCTTATTCAGTACTGTGTTGGCTCTTCTGGGTCTTTTGCCTTCTCCATATAAACTTTAGAATCAGTCTGTCAATATCCACAAAATAACTTTCTGGAACTTTGATTGGGGTTGTGTTGATAAGCTGGGTAGAACTGACATCTTAACAATGTTGTTGGCTTCTTTTTTTTTAATTTTGAGGTAAAATTCATATAGAATGAAGCTCACATATCTAAAGTGTACAATTCAATAAGTTCTGGTAAATGTAACTGACACTATTTATGCCACCTCAGAAAGTTCCTCTATATCCACTTCCAGTAAATCCCAAATCCCATGAATATTCTCATACACATTTTTTTCTGGACATAATTTTCATTCCTTTGAGTAAGTATCTAGGAGTAGAATTACTGAGTGATGGTATAGTTGTATATTTAACTTTATAAGAAATTACCATACAGGTGGTACTTTATATTTTATATTCCCACTAACACTGTATGAAATTTTTATGTTGCCAGTCTCACCAGTTGGTGAGTCTTGCCATTTGGTATGAAGCGATATATTATCATGATTTTAATTTGCAATTTTCTGACAATTAGTGATGTTTGAGATTTTACTCTTGTACGTATCTTTTCTTTTTTGAAGTATATGGTCAAATGTTTTATCCATTTTAAAATTCTTGTTTGGTTTTTAATTGTTGATTTGTAGGAGTTCTTTATGTATTCTCTATGTAAGTTTTTTCTCAGATATGTGTGTTATATTTTCTCACAGTCTGTGGCTTATCATTTTACCTTATTAATGGGTCCTTTAGATAATCAGAAGTTTTGAAATTTTGATAAAGTCCAATTTATAAATTTTTCTCTTATGTTTAGTGTTTTTGTCTCCTCATAAGAAATTTTTGCTGACCCATGGCCTCAAAGATAGGCTCCTATGCTTTCTTCTGGAAACTTTCTAGTTTTAGCTTTTAGGTTCAAACATAAAATTCATCTCAGTTTCTGTGTCTGGTGTGAGGTAGGAGCTGTGAGCTCATTCGTTGAATCTGTATTTGCTGAATATTACTTGTTGGCCCAAAAGCATAATACTCCCTTATTTTCTTTTATTATCATTTTAATGTCTGTAGGACCTGTAGTATCATTCTCTATTTTGTTCCTGATATTAATCATTTGTGCTTCTCTTTTTTTCGTAATCATGCTTGCTAAGAGTTTATAAATTTTATTAATCTTTTTAAAGAAGCAACTTTCGGCTTTTGGTAATTTTCCCCATTGTTTTCTATTTTATTGATTTCTGCTCTTATCATTTTTATTTCCTTCCTTCCTTTAATTTTTTCTTCTTTTTATAGCAATTTAAAGTAAAAACTTACATCGTTGATTTTATATCTTTATTAAAGCATAAGCATTTAGGGCTTCTCTGGTGGCGCAGTGGTTGAGAGTCCTCCTGCTGATGCAGGGGACACGGGTTGGTGCCCCGGTCCGGGAAGATCCCACATGCCACGGAGCGGCTGGGCCCGTGAGCCATGGCCACTGAGCCAGCGCGTCCGGAGCCTGTGCTCCGCAATGGGAGAGGCCACAAAAGTGAGAAGGTTTTTTCTCAGCACTGATTTTAGCTACATTCCACAAATTTTAATATGTTGTATGTTCCTTATCATTCATTTTGAAGTAGTTTCTAACTTCCTTTGTGTTTTCTTCTTTGACCCACAGTTCATTTAGCAGTCTTCAAGATATATTATTGCTCATTTCTAATTTAACTCTACTATATAAGAAAATAACTTTGTAAAATTTCACTCCTTTGAAATTCGAGACTTATTTTATGGCCCAGCATATGGTCTATCCTAATGAATACTCTATGTGAACTTGAAAAGAATATGTATTCTGAAGTTGTTAGGTATAACATTCTATAAATGTCAAATAGGTCGAGGTGATTGATAATGTTCAAGTCTTCTATGCTCTTGATTTTTCATCTAGTTGGTCTATCATTTACTGAGAGAGTAATATTAAAGTCTTTAACTATGATTGTGAATTTGTTTATTTCTCTTTTTAGTTCTGTCAGTTTTTCTTCATGTATTTTGAAGGTCTGTTATTGACTCCATATGCATTTGGGATTATTGTGTCTTTCTGTTGAACTGATCTTTTTATCAATATGAAATGCCTTTAAATTCTAATAATGTTCCCTTGTGTGAAGTCCACATTTGTCTTGGATTAATATAGCCACACCATATTTCTCATGTCACAGTTTGCATGATATAACTTTTTATATTCAACCTCTTTATATTTAATGTGCATCTCTTAAAGATTAGATATGGTTGAATCTTGCCTTTTTATGCTATTTGGCAATATCTGCCTTTTAATTAGTGTTTAGCTTATTTAATCTTGATATAGTTGAATTTAGGTTTATCATTCTGCTATCTATTTTCTATTTGTCCCATCTTTTTCCTTTGTTTCTCCTTCCCTACATTATTTTGGATTAATCATATTTTTAAAATATTCACCTTAATTTCCCTGTGGATTTAACTCTACCTTTTTATATTATTAAATGATTTCTCTAGATATTATAAAATGCATTCTTAACTTACCACAGCCTACTTAGATTGTATATTTTACCCCTTTATGTAAAGTTTAAAAATCCAGCAAAGGTAAAATTCCATTAATGCCCAGTCTTATTATATATCACTATATTATAAATACCAAAATACATTATAAATTTTGCTTTAAACAGTGAGGTTTTTTTTCTTGCAGTTTTATTGAGATATAATTGGCATAGAACACTGTATAAGTTTAAGGTATACAACATGATGATTTGTCTTACATACATCATGAAATGATGACCACAATAGGTTTAATGAACATCCATCATCTCATACAGATACAACATTAAAGAAATAGAAAAAAAAATATTTTCTTTGTGATGAGAACTCTTCGGATTTACTCTCTTAACAGCTTTCATACATAACGCACAGCAGTGTTAATTATATGTATCATGTTGTACATCACATCCCTAGTACTTATTTATGTCATAACTGGAAGTTTGTACCTTTTGACCACCTTCATCCAACTCCCTGTTCCCCCATCCCCTGTCTCCCACCTCTGGTAACCATAAATCTGATCTATTTTTCTGAGCCTGTTTGTTTGTCTTTGTTTACTTTTGAAGTATAATTGACCTAAAACACTATGTTAGTTCCTGGTACATAACATAGTGGTTTGATATTTCTATACATTTCAAAATCATCATCACGATAAGTCTAGTTACCATCTGTCATCATACAAAGATATCACATAATTATTGACTATATTTCCCACACTATACATTTCATACCTGTGACTCATTTATTTGATAACTAAAAGTCTGTACTTCTTAACCTCCCTCACCTATTTTTCTCCTCCTCCCACCCTCTTCCCCTCTGGCAATCACCTGTTTGTTCTCTGTATCTATGACTCTGTTTCTGTTTAGTTATGTGTGTTCATTTGTTTTGTTTTTTAGAGTCCACATATAAGTGGAATCACACAGTATTTGTCTTTCTCTGTCTGACTTACTTTACTTAGCATAATACCCTCTAGGTCTATCCATGTTGTCCCAAATGGCGAGATTTCATTCTTTTCTTTGGTTAAGTAATATTCCTGTGAGTGTGTTTGTGTGAGACATCTTCTTTATCCATATATCTATCAATGAATGGATTCTTTTTTAATTAGAATAAAATTTTTTAATATTTACCTACTTTAAAAATCCTATTTTTTGGTGCTTTTATTCCTTTGTTGATCTGAGTTTGTATCTGCGATTATTTTCTTTCAGCCTGAAAAGTTTCCTTTAATGCATCGTTAGCCAGTCAGCCTTTACCTTCATTTTTGAAGGATATTTTTGCTGGATGTAGAATTCTGGATGGACTGAATTTATCATTTAGCACTTTAATGATATTGTTCCACTGTCTCTGTTTCCATTGTTTCTGTAGAAAAGTCAGTTATTATCTGTATCATTGTCCCCTTTTGTGATATCTTTTCCTTCTGAGAACTTTTCAGGATTTTCCCTTTATCATTGACTTTCAGAAATATGGCTAACCTGTGCCTAGATGTGGTTTTCTTTGTACTTACTTTGTATGCAGTTTGCTAATCTACTTGGAGGTGTAATTTGATGTTTTTCATCAAATTTAGGAATTTTTCATCTATTATTTTTTCAGTTATTTTTTTCTCTTTCATTTTTTTCTCTCCTCTTCTGGGAAGCCAATTCCATGTATGTTACACTATTTGATATTTTCCCACAGGACCCTGAAGTTCTTTTCACATACTTGTAAAACTTTTTTTCTCCCTATTCTTCAGATTGAATAGTTTCTATTGATGTCATCAAATTTCCTGACCCTTTATACTGCTCTTAAGCCTATCTTGTGAGTTTTATACTAAATATTGTAATTTTCAGTTCTAGAATTTCCATTTGGCTCATTTTTGTGGTTTCCATTTCTTTGCTGTAATTTTCTATCTGTCTGCTTATTATAATTATCTTATCCTTTAGCCCTTAAACAAATATATTATAGCTGCATTAAAGTCTTTGTAACATCTGGGTCAGCTCAGGTCATTTACTGTTTGGTCACATTTTCCTATTTCTTCATAGGTCTAGTAATTTTTTATTGTATACTGGACATTGTAGAGAATACATTATAGGTTCTGGTTTCTGTTATTTTCCTGTGAACAGTATTGAATTTTGTTCCATCTGCCAGTTAAATTGCTGACTGATCACCTTGAAATTGTAGAGGCTTGGTTTGATGCTTTGATGGGGTCTGTTTCAGTTTTGTCATTAGTCCTAGGTCAAATTCCTTAATATGTAGTCTTTGTACCTAAGGCATAACTTTTCTAGAGTTTAAGTCAAAGCCTTGAAAAATTACCAAAGTTGGCAGGACTCAAAATCTAAACTGTGTCCTCTGCAGTGACCAGGACCTGAAATCTCTATTCTGTTCTTTCAGTCTCCCAGCTGTGGTTTTCCACTGGGCTCCTCTAAGTCTCCCTTTCACGTGCGCAGTTCAGGGGTCAGCCAAGGATTTGAGAGGATAATATAAGCAGATTTTGGTGTCTACTTCCTCTGTAGTCTCTCTTTTGGGGATTTTTACCCCTTAATTTCCAGTCACTGTGATAACCCCAAACACCATTCTCTGAATTCTCAGGCCAATAAGATGGTGTGCGGCTTTCTGCTTGAGTTATAGTTGTCCTGTAACAGGTGGACTATAGAGTACGCTCAGGAAAATCGATAAACATATTGATCTTATCCAGTGTGGTTTCTTATTTGAAGGAAAAAATTCCCTCCAGTTTCTGCCTGCTTTGGTATCTGACCAATGCATTTAAAGAGTTGTCTTTTAATATTTTATCCAGAGTTTATAATTGCTATCTGTAGGAAGGATAGTCTGACAGAAGCTATTCCACCATGATTAGAACCAGAACATATACAGGCAACTTTTTCATTTGATTTCACCTAAGTCATAGCTGCCTTCTACACTTGCAGCAAAGATTATTTGAAATTTGGGGATGAGCCTTTCATTTTTGAATCACTGGCTTCCACTTCTAGATCATCATTGCTTTACTGAAATGTAAGTGCACCAAAGAAACAGATGCTTGCCTTTCTTGAGACAATTTCAGATGAAGTACTATGTTCGCTTTTGTATAATTTAGTATATACGTAATAGAGACTTAGGACCTCAGCCTTCTAAAATGCTTCTATATGCGTAATAGAGACTTAGGACCTCAGCCTTCTAAAACGCTTCAGCACGAAAGGTGTGATTTTACTGTCTATGTGGCCTCCTAGTTTTACAAATAATGCTTTGAAAACATCCTCATGAGTGACCATTTATGTAAATAAAGGAAACCTCTGTTTTAATTAGTTTTACTGGGTATACTGGACAAATTAAGGGAAAGA
>NW_006788963.1:89050-90223 GCF_000442215.2 Lipotes vexillifer
GGGAAAGAGAGCCAGGTAAAAGAATTTAGTGTGCTGGGAAATGTGGAGTGTTTATTTTGTAGGATATGGTTTATAGATTCCTGGTTGGAATGGCCCATACCATGAGAGTTCCGGGTGGGTGCCATGCCACACAGGAAACAATTGTAGCCTGCTCCTGGGAGTGAGCCAGAGAGCTAACAAATTCAGTGTGCATTGAAATGCTTCATCAACACGCCTTCTGCAGGGCCTGCCCTCTCTGCTGGGTCACTGACCTTTATAAGTGCACAGTCATGGCCACCGCCTGACAGGCATGAAAAGAAGACAGACAATGGACGAGAAGGAGACATGCACAGAGGGGGAAAATGCACTCACTCAAGGGATTTACTGGTCAGGGATGTCATGTCCTATGTCTAACTCCAGGATGCAAGCGACAGTGTTTAAACCATGCATATCAGACTGAATAAATATAAGGAGTGATTATCATCAACATAAAAATATCCCTGAGAATCATGATCAGTTTCATGTCAGCACAGAACAACGTAGAAAGTTGCTCTTTGCTATAAAATTTTTCACCAAGTTCTAAAAGCTTTAGATCATTAAAATTGATTAGAGCATCATACAGCCTGATTTCAAAGACACTCCAGACTTCAGAGACAGCATCATATAGTGGCTTGAAAGTGGGGGGAAAAAAAATTGAATTTGGGTCCTGAGTTCATCTCAAAGTAGCTGTGTAACCTTGAGCTACTTGCAGCAAACCACCATTCTTCATCTGTATATCAAGTAGGTGTTCTTCTAGTACGATGATCCCATTTCCCTGGTATCCCATTTCCCTAGTATCTATGTTTACTATCCCTTTGCATTCTCGATGATTCCTACAGCTTCTTATTCGGGAAGTTTAAAAACCATGTTAGCACAGTGATTTTCAAAACAAGTTCCTGGAACCCTAAATGTTCCCTCAGTTCAATAAGATGTCCCAGTATTATTTTACATATTAGAATTGCATGTAGGCTTGTATTTATTTTTATTTTATTTTATTTTAAAAGGGGTCCATTACTAGGAGGAAAAGCATTTGAAAATCCATTCTCAAGGATGTTCTTTCTACCTCCGAAGACCTATAATTCTTGTAATGAAAAAGGAATGCCTAAACATGTACCCCTTACTCCACTTTTTTTTTTTTTTTTTTTTTTTTGGGGG
>NW_006788963.1:90461-119272 GCF_000442215.2 Lipotes vexillifer
CGGTACGTGGGCCTCTCACTTTTGTGGCCTCTCCCGTTGTGGAGCACAGGCTCCGGACACGCAGGCTCAGTGGCCGTGGCTCACAGGCCCAGCCGCTCCGTGGCACGTGGGATCTTCTCAAACCGGGACGCGAACCCGCGTCCCCTGCACCAGCAGGCGGACTCTCAGCCACTGCGCCACCAGGGAAGGGAAGCCCCCATACCCCTTATTGACAAACATTTTTCAGAGGCTTCTGTCAGTGACATTAAATAACCTATCATTCCTATTGATTTTTGACCAAAACACAATTCTGATAGAGAAATAATGTACTACAGATGCATATGGAAACACACACGTGTTCTCAGAAGCCTAATCTGGAATGGGAACACTGTCCTGGCTTGCATGCACCCACTCCACACTGAAGAGATAGTCCCACAGAGTGGTGGTGTCAGCTGTTCTGTCCATATTTCATGGTCTCTCAGTCCTACTGCCCTCATCTGGTTACATCTGCCTAAGAACACATTTAAAATGGCATCTTGCCTGGCATTCCACCCCTAAGCATCTAAGAACCCGTATTGCTTCTTGAGGAACCTCTCCTAATTATCAATGTTTCAGGGAAAGTAATCTAACTTTAACCCTAACTGAACCTGAACATATTTACATGCATAAATTTGCAGAAAGAATAAGCGTATGATGCAGTTCAAAACCAATACAAGTGATTTCTCTTATTGATCATCAAGAAGTAATCTTTCTCTCTACTCCCTTCTATAAATACAAGGTAACTGAAGAGGTAATGTGTGTGAACAATCCGCAAGTGGGTTCCTAAATCCAAAGTGCGTATCTGATATTTGTAGTAGTTTTCCCTCCAGAACCTACTCCCTTATGTGGTAGCAATTAATTTTATTCCCACTTTGCAAAAGTAAAGAAATTTAATCCTGGAGAGGATGACATCAAAGTTCATTTTAAGTCGTAGATAATTGTCCTTCACTGCTGAAGAGACTGAGCTCTCTATGAGGAACAGAAGTATCTGATTAAGTGTTCAGGGGAAAGTCTTGTCCATCTTCTGGAAGAAGTGGGTGATACTTTCTTGTGAGTCTCTAAGCCTGTGTGGTTGGAATAACTGTTCCCGAGGCTTGATGAGAAACACTGGAAGAGCAATTATTGTGTTTATTATGTTTATTCCCCAAATACAAAGGTGCTGGACTACCCTCTAGGAGTTTTAATTTTGTTGCTTAAAAACTCACATATCATTCACATAGCCTAAAATATCACAGAGTCTTATGCTGAACACTGCACAGTTAGGTTTTTTAGATGTGTTTTTATTTCTTGATTTCTCTATTCCTTTTTAAAGGTTTGCTCGCTGAGGAGAGGGGGGAACATTTAAATGTAATAGAGGCGACTGTTAGAATTCTGAGGGAAGTAAGTGAACTCACCCCACCCATTTCATCAGGAGAAGCTTCCTGTGTGAGGTGGGATTTGAGTCATATTAATTTGTCCCAGACCACACCAAAATTAAGCTGTTCACGTCCGAAACATTCCATGAATTCAGTTGCGAGGAGGAATTTGTTCAGCCATGTTATGGATTCATATTTCTCTCCTCTCCCAAGAAGGTCTGGGTGTCCTTATAAGGGAGAACGCCTCTGTTTCCCACAGTGTGGAGAGCTAAATAAATACTCTCTCACAGTCAATACAGAGGTAACTTTTTTTTTTTAATGGATTAAAAAAAAAAAAGCAGTTCTGAGAGTCCATCACTGTTTCAGCATCCCCATTCAGAGAGGGGGCTTTTGTCTCTCTCTCAGTGGGAGCTGCCATTTTAATGGGGCCTCCAGCAGGGCCTAGTTTGATGATGTGAAGTAGGCCTGGAAGAATTGAGGAATTTTTTTAAATTTAGGATTTGGTTAATTTAACCATACTGGCTTTCGGATGAACTGAAATTTAAAAAGTGAATCCATGGTAAATGTCCCTCCGAAGCTACTACAAGATAATTTCAGCAATTTCTCATTTATGACGCTCTTTCATGTTAAAACCAATCCCTTGAAGTTCTAATAGACATTACCCCCTCACACCTCACAGCCCCCATCTGTGTGCAAAGATGACAATTAGGAGAAGAATTCATTCTTTAAAACATGCCTACATATACACACATTAACTGGACCCCAACATGCACTTCTAAGTGCTAAATGAAAACATCTTCCAAAAATTGCCTTTAGCGGATTGGTGATGCCAAGCCAGGATTGGGATGAGTTTGTGGTAATTCTGGGGTTTCCCTTTGGCCTGAGTCGGGAGCACAAAGGTACAGAGAGTACTCCCCCTTCCCCCGCCACAGGAATTCCAACCTCCCGAAGCACACTTTCTAGATAAAACTTGCTCTCAGTAACCAGGCCTGAGGCTGCCGAGCCAAACTGGCCCGCAGGCCGCTTTCCGCAGTCCCTACCTCCGGACCTGCTCTGCCCCCGCCAGGCCCCCGCCCCGCGGCCCCAAGGCCACACACTGGCCGCTCCTGGCAGCTGCGCGCCCAGATGCCAACCGCTGGAATGTGTTTTATGTTCCCGAGTCTCTGCCTGGCCGGCCTCGGGGGAGGGCGATTCCCCAGCCTTGCCTGCTCCAGCGGCCGGCGGCGGCAGCAGGGGAGCTGATGAGCCTTCACCCTTCTGTGAACGATTTGTCTGCACCAACTCCGTGCAGGATGCACACACTGAACTCCTTTGTAGGGCTACAGGACCATGGTTGTCTTCGGCCTAGATTTGTTTAGTAGTAGATGGCTGACTACACGGGCTTGCTGTGCCATCTGAGTACCTGGGTATTTCTGTGTGTGTGCAGGTATGTGAGCTCAGGTTCTTACATAAATGCGCTCACTCTTTGCAGAAACGAATGAATGGGTGAATGGGTGAATGAACGAAAGAGTTTTTTAACTGTTTTTTGGAACTGATGCATTTCCGAAAAAATAGCAAGTATCTGAGAAAGTACAGCAGGCCTATATGTGTTGTCATAACATATCTATGATTCCATTATTGGGGAATTTATGTGAAGATATCTCACAGTCAAGCAACCAGCAAACAAGAAAGCACTCCTTGGTTGAGCTGAAGGGGGCGGGGAATTGTCCCCACAAAATAATTTGAAATTCAGCTCTGCATTTTTCCCAATAACTGTTGTCTGGGGGATGAGAGTGGGAATGGAAAAACCCAAATCAGTCTTAGGGCCGGGCTTTTTGGAAGTGACGGCAAAGTTTTGCAAGCGGTCCCTGGTTTGTGTTTGTCTCAGAAATGCAGTTTTAATTTGTCATTAAGAATAAAATTCAATGTTACTTCATAATAGCTATTTGAAATATTGATTCTGATTTATTTGTTGAGGGGTTGGGTTGTCTGGGGGGAGTTATTCTTATTTTTTGATTTCTTTCTTTTGTTTCAATGGCAAGTTGATCCAAAGCCTCTCCTGCTGGCCAATGTAGTCCTTAGGACGTAACAAAAAGTATGAGACCTTACAACACCAGGAGCTTGGGTGATGATAAAAAAATCATTTTGCCTCCCTTTACCTTTTCTGTGCTTCAAATAGACAATGATAATGGCAGATTCAAGAACCTAGGAAACATATGTGAGCCAAGGATGAAAAGTCAGGTGCTAAAGACCCAGTTTTAAATACAATTCATTTTTGGAGAAGGCCTGAAAAATGCACATCCACTTATGGTACTTTTACAATCTTGATAGCAGGTATGCTCTAACTTTAAAAAAAATTAATTACAAATGTATTACTTTCTTATTCAAAAAAAAAAAGAAAGAATATAATACAGAAATGTTTAAAATAAAAAGTACACATTACCCCATTCCCACTCCCCAGGAATAATCACTTACAAATCTATGAGTATCCTTCCAGTCCTTTTATACACACATGTATATAATATATATGTGTATATATAATATGTATGCATGTATTACATATGCATGTATAAATGAAATATGTATGTAATATATTTATATAGAGAAGATTTATCCCTTTTAATGGGATCTTGTTAAATATATTGTTCCATAACTTCCTTATTTTTACTCAAAAATATATATCATAGACAACCCTGCATGCCAGTATATACATTCTTTTTAGTGGTCTATAATATTCCAGAATACCAATATATGGTGATTTATTTAATCCTTCCTAGATTTATGGTCATTTAAGTTATCCCCAATTTTTCAGTAATACAAATAATGCTGCCATAAACATCCTTGCATATACATCATAAAGTTTAAGCATATTGTATTTAGATGCAGGTGCCTGAAACTATCAATTGAGCAGACAGAGGCAGCAAGAAGTGAAGTATAGGTGTTGCATAAAGTATAAGGCTGCAAATTGCAAAGCAGTTAGTTACAACTGGCTTATAGAAACAGAAAGTAGACTCATTAAAAGTTGCATTAGGGTGTGAAAGGTATCATTTTTCACAGTCATGAGACTCTTTGTTCTCACAGAATCTTCTTTCAGTATCACACCTGAAGATATGTAAAGTTCTCTCTCCAGCTTTGTAACTAAACTGGGTGTGGAATCTGATCTGCCATAATAATCAGGACAGGAATAGTCATAAAGTTCCCTGCAGATAAAAAGTCTTCAGAGGTTGCTGCAACCTGTAGCCATTTTTCCCTTATTTCTCAAGGTCTAAAATTAAAAATTAAAATTTATTTTTTCTTCAGTTTGATCTCCTGTCTATTTTACGTTCTTCTATTGTATATATTTTAAAGATCCTCTTATATCTGTATTAACTGGGTCTAGATTCATTTCTTTATCCATTCAATTATTGATATACATTGGAATATAAGAGAGCTCAATAATCTTCAGTATTCTAGGAAAAAGTCATCACTACTTACCAACTGGGCCAATGAGTCCTTTTTATTCATTAATGTTTATATTTTTAAGCCAGTTTACAAATAATTTCTAGAAATAAAAGGATAGTTAAAATGATTTTGTTAGAAATGTTAATAAAAATTTAAACACGGCAAA
The DNA here is from genome assembly GCF_000442215.2 of Lipotes vexillifer. Classification (NCBI taxonomy): domain Eukaryota; kingdom Metazoa; phylum Chordata; class Mammalia; order Artiodactyla; family Lipotidae; genus Lipotes; species Lipotes vexillifer. Next base: position 95,421 of record NW_006788963.1, read on the forward strand.
TTCAAATTTATATTCCATATTTTCTTGCTTTTGAAGGTGTCTATGCCCAAAATGGGCACTGTCTTTAAAGTTCAACTAACTTGTCCATCACTTGTTATGCAGGAGCCTGAATCGTATCTATACTGTAAATACTGATTCCAGATTTCAAATACCTCTTTAATAAGTTTTTACTTATCATTATTCCTGGTTCTTATTGTGTTTGGCATTATCAAAATGCAATACAGGTCTTGAACGTATATAGCTAAGATAAAACTGGGGCATCACATTGGTTTCTGCACTGGATAGAAATGGAAATTAACAGATTATTGTCTGCTATACTTGAAACCAAATGTCATATATTTCCAGGAATCACCCAAAATTTACTATGTTTAGCTGTCTTGGTTTGTGTATGAGTGTAATACAAAGTATTAAGTTAGTTTCAGTGAGCCTCCAGTATAAAAATGTATGGGGTCTTCAGGAGCCTACAGTAAGCAGGTAACCAGGTCCTGAAGGACTGAACATGGAAAGTTCTCATTCATCTGGAAATTTCTCATGAGAATCAGAGTCTCTTACTCCTTGCTCCTGTACCAAAAGCTTATCCCTGTTGCTTTGCCTACCCTTCCCCTCTTAATTCCTCCCTGGCAACCCTGGGGTGAGATCATTAAGAGACTTTGTGGTTTTGTCATATAAAGGTGCTTCAAAGTCCCTTCAAGTCCAGACTAATTGCTTCCATGGAATAACTCAATCCACATCCTTTGCAGATTGTAAATCAGAGAATAAATTATAAGCGATTTTCAGATAAAAAGCAAAATCTAAACTTCCACCATTGTCATCCATAGAGACTTGTGTGCTACCACTTGGTCTAACAGTAAAAGCTCTAGGCTGGAGGTGCACCTACCACTCTCTTAACCTCTCTAAGCCTCAGTTTCCTACCAGTCAAATGAGTACAAAACCCACCTCACAGGATGATGTCAATGATTAAATGAGATTAAAAGGGAAAATCTCTATAAATGTGCCTACCACAGTACCCAGTCCACTGTAGGAGGGGCCATTAGGGTTTATGAGTTCTAAATCCTTTGAAAAAATTGCATTTAGGGGACTTCCCTGCTGGCTCAGTGGCTAAGAATCCACCTGCCAATGCAGGGGACACTGGTTCGAACCCTGGTCTGGGAAGATCCCACGTGCTGTGGAGCAACTAAGCCCATGTGCCACAACTATTGAGCCCGCGCGCCTGGAGACTGTGCTCCACAACAAGAGAAGCCACCGCAATGAGAAGCCTGAGGACCACAATTAAGAGTAGCCCCCGCTCACCGCAAACAGAGAAAGCCCATGTGCAACAACAAAGACCCAACACAGCCAAAACTAAATAGATAAATAAATAAATTTATTTTAAAAAATTGCATTTAGAAAATAATGAAACTATATATTGCACAAAGTTTATTAGCTCTTCCAAAGTTCCAAGATTTTGTTTAATTTATAAGAAAAGATTTCATTCTTACATAATCCCATTTTAGATGAAATGTGGTGGTTTTATGCAAATTGACCAATAAAGATTTAAATAATTTTGTGAGTGTTTACGTAATTTTATTAGACTTTTGCATATCCTAATTTTATAAATAGAAGAAAAAGCAAGTACATGCATTTGGTTGCTGAAGAAGAGAATTCTTTTCAGTAAAATTCTTAAGAAAAGTGCCAATTTCTATTTTTCCAGAATACCCATTTTTATGGAATGACTCCAGTCCCAAGTCAGGCCATAAAGGCATGTTTTACTGAACTTGATTCCTAGCTATTTTGGGGAATGAGTCTACAATCTTGAATCTCAGTCAAGAGACCATTTGAAATTAGGACTGCTTGTGTGTGATTATTTTCATCCTGTTAGAATGATCTTTTACTTAGAATTTAAACTGTCCATTTAATTTTTTCCTCTTTTAATTCATAATTCCCATCACTCCTCCTAATCTCCTAATCCCCCTAAAACTCTCTCCTCCATCATGCTCACCAAACTATAAAATAAAATATAGTGGTTTGTGAATAGGAGGATGCCTGAAATTTACTTCCCACCTTACACAATCATCAGTGTTTAAAATCCCACTATTATCATTTTTTGGTTTGTTAGATTCAAAGTTCTACAAACACAGTACATTATCAGCTTGGAATACTACCATACATATAGCAAGTACCTAGCACAGTGCCTGAAACTCAATAACAGTACTCAATAACTGAGTTTATTGAATGAATGAAATGCTTTTTCCTTATCATGATTTAATAATGCAAATAACTTCAGTAATATTTATTACTAGAAATTTAATTGACTCAAAGTATTTAGATGTCCACTATGTGCCACAACCATGCTAGTGCCTGCTGCAAAACGCACTTAGCAGCTATAATTTTGTTGTTGTTGTTGTTGTTTATGCGGTACGTGGGCCTCTCACCATTGTGGCCTCTCCAGTTGCGGAGCACAGGCTCCGGACGCGCAGGCTCAGTGGCCATGGCTCACGGGCCCAGCTGCTCCACGGCCTGTGTGATCTTCCCGGACCGGGGCACGAACCCGTGTCCCCTGCATCGGCAGGCGGACTCTCACCACTGCGCCATCAGGGGAGCCCCTATAATTTTTTTTTTTTTTGCGCTCCGAAGGCCTCTCACTGTTGTGGCCTCTCCCGTTGCGGAGCGCAGGCTCCGGACGCGCAGGCTCAGCGGCCATGGGCTTCCCTGGTGGTGCAGTGGTTGAGGGCCCGCCTGTCGATGCAGGGGACACGGGTTCGTGCCCCGGGCCGGGAAGATCCCACATGCCGCGGAGCGGCTGGGCCCGTGAGCCATGGCCTCTGAGCCTGCGCGTCCGGAGCCTGCGCTCCGCAACGGGAGAGACCCCAACAGTGAGAGGTCTGCGTACCGCAAAAAAAAAAAAAATTATAGGGGCTCCCCTGATGGCGCAGTGGTGAGAGTCCGCCTGCCGATGCAGGGGACACGGGTTCGTGCCCCGGGCCGGGAAGATCCCACATGCCGCGGAGCGGCTGGGCCCGTGAGCCATGGCCTCTGAGCCTGCGCGTCCGGAGCCTGCGCTCCGCAACGGGAGAGACCACAACAGTGAGAGGTCTGCGTACCGCAAAAAAAAAAAAAAAAAAAATCATTTTTCTGTTGTTTTTCTGAGAGCAGGTTTTAATTGAGGGGGGAGGAAGGAAAGTATGTCTCTGGGGACACAGGGCATTTTGGGAGGGAAAATCATTCAAGCAAAATCCAATAATAATAATGGTTTTCATTTACTGAGTCCTAACTATGAGGCAGACATTTAACCTTCACACCAACACTATGAGGTTATTTCCATTTGACAGATAAAGAAACTGAGGCTTATAGTCATTAAGGAACTGCTTCAAGGTCATGCAGCTAACAGGTGGCAAGGCTAAGCTTTGAAACAGTTTTCTGACCCCACACCCTTGCCTCTTGTCCCCATGCTTCTGGACTTTACTTCCCCATGGTCCAGAGGGCTCCTAGGAAAGGGTGAGATGGGGGCAGAAGCAGAGAGAAGTGTGAGCTGGCGGTGCCCCCAGAACAACTTCATCTACATTGTAAGGTTGTTTAGAGTAGGCTCTGTTCAGGCAGGAAGGTAATTAATACTCATAGAGTTTAATTATCCAACTTTACTTTTTCCAGCTGAAAGTCCTTTGGGACAACCCAGGATATTAGACAACATGTTCATCCTTGGAGGCTTATAACTAAACCCCAGAATACATGCAGGAAATGCCACAGGTCCTGAGAGGTAGTACTATTTTAGCAAATACATATTAGCCATAATATGAGACTCTTATATTCCCTACCTCTGAAGTTAACCCAGTTGCTTACCTCAGATGCTCCCCAGTCTTCTGAGAAAGCAATGGCAAATGTTAGCAAGCTACCTGTGTTTAGGGCAGTGAGTGCAAGGTGTTCCATGCTGTCTGCACAGATTCTGAGGCTTCAAACCAAGCCAACCAATGCCTACATGGGGAAGTGGATCCCAGAAGGAGAGAGGGTTGTAGACATACCAGGCACAACCAATGAACCAGGGGAGCTGGTCCCAGGAGTTGATTTGCATGAGGGTTTGTGTCTGAAGAACCAGAGGAGGGAGTGGGCTTTCAGACAAAGGAGATCACAGAGAATAATGTGCTATGTGTTATGACTTCTAGTTCCTCATCTCAGCCCCATGGTCTCTTGTCTGAGTCCTGTGGAGACAGAAATTGAAGGAAGAGTTTTCCTGAAGAACTCTGTGAGGCAGGAAGTATGAACCCCACTGCTTGGGGCCTGGAGACCAGGTATGACAGCCAGGTAGGAAGAACTATGTTCCCCATATGGGAGTTGGACACAGCAGCATTCTCACCTTGAGGGCTCTGGGGGATGCTGCCCTGCCCTAGCATGTTAAGGACTGGCAGCTTGTAAGGCATCGAGGGACCTTTATCCCAGACAAGGGCATTGGTGGGATGGTGGTACCATTTAATGGCACCTTTAATGCCATTTAAAGGTGGCTGAAACCAACAGAGAAGCTATAGCAAAATCACGCGAGGTGATTTTTGTATGAGTTACCTTTAGAAACCCAAGGTCTTCTGTGAATAAATAGGTAAGATTCCAAAGCTGCTATAAATCCTGTGTTTGGAGGTAGTCGAAAGAGCAAGATGCCTTGAATAATTACTTAAATGTAACCCACAAAGGCTTTCATTGTCCAGAAAATGGAATTTCATGCTACTAAAAATGAGTTTTGAGAATCCCAGACGCCCCTCATGGAAAAATGGCCTTGACCCTCTCACTTCTTTCTTACCTTTCTTGTCAGTTCCTCTTATCGTCTTGGCCTTTCTTCTTCTCATTCCTGGCTATCCACACTCCACTTTCCCTGATGGTGGATGCATCGGGCTTCTCCTGACCTGACCTTTCTCTTTTTGAACACTGCTTACCGTGGGTTACCCCATCCCTCCTCAGTGTAGGACCCGCTCAGGAGGAGCCCCATTCCTCTGCCCAGCTTTACCCTGCCTCTCACAAGTGGAGTCAAACACATAGAGAAAAACTCTTTGCACACTAAGGTTTAGTGAAAGCAGACAGCAAGTAATTAAGACCCTCCACACAATGCAAAAAAATAGACATCTGTAGTTTACATGATGCATGCTTCTAGGTCAAAGGACAATATATTACAAACATAAATGACACTTTCAGAGAAGCATATTGTATATATTATAATTCCTAACATTGTAAAACAAGAATGTTAGAGGTCCCCTAAAGAAAGAAGAGAACATCTGTGGGTTTATGACATGAAGCAAGATGGAATAGCATCTGAGGAGTGCTTAAACGTTTCTCTTCCTGATATTGTCATCAATTCAATCATGACTTGAATAGTCTGAGAAGGGTGTTTTCAAATCCTAAACTGACACAGTTTTTAGGAGGCACCACAGAAATGATGGGGCGCCTCAGAGCTCACCCCAATGATTAAGCATCGACTATGTTCCTGGCATATACATCATGTTGTCAAATGTAACTCTGTGTCCTACCCAGAGCAAAACAGCTATGAGAACCAAACTTTTTCTCTTCTTTCCTAGTTTCTCCCTGATGTCACTATTCCCATTATTGTCTAGCACAAGATTGTTTTAAATTTTTTGCATAGCATTCTAAGGTCTTCAAATGGAAAGAATCAAATAAAGGAAACAATTCCACCCTTTTATTAAAAGAGACCTTGGGTCTATAATGCAAACTGTGGCTGTCTTAAAGCACTACAGCTGCCAACTGTACCATGGGCCCACTGAGTGAGAGCCCTGAGGTGCCTTGGAACCTGCATTTTAATATACTCCACAGGTATTTTTTGCACACTGAAATTGGAGGACAACTGCCTCAGAATATTCTAGTATGCTATAAAAATATGAGAAAATGCTTCACAAACACTATGTTATGTCCTTCATGTAATCTCAGAGGCTTAAATGAATAAAATCAGGATATTTGTTGTTTTGTTTTGGGAGGTTTTGTTTAAAAGGAGTGAAAGATATGCAAATAGTTCAAGAGGAAAGCATGCATGTTAAAGATCTAAGGAAACAAATTATACATATCTTCCAAAGGGGAATTAAGATGGTACAACCTACACATTTTTACAACCTGGGTTAAGCCTGTTCTATGGCGTCATACAGTCAGAATTTGTGAGAGAAGGATTACTTTGCTGGGAAATCAAAGCAAAACAGCTTCCCAAATATCATATGTCTTTTCTCACAGACATAAAGCACAAAAAACTATTTAGGCAAATTCACCCAATGGACACTTTATTACAACATACTTTGAGTAAAGCCTCTTTGGACTAGATCAGCTCATAGCAGCTTGAAGTGGAATGCCCAAACACTGGAACAGCTGCTCTACAAGTAAAATATCTTGTTACATTTTCATTAACCAACCAGCTCTTCAGAATGTCTTGTTAGTGTTATCACACAAACATGCGCAGTCCTGTAAAACTATTCAAAATCTACTAAAATCCAATGAACAAGAATGGATAGTTCTCCAAAGACAGTTCACATTCAGTCACAAAGCCCTTCCCAATATCCTTTGCTTAGGTTTGCAGAGTGAATTAACTTATTTATTTATTTTACCATGGGCTACAGCTAGCCTCAGAAGCCCTTGAAGCTCCTGTGATGGCCTGTCCTGTCCTTGGTTCTGCCAGACCTCAGAGTGGCATCTGATTTCTCCCTCACCAAATGGTCTCACCAGCCAACTCCAAATCAAGAAAATTTAGGCTGCTCTCCTAGAAGGCTCCTGGAAAGATGTGTGATTAGCTAGGTAACGAACCCAGTCTTGTCCTAAGCTTCCTTGAGAAAAAGACTGAATGCACAGACCACTAGCCAAGCCAGATCTAGTCCCTTCTTTTCTACCTTTTGAAGTAATTGGAACCAAACACAGAAATCCTTAACAAGGGCTCCATGGACTGGCTTCACTGATTCCATAAAATGCTTGAGATGGTGTGTGAGGATTTTCTGTGTAAATGTGTATCTGCATTTCTAAAGAGATTGTCTACAGCTTCCTATGGTTTCTCAAAAGGGTCTGTGACATTAAGGGTTATGACATTCACATTTAAAGGCTGAATGTAGTAGAGGTGGGTTAGAATCTACCCCTTGTGTTAATTGACTTAATTTACAGTTTGAGCGTTCACTTCTTTGTGTCATGGGACTACCCATGTACTGAGAAAAAAGTAAGCATCAGTTAGGAATTGGCTTTGCCTGCTAGTAACACAGACCCTGTCACAGTGGCTTAAACAAATTAGGGATTTATTCTTTCTTGTAAAAGAGATCTGGGAAAGGAAATCCAGTGTTTATGCAGCCAACAAGACGCCATTAGAGACACAGACTACTTCCGTCTTTCTGTTCTGACATCCTCAGCACCTAGCTTTGCACTTTACTCTGACAAGAGAGCTGCCATCTGTTCTTTTAAGGAACTTTCCTAGATGTTCCCCCAAATAAATTTACTTCACATGCTTACTGGCCAGAACTTAGCAACAAGGGAGGTTGAGAAATAAAAGCCTTAGATAGGCAACTTACGTCCCCATCAGCCCAAATTAGGTTTTTGTTACGAAGGAAGAAAGGCGAAAACATATTCAGTAGGCACCTAGCAGTCCTTTCTTTTAATGAAAACAAATATTAATGAAGTTATTTCCTGCTTATGGTTCCTTGGGGAGAGGTTCTTTGTAACACCTACTGATTCAACAAAGCAGAAGCACGTCTGTGAAGCACCCTATTCTGCAGGTGTGTGAATATCTCTCACGCACACGCACGCACGTGCACGCGCCCTCCCGCCAACGCACGTGAAGCTGACCGACTCCGGCTTGGCGGCCGCGTTCACCCGTCCCGAGCGTCCTTCCCCTCACGCGGCCGTCGACCTGTTGGCACACACACCTCTGGGAGAACAAGGGCGACCCTTCGCCTCCCGCTGCTCTGTTTCTCGCAGTCTTTGAGGAAAATGAGCAAAGAATCTGCCGCCCAGAATTCCTTTGCTTTTCTCCCCACGCAGGTGGCTGCGCTCTGCCCTTCCTTGGATCTACCTGAGTCGTCCTGGTGAGTTAAGTTCACTTTATTAGAGCCCAGTTCACCTGTTTGTAGGATGGGGGGTTGGAATCCCGTTCTGGATCTTTTTCCGTATTCTGCCTCACTTTCTATGATTTATATGGTGAGCCAGGTGGGCTGCTTTCCTGTCTTATGTGAGAAAACACCCAGAATGTCATTTGTCTTTCTTCCCTGTGAAGGATTCTGATTTATTATCCAGAATGAGTTCTCAAGATGACCTCAGCCAGTCCACTGGAGCCAGGTGCCTGTGTCCTCCGGTGGTCAGATGGGATAGGCGTGTTCTGAGGCCAGGTCTTTCTGCGTCCTTGCGCAAATAACTTCTGCTCACTGAGCCCGCCTTTCCCCATAAGTCAAATGGCAGTGATAGTATGTGTCTCAGATACAATGTGGAGAGATGAAGCCTCTTTCACCCGAAGGGTAGTGTTTTCTGCCAGTGATTTCATCCTCCTAACTCCTTCAGCACGAAGAGAGCATCCCTATTTGAGTGCAGGCCGCCTGCAATGCTGGTATCTGCACTGCAGAGTTTCACTTCCAGTCCCTGGAAGTAAGAGGGGCTTCGGGTGCTGCAGGGGGAACTGGGGAGAGGCCCAGGCCCCACTCTGCTGGGTAAAGGTCAGACAACGTTCTGAACTCTGTGGATGGCTTGGTGCATCTTTTCAGTCAAGAAGCTGATGGCTGCAGGATGAGATGGAACTCCAGGAGAGGTGCAGTTAGGGAAGGAAGTAGGACCCCCAGGGAGCTGATGTGGTCATTCTTAGGACAAACTAGGGACAAACACAGCTCTTGTCCAGAATGGTTTCTCTATTTGATTTTCTGCCTTGAGAACTATATGTATAAGGGTCACAAGTGCTGTGTGGAAGGGGGCTCTTTAAAAACACTTACACTAAAAGGCCCTAGATGCTGCTGGCTGAGCAGTCTCTCTCCTCTGCCTGCCAGAGAATACAAGCCCTGCCTGACTTCCTGTGAAGCTAGTCAGGGCAGAACATCTTTTCTCTGGATCCTCTTCTCAGCAGCAGCCACAGCAGTAAATCTTCAGAGAGGCCTCATTAGGCAAGTTCCTTTTTGAACTCCCTCCACCCACTAGACCTCTCAAAACCACTACCACCATTCTGGCATGTTATTATTTTTTCCTCCTAAGCTTGCATATCCCTCACTCCTGGCACCTAGGCCTCCCTCCACTGCTCTCACTTTCCTTAATGGACTCTTCTCTAGCTGGCATCTCTCCAAAGGGTGTGTTCGAGCAATCAAAAACTTCCCTTTTTGTTTTATCGCATCACTGAACATACCAGATAAGGCCCAGCTAAGGGAGGGAGGGCTCTGGGCTGGGTTGGGCTGGTAGGGGGTGGGGCTGGGGGGCAGGTAAAGGGGGCAGAGGAAGGAGGCAGAAGAAATCTTCACATCAGCTCTTAGGACCATATAGGGACAGCAAACACAGACACATGGGTACGGGTCATCTCTCCTCATTGGAGCCCAGCTGCTTCTCAGGAAGCTGCACACCCACATTCAGACCTGTAGCAAATGACCATCCACGACTTGAAAAGAGCACATAGAACAAACCAGACACAAGCTACAGTGAGACATGGACACAAGGGCACTAAATAGTTAATTTTTAGCAAACCCAAATTGCATTTCCATCATGTGCAAGCAGTCAGCTGCTATTGTAGGTCACCAAGATACAACGCATTATTTCTACAGTTTGTGGAAAACATTAGGCAGCTGTAATAAAGTCGATGGTATTTCCTTCCTTACTGAAACATGACTTCAGTAAATCCCTGTTTAAATTTTTTTCCCTTTCTAAACATTTCTCTCCATCTGCACGATAAGTCAATAAAAGAAATTAAAAGTTAAAATGCCTAATGAAATTTTATCAGGCATGAAATGACATTTAAACCAGAGTTGCCACCCGGGCTTAGATGCATGAAAACTGACCCGAACTTCAGAGGTTATAAAAAGCAGAGGGAGGGTAACAGCAAGTTTCAGTGGCCTTTATGTATTGCAGCCCCTGAAAAAAAATCATTCCAAAGAGGCATTCCATGAAACCGAGACTCTCTGAGCAGTTAAGATTTTTACAGGAGGTACATCATTTCTCTAAACCTCCACATTCTTTTAGGCCACCATTCTTTTTTCTTTATTCACTTCTTTGCACTGACGTGCTCATTTTGAAATCAGTCTTCATCTGTGTACCTCTGCCATGATCTCAGGAAAAGTGATAGGAAGAAAGCCTGAGAACATTTTTAAGAAGGAACAGATGGAAAGAGTAGAGAACTTAATTCTTAATCTTTCTTAGAGAAGAGCATTAGGATGTGCCATGGAGACTCAGAAAGAGTTTTAAATACAGGGACATGGAGAGAAAAAAATCATTCTTCCCTGTATAAAATTGTTTATTTTAATAATTACTGACTGCCCCATCCTTAGGTCATAATAGGCATCTCATTGTCATAGAAGCCTGAAAAGAAAAGAAGCCATTCAGTGGATATGTAGATACTTCCCAGCCTTACCAATTTAAAGCATTAAACTTCTTTCAAAGCAAATCCCTGAGTCCTCCCACATGCGGGACATGCACTGAAGTCAAGGGACGTTATGTCTAAGAAGGGACAGCAGAGTCAGGCCCTCTAACTAGAAAGCATATTTAGAACTTCCAAGAAACTTCCTATAGTTTGTAACCAGAGGGCTGTATTTCAAAGCGATTGGCCTTACTGATGGCCTTGGTGAAAAGGAAGTTGCTGTACAGCCTACAGATCAGGGAGAGGGGCTCCATCCATTTCTAATGGCTCTGAAATTCAGCATGGGATGGTGGTTTTCCCACAGTGTGTTCCATTCAGCTGCACATTGAAAAGCCAGCTGTAGGAGTGCTGAGCCCAAGCGATATGGAAGCGAGTCCTTGCCTCCATCCAGGAACTGGCCATCAGGTAGACAGGAAAGTGTGTTTGTAAGCTGTGGGCAGCATCACAACACCTCAATTATGAACTGATCTTACCGGTACCCATACAACCAGACAGGATTAAAATCCCTTAATTCAGACAAAGTGATACAATTTTCAAATATTTGCATAGCTCCCAGTGCCTCCCAAGCTTTTTTTTTTTTTGCGGTACACAGGCCTCTCACTGTTGTGGCCTCTCCCGTGTGGAGCACAGGCTCCGGACGTGCAGGCTCAGCGGCCATGGCTCATGGGCCCAGCCGCTCTGCGGCATGTGGGATCTTCCCAGACCGGGGCACGAACCCATGTCCCCTGCATTGGCAGGCGAACTCTAAACCACTGCGCCCCCAGGGAAGCCCCCCTCCCAAGCTTTTTAAAATTATCCAAGAAAGCTGTGTTGGCAAGTCCCGGAAAGAATGTGTTCACTTTATTTTTTTTTAAATCCTGACTTTCTGTAATAATAAAACAAAGTGTCCTGAATTTTCAAGCTTTTGCCTTCCCAGTCTAACCCCAGAAATCTTGTAGTATTAGAGATTCTATGACACTCAAACACATAGAATTCTTCCAACAATGTACTTGATAATATTTGGAGGGACAGTTAACTGGAGAGAAAAACAGCTGCAAATCCTATGCAACAGGTACACACAACTCCAAGGATGAAAAGCACTTGAGATTTTCAGATACACACTAGTCTCCCATGTTTAACAGCCCACCCACCAAACCCCAAGATAGGCTGACTATTGCCTATCTGCACCAGACTAGATGTGTGCAGAATGCCTGAGCAGTTGCTGGCTGAGGCATGATTGGAGGAGGGATTCATGGCTTACCCTGAAATACAAAAGGCAGATAGACCAGCCTAACATAGGGGAATTCAGATTTAGAAAAATGATTTTTCAACAGACTCATCATGCAAGCTGTGAGGCAACATAGTAGAATTAGAAACAAAACCAAGATGGATAAGCAGTGGAAACAAAAGGATGATGTGTGTGCCATGGAAAAGCCCGCTGCTGACAAATCAGCATTTTCTGTCACATCATCCATAAATAGAAACCCGATCAGTAACAGCTGGGCAAAGCCAGGTCTTGTGAATTAGATACTTACATAATATTGGGGCCTTCTTTAAAAGAATTTTTTAAAAATAACAAATACAAAATTATGTATGGATATGAAGATTTATTTAGAAGGGTCCATGCAACTGAAGAGCCCTGAGATTTAAGCTTCCTTATCTCCCCAATACATCCACCACTGGTAACAGTACCTTTTCCTACAAAATAAATGCTGTATGAATACACTTCAGGTCAGTTGTGCAATGCCCAGACCAGGGAAGTGTTATATCTCTGCAGTGAGAAGTTCTGTTACAGTTTTACAAAGATTCATGTTGTGTTTACATTTCCATATCATAAGCTTAACTCTTCACATGTCTTTCCAACTGACAGGGTGGGTACATAATCTTGAATCTGAGCCCCAGCAGATATCATAATCTCAGGATTATCTCAATTAGAAGGGCCTACACATTTGGACTTTTGAGTACTGTATCAGATCCCCTGAGTACACAAGAGATTGTCAGAGGTTTTTGCAGTGGAGTCTTTCATGAGATTCTGGATTCTTTCATGTTCTCCCTGCCTATCATCTTTACATTAAGGATTACAGTATGATCTAAGTGTTCACTTGCTACTGATAAGACTTGCTGTCAATAGGTAAAGTAAGTAGATCCAAAGTCAAAGTCAACTTCAAGCATTTTGAAGATCTAAACTAGTCATGTTAAACATCAGGATACATTAGCCTTATTTGGAAGAGGATATGAATGCAAAACCAATCTAATAAACATTCAAAGGAAAAATATTGCAGATACCATTAGCAATAACTGGACCTTCATGCATATAGACCCCAAACATCATTAAAAACAGATTTAAAATTTAAAACAATTTTTAAAGCAACAGTCAAATCAAATATATTACTTCATGGTAGAGACAACCCAATCTTATTAGTCCTAAATTTTTTATTTATATAAGATGAAACCTTATATAAGGTTTTTCTCCACTCTCAGATCAACTGTTTTACTGGTTGATTCCAAGAGGGAAATACAGTTAATGCTTCTAAACCATTAAATTCTACTTTATTTACTTGAGTCGCAAAAGCATTAGCAGTTAAAGAAAGCACTTCCCTTCAACCCAAAAGCAGTGTGAATATCTTGTGATATCAATAGTCCAGATAACATTTTACTAACTAGAAGGTGGCAAATGTGCTCTTTCATTTTTGAGGAAAATTAGACTGAAGGCACCCCTGGTCTCTAGAAAGGGGTTTTGAGTTGGGCAGGCACAGCAGTTAACACCCTTCTACACAGAGCTGGTTGCCTAGAAGTATAGTCCCCAAAACTGGTGTGGCCAGTAGTGCTAACGATGCTATCAGAATAACCATCTCTTCCAGGAGGTATTGGAGCATCATTCCAGTGCACCTAACACATTTCCCACATTGCAGCATGAATTATAAAATTGTCAGAGTAGCTATGGCTATCCAGTATCAATAAACCCAAAGTCTATTCATTAATTCAACAAACGTTTATTGAGGGCTTAATTTATACCAGACACAGGTGTATAGAGAAGCTCTTTTGGAACTTAAAATACGTATTATATGTATATATCCATGTATATACTTCTTACATATTTAGCACATAGACACCACACCAGACCCCCCCCCCCCCCCCCCCCCCACCCGCCATACACACACAGGAGAAGACTTTGGGCCCCATGTGCTCTTACTTTTCCCACATTTCCAGGAAGCTCAATTATCATTTCTAGTATAATGGTTCAGTAATCTCATTGCAAAATAAAAGGCATACCAGCAGGAGGGGAGGGAACCTATTAAACGAACACAGAAAGTACAATAATTTAGAACCATGTCATAAAGGGGCAAACAATACTGTATCCTCAATAGTCCCTGAGTTACCAGGTGACATTAAATTTGTTCAGCATATTCCATTATGAAGACAAGGAATGTACAATTCATTTTAGAAAAAAGTTTGTATTTGTTTGTTTATTTATTTTATTTTTGGCTGTGTTGGGTCTTCGTTGCTGTGCGTGGGCTTTCTCTAGTTGCTGTGAGCGTGGGCTACTCTTCGTTGTGGTGCGCGGGCTTCTCATTGCGGTGGCTTCTCTTGCTGCGGAGCATGGGCTCTAGGCACGCGGGCTTCAGTAGTTGTGGCTCGCGGGCTCTAGAGTGCAGGCTCAGTAGTTGTGGCGCACCGGCTTAGTTGCTCTGTGGCATGTGGGATCTTCCCGGACCAGGGCTCGAACCTGTGTCCCCTGCATTGGCAGGCGTATTCTTAACCACTGTGCCACCAGGGAGGTCCCAAGTTTTAGTTTTAAGATGATTCTTTGTCACATTTCTTCAATAATATTGCTAAACAAATGAGCTGCTATTATGCAAAGACAGTTTTCTCTCACCAGTAAACTCATATTTACCAAGTTTTGTAGTAACTTAGTAAATTACACTAGTTTGGGAAAAGAAAACTACAGGTAGGAAAATAATTACAAAATGGTGTGTGTGATATAATAGTTCAACTGTGAAAATAGCAAATGAATGTTTCTGTCCCAAAACTCCCTTTGGTGACAGAGGGGAGTGTCTCTGCATTCAAAACACATGATAGGGCTCTGTCTTCAGCATAAATCCCCTTCATTTGTGACATAATAGTTTGCATGACTAATGCTTTTAATTCCTCATTTCCATGGACTGAATTGGTGAAAGATTCTACTTTCCCTGGAATTCCCAAGACTTAAAAGCTAGCTCTTTGCTATTTCAAGGGCAACCTGTACAACCTGTTTTCAAAGCCTCTGAAATGAAGAACCAGGCTCCCAAGCATCAGGGAGCCATGGGAGAGCAAGATAACTTGACAGTCTGAAAAGTAGAGCTGTTTAGTATCACCGCTCCCTTGCCTTCCATGGTGCTGGAGACCTGATATTAGTGACCTCCACGACAGACTACACACATCGTGGTCATAAAGTGATCCATTCAAGAGGTTCATCTGCAAGAGAACGTGAAAGCTAGAATTTATAATGAACTCTCAGAATACTTAAGGCTTAGTAGCAACTGATGTAAATTATTACAGGAAGCAAAGGATGCTTCCAAAATATGTACAAGTGTTCAGAGTACTTATGTGAGAAAAAGAAATATCCTCTCCCAGTATTTCCAAATTTGAGCACTCTATAAAGCATGTAGTGAATGTTGGAGGTCTTCTACCATCTGATTTCAAGATTTAGTATAAAGCTACAGTAATTAAGGCAATGTGGTGTTTGCATAAGGATAAACATAGAAGAGAGGCAGAAAAAAATCCATACATATATAGCTGATGAATTTTTAACAAAGAGGCCAAGATTATTCAATGGGGGAAAATAGTCTTTTCAATAAATGTTACTGGAAAAAACGGATATCCCTCTGTAAAAAGTAAGAACCTTGGTCTTGGCCACCATATGCAAAAATTTACTCAAAATGACCTACAGAATTAAGCATAAGTGCTAGAACTATAAAACTTCTAGAAAAATTAAATAGGAGAAAATCTTTGTTACCTTGGGTTAGGCAGAGATTTCTTAGGACAGAGAAATCATGAACCGTGAAAGAAAGAAGTGGTAAATTGGACTTCATTAAGTTAAAAATGCCTGCTCTTTGAAAGGCAATGTTAAGAAAATTAAAAGCAAGACATAGACTGGGAAAAAAATGTTTTCAAATCACATGTCTGATAAAGGTCTTGTATCCAAGGTATATAGAAGAAATCTCGAAACTCATAAGAAAGCAAACCACCCAATTTTTAAAAAATAGGCAAAAGATTTAGACAGTTCACTAAAGAATGTATACATATGGCAAATAAGCACATGAAAACATGCCCAATATCATCAGTCATTGTGGAAATACAAATTGGAACCCTGATATGATATAATTACACACCCATCCGAGTGGCTAAAATTTTGAAATAGCAAATGTTGATGAGAATATGGAGTACCTTGAAACCCTTATACGTCGCTAGTGGGAATGTAAAATGGCACAACTACATTTAAGAGAGTTTAGTAGTCAAGCATCAAACATAAATTTACCATACAGTGTAGCAATTCTATTTCTAGGAATTTACCCAAGAGAAAAACATACCTCTACACAAAAACCTATATACAAATGTTGGTAACGTCTTTATTCATAGTCACCAAAAGCTGGAAACAACCTAAAGGTTCAACAGCTGGTGAATGGATAAACAAATTGTAGCACATCCATACACTAGAATACAACCCAGTAATAAAAAGTAGCATCTGCTGATACACACAGTGGTGTAGTGAACCTCAAGAACATTGTGCTGACTGGAAGAAGCCAGATTCAAAGGGCTTCCTACTACTGTATGATTTCACGCTCCTAAATTTATCCTCTTTAACACAACTAGGATTGCAGCCCAACAACTAGGACTGCAGCCCAACAGAGAGGCATATTACAGAATACAGATTTTTCATGTGCATTCTCTATTTGGTTAAATTCATAGTTTTTTTCCCCTTAACTGAACTACTTATCAATGGAAATTAAAGAGCTTCTCTTGAGAGTCAGCCAGAAACTTTATAGCGTCAGATGTTCAGTGCTTGAAAGATAGTTCTTGGTGACGCTTGGACAGTTTAAACTGCCTTGCCACACCTTGACAATGCCCTAAATTCTACCTTATTTCTGAGTTTAATCATGCTGAAAAAGAAGACTGGGGACAATATGACTGGTAAGGGTCTGGAGGAAGGGAACTTGGAAATTGAGCAGAAAGATGGTAGCTGGTGCCCGATTGGAACTTCACAATTTAGAACTGAAAGGTCTGGTGTGGTACTGGTACCTGTCACCCCACCAAACCTTCAGCAAACTATCCATTTCTATTTAATGTGCTGTGCAATTTAACTGATTTCTACACGGCATCTAAGTACTTAGTCTTCCTTCAAAGTAGGAGTAGAGGAAAAAGAGGGTTACCACTAGAAAGCAGCCAGGTTCTAAATATGAGGCTAATATAATTTGATTCTCTAAATTATTTTTAGAATTAAATAAGATATTAAAGTATCTTGTACAGTACTAGGCACTCAATATATATTCACCAAATTTTGAATTCCCTTCACTTCCTTTATGAAAGGAGAATATTTTTAGAACTGGAAAGACCTCAGAAGTTACCTTGTCCAATGTTTTAATTTTACAAAGGAAAACTAGGTTCAATGAGATTAAGTGTATTGCTCAAGCTCACAGAGTTAGAAGTCCAACTTCCAGTTCATGCAGATCTAAAACACCTGCTTTCAACTGTGATGCCCCAAGAGCAGAGCCTGAGGAAGATCTGAGGGAGAGTTTTGCTCTATATATTTAGCGATCCATGGACCCTTTTGCTTCTGGTTCTGTGTTTGTTTTAGCTATTATCATTTATTTTTTTACTCCAGGAATGATATTCACTGAAAAGCCTTTCTCTTCAGGGACTATGATTGCCAGATTTAGCAAATAAAATACAAAGCACACAATTAGATTTGAATTTCAGATAAACAACACATAATTTTTTAGTCTGATGAAATATTTGGAAAATACTTACATTGGCACCTTATCTGTCAGCCCTATCAGGGACCAAACAATAAGTAGTTCCCAACTATGAAGATTTCTTTTTACCCTAAAACAAATAAACAATGGAAGACAGTCACTACCCCTATGCATAAATCTTGGCTTCCTGACCATTTTCTTCCCCATGACCATTTTTCCTCACCTGAGATCAGGACAACTGTTGTGAATAGCTTCTGTGACCAAGGCTGAGGCTGATAAGGATGGTGATGGAGCAGGAAAAAGTTGATGATGTGTCCAAGCAGCTTTGGGAGGACATGCTTTGCCAAACAGGAAGTACGCAATTCTAGTCAGAGAGACTGAAATTCAAATCCCTCTCTCTCACTAGCTTGTGACTGTATGACTTTGAGTAAGTTACTTAAACTCCCCCATACCCATCTTCCTTTGGATTCTGCTTTTTTTTTTTCCATAAAATAAAGATACCTTATGTTTTTGTGAAGATCAAATATGATAACAGGAAGAAAACACTGATCACTGTACCTAGAATATAATCTTATAAACTATCATTTCTTAAACTGTACACACATGTTTTATTACATACTTTTCTGTGTATTTGATATAGTTCACACTAAAAATGGTTTAAGCAAAACTGCTAGATTGGAGGCATACTGGTGAGGGTCTTGGATGCCTGGATGTAGAGTTTGGATGCTAAGTTTTATTCTGTAGTTGTAGGGGAACAACTGCTACTCAATGTTTGGAGCCTACAAGTCAGACAGCCTCTTTCTAAGTTCCCCTAAAAACTACCTGGGAAATTTTGTAGCGTATCATTTCCTATAGGGTCAAGCATACATTAAGCAACACAGAATGAACTGACCTGCCTTCTCTAGGCATCTTCTTTAGTTCCCTCAGGTCCAGCCTTGACAGAGAAAAAAGTGAGAAGTTGTAACTCTTCCCACAGATCTACTTTGTGGGGCATGAGAAATGGGCAGGCATCAGACACAGAAATAATTTCTGCTTCATCACTTATTTATTAGTGGAATGGCCTTCTCCAAATTAATCAACACTTTTTGTGATCTCTACAATAGGGATAACATCACCTAAGCTAGTAGGGTCTTAGAATTAAGACTCTGGCTGGTTACAGGAAGTGCTCGATATCTGGATTTTTATTTTCTGCGTAGTTAAAACACTGTGCTTAAGTTTTATGAATCATAGGTCCTTGGAGAGCTCTTTCTCACACCTATCCTGAAAGTCTTGTGACTCAGTTTCAGAAGACTGTCCAAAATTGAGGACCAGTCATTCAGACCAACTTTGTTTAGAAAATTGTTTTACTAAAATATCTTAGACAGTTGACACCTGAGTGAGTCAGATTCTTACTCAGCCTTCCACTTCATGCCATGTAGGCTGCAGTTCTAAGGTTCACCGGTTCCCTTGCTCACACCTTTAGAACCTGCAGATGTGTGTTATCTTCGCCTTCTGTTTGGTCAGCTTCAAGTGCTTCTAATCTTTTTATAACCAGTTCTGTTGGCTGTTATCTGGATTCCTTTTAGTGCCTTGTCTATTGTATACTTCTAACAGATCTCCACCCTCTTCCCTGGCAATTAGAAAGGCAATATAATTATTTAACAATGTGTCTTCTATTGAATAAGTTCCTTAATTGGACCTTTTCATCCTTTGCCATTTGTGTGTGTTTGTGTGAAAAATTTCACTTGAAGGTTTTTCTTAACGTTGAATTCTTACACAATTTCCTGAGCTAAATGCCAAAGAAGGGCCCAGAGCACCTTTTCGCCAATGACAGCCCCCTCTTCCTCCTCTCTCCATGCTTGGAGAGACAGCTTATATTTCTTACAACCTGGAAAGACTAATTAGACTTATTATTTTAGCTTTAGCTCTGTTTTTTGTTATTTTCTCATATAATCTTACCACTCTTCCTATTCTGGTGTCATTATCTGTGGGGCTCCATAGTCACTGAAATCTCCAATTCCATAGTTAATCACAGAATAACATGGGATACTGGAAAAAATAATGGACTTTGAGTCAAGAGAGGTAAGACTCCAGGTTCTGCACTAACTAGCTATGTGACTTTGCCAAGACAGTTAATTGCTTTGGGTTTCAGATTCTTTATCTGTAAAATATGTACAGAACACATACCCCCTTCAGGTTTGTGCTTTGTACACCTTCACCTTTGAAGCGACATCTATGGGTTTTCCCATCCGTTCCCGACCACCCAGCAAAGAACTGCTTTTACTTTATTTCAATATTTGACTCAGTTTTTGCCAAATGACTACTCATATGCTCTTTTACTAGCTCCAAGTGGCTCAGCTTAAACCCAACATAAAGCACTTCAATGATTTATTTACACCGTTTCTGAATATTCGACATAGATCCACCAACCTAATAGTTAGAACTACTAACTATTCTCTGTAATGTAAAATGTTAGTCATATAAATTCCCCCTAAACCATAAAAATATATTTAAAATTTAAAAGTGAAATTGTACATATCTTAGACAACTTGTGAAATTCTCTGCTCTTTTTCTTAAAAGCAACTATACTCCAATAAAAAAAATTTTTTTAAAAACCCCACATGGTTCAACAAGGACCTACTGTATAGCACAGGGAACTATATTCAATAACTTGTAATAACATATAATGGAAAAGAATCTGAAAAAGAATAGATATATAAATGTATATGTATAACTGAATCACTTTGCTGTACATCTGAAACATTGTAAATCAACTACACTTCAATAAAAAAATTTTTTTAATAAAAAAAAGTGGGTTGATGGAAGAGTGTTAGCTATAAACTACATTTGTTGCCCTCATTCTATGCAGAATAAATTAGAAGAGCAATAACCAGATGTGTTACGTTCCTGGAAAGGCAAAAAATAAATTCCAAATGAGAATTTGAAGACCCTCTCCATCTTTCTTTCTTTTTTTTTTAACAATTTCTTAAAATTAATTAATTAATTAATTTTATTTTTGGCTGCGTTGGGTCTTCGTTGCTGCACGCGGGCTTTCTCTAGTTGTGGCGAGTGGGGGCTACTCTCCATTGCGGTGCACAGGCTTCTCTTGTTGTGGAGCACGGGCTCTAGACACACGGGCTTCAGGAGTTGTGGCTCCCGGGCTCTAGAGTGCAGGCTCAGTAGTTGTGGCGCACGGGCTTAGTTGCTCCGCAGCATGTGGGATCTTCCCGGACCAGGGCTCGAACCTGTGTCCCCTGCATTGGCAGGCGGATTCTTAACCACTGCGCCACCAAGGAAGCCCCCCTCTCCATCTTTCTTGAGACGTGTAGGGTTCTTATTTCCTCAGAGCTTGTCTCTCCCTGGTTGCCTTTTTGAGTAGAGCTGATTAGAGTATAGCAGTAGAGCTCAGGGTTCCAGGAATCTCCCCTAGAGTCTGGGCAGGAGCCTTAAGATAGGAGTTATCTACAGCTTGGGCCCAAATCCTTGCATTATCAGATACCTCCAGCCAGGGTGAGGACCAGCTAACCACAGTGACATGCAGAAAGCAGCCCACAAATTTACTGACCATAGGCTATGCCTAGCTCTGGGCTAACAGCCTGTCCACCCCCTGACCCCCAGAGTTACACAGTGGAAACAAAAAGGAGGGGGCATCTTGACTTTGAAAGTGAAGCTATGCTAAAATTACAAAGAATCTAAGTGTGTCCTTGGTGGTGTTTTCCTTTGAATGTAAGTGTATATAAGTTAAACCCTGTAAACTCGGGGAGGGGTGCTGCAGAAGCTGCTTGCTGCTCTCCTCTCCAGCCTTTCTTTCTTGGCTAGGTTCAGGCTTCCCCATCTCACTGGGCCACATATAGTATTTGAGTGGTCATCTTGTCTTCAGTCTCACCCTACCTGCAGGGTCAAAGTACTTTTCCTAAAACTCTAATTCAGCTGGGATTTCCCCCGTAGAAAGTCCTTCCCTTGATCCCGATCATCCTCAGCATACAGTCAAAGGTCTTCCCCGTTTCCTACCCGTTGTCCTCCATAATCTTGACCCTTCCTACTTACCTTGCCTCACTCTACACTGTCCTCCCTCTTGCATAATAATCTCTAACAGTGCTGAACTTTTCACATGTCTCTGAACACAGAATACTACTTCAAACCTCTAGAGTGCCCTCCTCTCAGACCGTTACCCTCCCGTCCACTTGGTTAATTTACATTCAACCCATCTGATCGATGGATAGATAAAACTCTTATGCACTCTTCAAAACCCAATTCATGAAAAGTTAATGGGAAACGTAGTATTTTGTTGTCATTTGTAGTTGCAAACATTTTTATTACTAATAACATTCAAGATTTTTCATATTTATCAGCCACTTATATTTCTTGTTTGAATGATTTGATTCTTTTATCTATTTCTCTGTTTTTATAGTATTTTTAGAAGCGATGCATAAGATATTTTGCTGTAAGGAAAGCCCATTTGTTTGTCATATTTGGGGGCAAAACTTTTCTTCCAACATATTGATTGTCTTTTAGTATCCTATTTCAGTGGACAGTTTTAAATCACTGTGAAAATTTTGCCTGTAGTTAAATTCTACCAAAGTTCTATTGTTGATGTTGATTGCTTTGAATTCTTGATTGCAACAGTAATTAAGAAGTATTTTCTAATTTTAAATTTCTAAATTTAAAAATATACCATACTTAACAAGAACAGTAACAAAACCAAATTCATTAGTCACAGCCCCCAACATAGAGTAGGCGTTCCATAAACCATTGCTAAGTGGAATGATGGTACCCAGAAAGCCAGAATCGAAGTGGTAAAGTTAGAACCTTTCCATTTTCCTTTAAGTTGCATCTTCCTTCTGACTTTCATAGCTTCAGAGGTATCACATACAAGATGCCAAAAAAGCATCTTGTAAGCAAGTACCATTTTACCTCCAGTACCCAGTCTCTCTCAGAAGATGCCAGTTCCATCTTGAAATGACCTGAGAAAACCAACCAAACCCTAAGTCTTCTTCATTCCAGAAGAAAAGGGAAGATCTATTCCAAACCTTACCTGGGAAGGTCAGTCAAATGATATGGTCACTTTACTTGTTCTTTCGACTGTACTTGGTCCAGAACTTCTAAAGCCATCACCTACTAGCACCTGTCCCCAGACCTGCTGTGATAGTTTCAGCCTCTTGAGCATTCACATGGTTAATCTTGGGCTAACTTGGCCAGAATTTTTAGGGCCATTTCCATCCCAAACACTACAAGGACCTCGGTCCTGCATTAGGTCGTGACCGGTGTCCAGACCAGGGTGGAAGGAAGATTCACTACTGGCCTCTGGCATCAGTTTTCCTCACATGGTGGACTGCTTGAGTTCCTGTATCATATTTTCCCAATACTTTACATATAATGTGAGTGATTATATGACTTTAAGACTTAAGATATTCATAGATCATGCTAAACAATATAGAGAACCTTCTAGACTCCATTTTAAAGATAACATAAAGACATAATATTTATGCAGTCACCAAATATGTATTAAGTGCTTCTCTGAGCTGGACACTGAGGATACAGTTGATCTGGAGATAAACGTAAAGCATAGATACTTGTAACAAGTAATAGTCAGTAGGTATTAAAGATAAAATTAAAACAGCTAAAACTTTTAAAGTATAATAGCTTAAAGTCTAAAGTTAAAAAGTCAACTTAAAAAGACACAATACAGTAGTTTTGTAAGTCACTCTTTTATAAGGAATGCCTTTGCCGATACTATACGGCAACATAACATGCCACACTCTTTGTTTCTGACCCAGTTCTTATCTCTAGTTCTGCCTTCTCCCCTGAACTCCAGATTCCCTGAAGGGTCAATTCTGTCCTCCACAAAAGCTGTCTTATCCACTTAGAAGTTTAATAGTTCTATATAGCTTAATAGAAGTTTAATAGTAATAGTTTTAAAGAAGTTTAAAAGTTTAATAGTTAAGTTCAAACTTAACACATCCAGAAAGAAACCCCAATCTGCTTCCTAAAACCTGCTCTTCCAGGGATCTCCCTCATCTCAGTTAATGACTACTATTGTTTTGGTTGTTCCAAAGCTAAAACCTTATACTCTTGACTCCTTCCTCTCTTTCAAATGTCCATTCCATCACCAAATCCCGTCACATCTAAATTTAAAATATATTCATGATTCTGCTACCTCTCTCCACCTCCACTGTTATCAACCTGGTCCAAGGTACCTCATCCCTTTTCTGGACTATTGAATATTCTACCTGATCTTCCTGTTCTGCCCTTGTCTCCTGCAGTCTATTCTTTTTTTTTTTTTTTTTTTTTTTTCATCTTTATTGGGGTATAATTGCTTTACAATGGTGTGTTAGTTTCTGCTTTATAACAGAGTGAGTCAGTTATACATATATATATGTTCCCATATCTCTTCCCTCTTTGTCTCCCTCCCT
>NW_006788963.1:124869-137907 GCF_000442215.2 Lipotes vexillifer
ACTAGTGCCTGTGTTTTGGTGTATGAGGCTAGATCTTGTCTCTCTAGTGGGCAGGTCCACGTCTGGTGGTGTGTTTTGGGGTGTCTGTGGACTTATTATGATTTTAGGCAGCCTCTCTGCTAGTGGGTGGGGTTGTGTTCCTGTTTTGCTATATGGTTGGCATAGGTTGTCCAGCACTGTAGCTTGCTGGTCGTTGAGTGAAGCTGGGTGCTGGTGTTGAGATGGAGATCTCTGGGAGATTTTCGCCGTTTGATATTATGTGGGGCTGGGAGGTCTCTTCTTGACGAGTGTTCTGAAGTTGGCTCTCCCACCTCAGAGGCAGAGTCCTGACTCCTGGCTGGAGCAGCAAGAGCCTTTCATCCACTCGGCTTTTGGGAGGTCTGAGGTCTTCTGCCAGCGTTCAGTAGGTGTTCTGTAGGAGTTGTTCCACATGTAGATGTATTTCTGGTGTATTTGTGGGGAGGAAGGTGATCTCTGCGTCTTACTCCTCCGCCATCTTTCCACCGCCCCCCTGCAGTCTATTCTTAACCCACTCATCAAGGCGATTGCTTTAAAGTATAAACCAGGTTATATCACTCCTCTACTCCAAAGCCTCCAATGGCTTCCCATATTACTCAAGGTGATAGCCAATTCCTTTGCCACAGCCTGCCATGACCTCCCCCGAACTGTCTTTCTAGCCTGTTTTACTCCCATTGTCTGCTTTTGGAAGAACCAATAAGATCTTGATATGTCACTAATTACTAGAGTATAAATGTATTCCTTCAACTAAGACTAACCATATGACATAGAACTACACATCACAAGAAGCACATGTCAACTGAAACTAACACCCCTGGTACAGGAGGATAAATGAAGTTGTAGCTTGTGTTATCCAATAGTGTTGAGGAGTACTCTCATGTACAAGCTGCCCAATCAAACCTTATGGTGACCTTTGGAGCTAGATAGGAAGAACTCATCAAAATATGCTACAGCTTTTTATTTTATTATTTTGGCAATATCATCTAAAATATATATATATATTTGAAAACCAGAAACAAAAGTGAAGATTGTTGTGATGATATAAAGACCTTAAAAAATTAAAAAGAAGCCCACTATTGAAAACATTTACATTTGCAACTAATTGTAAATTCTATAACATTTCCATCTACATGACAACTTTATTTATTTATTGGCAAGAGAAGGGAAGAAAAGAAAGAAAGTGTTAAAAAACCAAAACCAAAAAAAGGTTTCCTTTTATCCCTTAACTTACAAGAAAATTAAAGGCAAATTCATTTCCCAGATGAGGTAAGCAACTCATCCCAAATTCCTGGTAACATCCTTTCCCTCAATTTCCATCAGATAGTCCAGGTTCTGTTTCTAATGCTATTTGTACTGTTTTACACCATAGTACACTTTATAAACTACCATAGATCTTTTTGAAAGTGGGCAGGAAAATACAGCTCCCAGACATTTTTAAATTTCACCATGCGTCATATTTTTTTAAAGTCCTTTACCAAAAAGATATTTCTGAATTTCAGAATCGATCCAAGGTTTCCTCTTTTCTGTTCATGTTATTGGGATCTAAACTTTACCTTCAAGTTTGGGTTATCAAGTTGCTGGGAATTTTTTTCTATTTACTTTACTTTTCATTTATTTTCTTGAGATATAATTTACATATAACTTTGTGCAAATTTAAGGTGTACATACAGCCTGTTGATTTATATATTGCAGTATGGTTGCCACCATAGCTTTAGCTCACACTTTTATCATGTCACATAATTATAATTTCATTTGGGGTGAAAGCATTTAAAATCTAGTCTCTTAGCAGTTTTGAAGTGTATGATACATTATTGTTGACTATAATCACTCTGCTGTGCATCAGATCTCCAGAATTTATTCATCTTCTAGTTGCAAATTTGTACACTTTAACAACATCTCCTCAATTTCTCCACCCCACTAGCCCCTGGCAACCACCATTCTACTCTGTTTGTACGAGTTCAGCTTTTTTAGATTCCACATGTAAGTGATACCATGCAATATTTGTCTTTCTCTGACTGGATTATCTCAGTAAACATAATGCCCTCAAGGTCCATCCATGTTGTCGCTAATGGCAGAACTTCTTTCAGCCTTCTTTCTCATGGCTGAATAATATTTCGTTGTATATATACCACATTTTCTTTATCCATTCATCCCTTGACAGAAATTTAGGTTGTTTTCATATCTTGGCCGTTGTGAATAATGCTGCAGTGAACATGGGAGTGTAGATATCTATTCAATATCCTGTTTTCATTTCCTTTGGATGTATACCTGGAAGTGGGATTGCTGGATCATACGGTACGTGTATTTTAATATTTTTGTGGAAACTCCACATTGTTTTCCATAGTGGTTAAACCAATTTTCACTTCCACCAACAAGGCTTCCATTTTCTGCACATCCTTGCTATCACTAGCTATCTCTTGTCTTTTGATGATAGCCATTCTAACAGGTGTGAGGTGAGGTTTCATTGTAGTTTCCTTGATGATTAGTGAGGTTGATCATCTTTTTTATATATCTGTTGGCTATATGGATGTCTTCTTTTAAAAAATGTCTATTCAAGTCCTCTGCCCATTTTTAATTGCATTATTTGGTTTTTTTGGTATTGAGTTGTATGAGTTCTTTGTATATTTTGGATATTCATCCCTTATCAGATGTTTGCAGATATTTTCTCCCATTCCATAGGTTTCCTTTTCATTTTGTTGATTGTTTCTTTTGCTTGCAGAAGCATTTTGGTTTGAGGTGGTGCCACTTGTTGATTTTTGCTTTTTTTTCTGTGTGCTTTTGATGTCATATCCAAAAAAATCATTACCAAAACTAATGTCAGGGAGCGTCTTCCCTATGTTTTCTTTTAGGAGTTTTATGGTATCAGGTCTTCTGTTTAAGTTTTGATTCATTTTGAGTTACTTTTTGTGAGTGGTGTTAGATAGGAGTTCATTCTTCTTTTCTTCTTTTCTTTTCTGTCATACATCTTTCTTTTCTTCCTTCTTTCTTCCCTTCGTCTCTCCCCCTCTTCTTCATTTTCCTCTTTCATTTATAGATTTTTTTTCTTTTTAAATCAAAACCGTGTGTGTGTGTGTGTGTGTGTGTGTGTGTGTGTGTGTGTGTGCGCGCGCGCGCGATGGGGGAGGGGAAAGAGAGACGGACAGGGAGAGGGAGGAAGGGACGGAATGGCTCTTTAAAGGGGTTTTCCGGTATTTACGTTATGAAAAAAAATTAAAGTTGTTCTCTAACTTTTAAGGAAAGCCAAATGTTAGAAATAGTAATTAAAATGTTCACATTGAAGTAGATTGCTAGATCTGCAGTGCAGCCAAGGCTGGCGGCTTTTGATAAATTAGAATGAGCCAGGGCTTCCCTGGTGGCGCAGTGGTTAGGAATCTGCCTGCCAATGCAGGGGATACGAGTTCGAGCCCTGGTCCAGGAAGATCCCACATGCCACAGAGCAACTAAGCTCGTGCGCTACAGCTGCTGAGCCTGGAGGCCATGAACCACAACTACTGAATCCCGGATGCCTGGAGCCCATGCTTCACAGGAGAAGCCACTGCAGTGAGAACCCTGCACACTGCAACGAAGAATAGCCCCCCACTTGCTGCAACTAGAGAAAGCCCGCATGCGGCAACAAAGACCCAACACAGCCAAAAATAAATTAAAAAAAAAAAATTTAGAATGAGCCACACAGGCTGGTCTTTTTTCACTAAAACGCCAGTGTCCAGAAAGCAAATCCACTCCACACACCACCCTTGTTTCAGATCAGATAAACTGAGCAAACAACAATGCCTACCAACATGACAAAATGCCCACTGTACAAAAGAAACTGGAAATTGTTATCAGTGAGTGAAGATGGCTCTGGAGAACATGAAGATCAGGATTTTAAACTGCCCTTCATTTGAAGAAGCATCGTTCTGGGTCATTCAGGTGACCATCATTATCTTGATCGGCCCAGATACCACTGACACATTTGAGAACATAAAAATGCAGGGGAGGAGAGAAAGCTTTAACTGCCTTACTTTCCCTAAATGCTCTTATTTAAAAAGCTCTCCCAGACCCTAGAAAAGCACTTGTTTCACACTGTCCGGAGTGAATAAATCTACAGCCTGCAAAGTTCCCACACCCTTTGGTGCCACAAATATCTGGTAAAATAGCTTTGGAACTTTCACACAATTCCCCCGTGCAGCAATGCCTTGTAAATGAAATAAAGGAATTGCCAGTGAGCAAACTTTGATGATTGCCTCCCATATTTAAATCAGACCTTCTGATCAAGGAATAAATAATTTTGCCATGTATTTAGAAATTATCATGTAGAGCATGGTTCTCAACACTGGGGGCACACAGAAATTATCTGATGCCTGTGTTCCACACCTAGAGACCTGGGAAAGGACTAGGCATCAGTATTTATTGAAAGCATTCACACACACTCCCTCCTGGTAATACTAATGCACAGCCGAGTCAAGAACCTCTGGCTATTGAAAACTGACTGATTTTTAGAAATTCGTGTTTTAATTATTATGGGATTTTGTTTATTGTAGCCCACTAATGTAAGCATCTCACTTGGCCAGATAGTTTTCACTTTGTGTGGCAGGGCCAGAAACCTGGAACTCTTACTTCTTAAGTGATCTTTAGGTATACATATAATTACCATGTCTGTGGAGTGTTCTGAGTTTCTCAGTTGGTAGCCAGACTCTTTAAAAGAAAGGTATGTAACTTGATTGCTTTGAAAATAATTCAGTAAGTCCAGGTGTTAACATACAAATAGTTCTCAGGGCCATGTTTAGCACTTTAAAAAGTTATCATTAGTTGCATGAAAAACAAAAAAAGCCAAAGACTCATTCCCACATATTAGAGGGCTTTTTCTCTTGAAGAAACTCAAAAAAGAAAAGCACAGATTTTAGTTTGGGGTGTGTGTGTGTGTGTGTGTGAGAGAGAGAGAGAGAGAGAGAGAGGGAGAGAGAGAGAGAGAGAGAGAGAGAGAGAGATTTGGATTCTTCTTTTTTTTTTTCCTTACTCATCTTGGATTTTTCTTTTCTTTTTTTTTAAACAGCAGTAGTTCGTATTTTTTTCCAGTTATACATATACATGTATATCTATATCTATATAAATCTATTCTTTTTCAAATTCTTTTCCCATTTAAGTTGTTATATAATATTAAGCAGAGTTCCCTGTGCTATACAGTAGGTCCTTGTTGGTTATCCATTTTAAGTATAGCAGTGTGTACATGTCAGTCCCAAACTCCCTAACTATCCCTTCCCCCACCCTTCTCCCCTTGGATTCTTTAAAAAAGAAGAAAACAGTCTCAGCAATATTCACACTTTTATAAACATGAAAAAACATATAACCTTATCAATATAAGATTCACACAAATATAATTAATGCTTCTGCTGCACTGTGACAGAGTAGTTAAATAAACCCTGCCAATACATTAATGCTTAAGCAAACCAGAAAACAAGTCTCTCCCCACTCAAAAAATCATAATGTGTTTCAAATTCCATTTGAAAAGCTATGAGAGAAATTTTAAAGGCAAAATTTTTTTAAGGAAATAAAAGTTTTTCTCATAAGATTGCTACTAATCAAGAAACTCAGTCAAGTTCTTACCCCCTTGTCTATGCATATTCATTCCCATGCAGTAAATAAACTGGATTGTGCAAATTCTCAAAATAGAAAAACTCCCAACATCAGGTGGCTTTTTTCTAGGTGAGGACTAGGTCACATGAAGAGCAATTTTACAGTAAAATGAGTATGTTCTCTTTTAGTCTAATCTTGTTTACTGTTTCCTATGTGTCCAAATGTAAATGAGCTCTGAGATTGAATACTATATGAAGTCAATTCTCCTTACAAGTATTCCAGTTCTTTATCAAAATGTCTAATAGTTCAGAAGAAAAGTTATTTTACATTGATTTAGCAAGAAATTGGCAGTGTGTTATCAACACAGGAGCCTCTATTACACTGTACTAAGAGAAGAGCAAATCGTGAATGAAGTGAGAAAACTTGAAGCGAAGCAGAGCCAGGGATAGAAAAGGAAGGACAACAGTTGGCGGGGCAATCAGGAACGCTTCTCTAAGATTAGCTTTAATTTGTAACACTCAGATATGATTTTATATGTTTGCCGTGACAGTTGTGCTTTGCACTCATGACAGAAAGGACCCCAACCTGAAAGCATCATCTTCCACAGTAAATCTTATAACTCAGACTGAAACTCAAGTCCAGTGCTGTACCTCATCATGAGGTTAATTAAAATTTTTTTAAAAATTGGTTCTTCCCTTGTGGTGCATTGGTTGAGAGTCCGCCTGCTGATGCAGGGGACACGGGTTCATGCCCCGGTCCGGGAAGATCCCACATGCCACGGAGCGGCTGAGCCCGTGAGCCATGGCCGCTGACCCTGCGCGTCCGGAGCCTGTGCTCCGCAACAGGATAGGCCACAACAGTGAGAGGCCTGCGTACCGCAAAAAAAAAAATTAAAAAATTAAAAAAACACTTTAACTATAATGAAAACTTCCATGTTATAAGTCGATATTCAGTCATCACACATGGTGAAAAGGGCAAACTCTAGAGCCAGAAGAACATGGATTCAATTTTATTTTCACAAGAAACTTTGAGAAACTCATCTTACCCTCCAGGACCTCAAATTCCTTTGATACCTACTTTGTAGAGATAATCTGTCGTTTGCAGGATTAGGGATAAAATATGTAAGCTGCCTAGTACATAGTTGATGCATAATAAATGGTAGCTACTATTTTTTTCTTTTTACAACTGCTGTAAAGAAAATTAACCTGGCACATGGCCTTTAGAAGGTATTCAACAAGATTAATTAGTTGTTTCTTAAACACATTTGTCTAAAATATTTACTCATCCTTTTTGAGTCTACCATTTAAGTCTGTTAAATTTATAAATAACTGAGAAGATAAACCAGTTTAAAAGAAATAGGAAATCATGTAAATGTATAAAAATATACAGTGGGAAACCCTTCATAGGACGTGATCTCTGATGAAATTCAGTCTAGCAGCAGAGCTTGAAAGCCAACAAAAAAGAAGCATATTTCTGGACTCTCTTTTCTCTTCCCAGCTGTCCCACTTGGCTGTGACATGAGACTAGGCACAGGCAGTTACCAAAACCAACAAGCAGACAAGAGTTTCAAGTTGGATCTAAAAGAACCACATGAGGGAGATGCCAAAAGCTACAGCCCAAAGAGTGGCTGAGGGCTGGGAGCTGGGAAGAGTAGTTATGATGATGAGGGAGACAGAGAAAGAGAAGAGAGGGAGAGAAACATAGGAAACAGGGAGGAGGGGAACTCACCAAGGCAACTGAAAGGCACCTTTCTCATTCTGAATGCCTATTTTACAAACTTGCTGTGGCAAGATGAAACATAGAAACCAAAACCCACACAAATTCATAGCTTAATGAATTATTATAAGGGGAGCACCCTGTAACCACCACCTAGGTCAAGAAATAGAACTTTGCTAACATCCCTGAAACACCTCCTTATGTCCCATCCAAATTCAACACCTTCCCTCTTCCCAGAAGTACACACCAACCTGACAAGCACTGTAATCATTCCTTCTGTTTCTTCATAGTTTTTCCACCCCACAACGCACCTCAGACACTCTAAGACTTCCCTAATTTTAAAAAATTGATATCTTTTAAGTTGTTTTTATTCTAGAGATCTCCTCTCTGTTTCTTTTCTTTGCAAGTGATCTGTTGAAGAACCCAGGGCATTTGACCTGTAGAGATTCCCACAGTCTGGATTTTGCTGATCGCACAGAGTTTAACATTTCTTCTGTCCTCTGTATTTCCAGCAAATTGGCAGCTGGGGCCAGAGGCTTGCTCAGACTCAGGTTTGGCAAGTTTATAGGCAGTGATGTGTTCTTTCATCAGGAGGCACATGATGTAGCTCTTTATGTGATGTTAGTAGCCTTTGATGCTTGATGCTTAGATATATTCATTCATTAGGGTTTGTAAAATGGTGATATTCTAATTCTGTCATTTCTTTTACATTCATTAGCTGGAATACTTATATAAAGATATATTTCTTTCATCTACTTTAGATTACGCAGTAGTATAATTCATCTGAAAAGGCAGGATAATTGCTTGATTCTTTCCTTTTATTTACTGGTGTTCAAAGTAATAAACTGACTCTTTATCATCATTCAAAGGTGACTGATTGGGGTTTTTTTCATATTATTATGAACCCATGAATTTAAACATATTCAATGGTTCTGGCTGCTTTTATCAGCCACGTGCACTGAGCTAGCCCTTCAGTGTTTTAAAGACAATAGTTGATACCTGATGCCGAGAATTTATTTCTTATGCCTTTATTTGTATGTACCATCGGAAAATTGAGTTGGATAGATTTGGTAATCCTTGATAACGCCACCTTGATAAAACCTAGTTTTATGAACCTGGCCTTTACATTTATGCTAAATAAAATGGCAGCTCTTCCAAATACTGGAAAACATACAATATCACAAATTCATTCTAAATTGTTCACTCTCCAAAAAAATACATAATTTCTAACTTTACTGAAAATAAATAAATAAGTTAATTATTAATTAATTAATTAATCTGAGATCCTGGGAGTCATGGAAAAAGAAATACCAGCCATCCAACCAGCAGAGGGAGTGCAAGTTAAC
The DNA here is from genome assembly GCF_000442215.2 of Lipotes vexillifer. Taxonomy (NCBI): domain Eukaryota; kingdom Metazoa; phylum Chordata; class Mammalia; order Artiodactyla; family Lipotidae; genus Lipotes; species Lipotes vexillifer. Next base: position 133,503 of record NW_006788963.1, read on the forward strand.
TGACAAATCCAGTCTCCCATACTCTGCTTTCCTATTGGTGAAATCACTGATATTGTTTTGGAGAGAAGAAGATACCAGGGACAAGACAGGACATATCTGTGCGACTCTGTTGTCTGTTGGATGCAAAAGAACTACATTGATTCTTAACGAAGGGAAAATACAGCAGTAAGGGTAAAAAGTATTCTCCTTCATTTCGTCAGAGCCACCTTTACTCAGAATGAAACATATCGTTGTCCACAGCCTGACTGATAACTGTCTTGGAGGATTAGGAAGGAAGAAGATATGATTACCTTATTTTTTTGTAAATTTTAAAAATAAAGGCATCCCGTGGTGATATGAATCCCTTAAAGTCACATCAATTCAGAAGTAGAGGCAAAATTTTATACAAATCATCCAAGCCCCATCTCAGCTTTTCACAAAGAACCTTAGTCAATGAGGACTTTTAAAGGAAGAAGAGCTTACAAAAGTGTCTTGCAGTTTTTCTACTTGTCTTTGCTAATAACGATCCAGCCAAGGCAAGAATAAGAGCTTGAGAATACAGAGCACCCGAGCATTCCCTGATTTCTTTGCAAATTTTCCTCTGGGGTTGGTGCTTTAATTTCCAATCAGTCTGAGTCAATAACGTATGGTTGTCAGTGCCATTGTTGACTCTCACAATTTCTTGTCTCAATCCCATAGTTCCTAGAGCCTGGGGCTTGGAGTCACTGGCAGGGGTTTTGATTTGGGGCTTTCTATGTTTACACAAAAGGGCAAGTCAGTATCTCCCCTGTATCAGTGAATCCTGGACTAAACTGATCTATCAAGCTTTGTAAACAAATGAAGACCTTAAAGGATGGAAAGAAGGCTCTCTGGAAGTCTCCACTGCTTTTACATTTCACTGAATCCACAGACTCTTGCTTGCTTCCCACAGAGATCTGACTACAGCTGAATAAGAAAGAAAGAAAAGTCACATGAGAAGAATGGAATGCTCTTACAATATTTTTAGGCTGCAATGTATACTGAATTCCGTTCGCACAGTCCTGGAGGAGATTTGGCCCATCTTCACAGAGCGTGCCACAACTCCTGCTTATTGCAACAGGTATGTACATTTCTCAAGGACTGACAATAATTAAAGAAAAAACAGACTAGGAGGCTCTTTGCATAGGATTGTTGAGGCAGACTTTCCTTTTTCTTTAGTTGATACCTGTTTCATAAAAAAGATGGTAAACTGGTGTTGGAAAGTTCAAATCTTTCTCCAACCTGATGGACTCATAACTGTGCACCTAATTCAAACTAATTTTGGAGATCATAGGGCAACTTCTAACTTTCCAAGAGGCTAATAAAAAAAAAAAACAAGAAAAGTTTTTGAACAATCTACCTCATTTTTAAAGAGATAATACAGATAATTTTTTTATGAAAAATTTTCCTTGGAGACATGGGTTGAATAAATGAGTACCTCTTAGTGGTGACCATAAATGAATGAGTTCAGTTCTTGCTTTCATTGAACTTAAAGGGCGTGGGTTTCTACTTGCATGTTTATTTGTCTTTATTCTGTGAATCTAATCTGACTATTCCATACCAACAGACATTGGGGTCTCCTGAATTGTGTTCTTTCTCAGCCTAGGAGCATTCAACCCAGATGCAATGCTTTAATTGCTTCCAAGTGTTCTGAAACACCCAAGGCTGTGCTAAGTTCCTTTAGCTGAGTGGAATACCAAGTTAATGAAGTCAAGGTCATTGATTCAGTCATACTTAAGATGAACCTGCTAATCTTGTCCTCCTCTGTGTCAACTGAACACAATACCACTGCACACATCCCCGCTGGCATTGTAAGTCCATTAGTCAACAAGAGGAAATGATAGGCATATATGGATGGAGACAGACTGTACTAAACTTGTCTCAGCCATTTCATAGCTTTGTGAACTTAGGTAGATTACTTGGTGCTTCCATTTCCTCATCATAAAATAGTGATAATAATAGCAACTGCCTCATAGGATTGTTGTAAAGATTTAATGAGACTATCCATGTAACGTGCTTAACACAACAGTAGGTATGTAGAAAATAATAAATAGTATTTTTAATTTCAATTTTTTGCTATTGGTATTGTTATTGAAAAACATTTCAAGGCACATGAGTTCCATGGTGCTACTTGTATGTAAGTATGGGTTATAGCTTAAATTCCTTTGGCATTGGTACATATTGGCTTTAAAACTCAGATACACAAGGTACATAGAAGAAGCCAACACACCCTCATGACAGTGCAAAAGAGGTAGTAAACCTTCATTCTCAGAGCCACTTCACATGTCACACACTTAAATCAGCCAACAGCACAGCTGACATATAACCAGCAAGTAACTCATTGGTGCCCACTGTGACTTTTCAATCTGCTGAGGATGTTTTCCAGTGATGAAGCCTAAATGGATGTTTAGTAACGAGGAGAGCAGATATAATTCAAGACGTGAAAAAGATGGTCTCCTCTTTTAACAAATCCAGAGTGCAGCCATTTATCTATTTTTGCCTTTTAGGAGAAAAAAAGAGTTGAATTAGAAGAGTTTTCTGTTTTGTTTTCATTTTTCTTTTCTTTTTAATATAAAACATGTCATTGGTTTTACACTGCACAAGTCAAACAAAGGGATAAATAATTCCCTGATGGTTTAGAGAAGTATCAGTATCTATTTCAAATCATCCCCATACCAATTTCAAGTGCATATCTACACAACTTAAATGTGGTCAATGATTGTTCACTCCTCTTTAGCTTGGATATATAACCTAAGAAGTATATCTTAAGATGGATGGAAAAAGAGAATACTCCAAGTACCTCTTTACATTTTAGCGGAAGCATTGACTAAAGTGGAGCAGTCATTAATTCTATTAAGCACACTAATTCCTGGACAACTACTCTAAGTGATTCTAATTCAGTAGGAATGGGGAAGGTCCAGGAATCTCTGCTTTTCAACACTCTTCCGGTGATTCCTATGATCTGACACATCAGGAACATTGGTCATCTGTTGTTTTTGCTTGCCCAACTTCTCTTCCTTCTTCTGATAAGAGCACCTCAGTTTTCCTTTGATAAAGTACTCCTCCCCAACTCTCAGACCCTGTGCGTGGTTGGTGCTGATTCCACCACCAGCTTCAAAATGGGGTCTAGGTCCCAGGCCTGTTCATTCATTGTAATCAAACATTCAGTATCTCTGGTCACACTGAGATAAGTGTCAAACTCAATCCTGGAGTGTTGAAACCGTTGGAAAGAGGAGCTCTTTCTCCTCTGGGTTTAGGAAGCTGTATCCATCTGAAAAAAAGAAGCTAATACAGAGATGGAATAAATGGAGAAAGGAGAGAGAGAATGAATTTAGATGACATTGTTTAGATTCTTAGATCCAGGTGATATTTTTATTGTAAAAACACAACCCATAATGACAGTGATAAAAGAAATAAGATGGAAACATAACTAGAAGTCTACAAATTCAGATGGAAATGTAAGACTTAAGCTATATGACCCAGTAATAACTATTTGCTAAAAGTTTATTAAATGAGGCATAGGAAACTGTGGTGATTTTTCAAACTTTAGAATTTTTCGAACTTTATAATTGCATTTAACATGAAATGACTAATTATCTTCACCTTAAGTGGCATGTTTCAGGTATAACTATGTTTAAAATACATGTATGGGAATTCCTTGGTGGTCCGTTGGTTAGGACTTGGTGCTTTCACTGCTGTGGGCCTGGGTTCAATCCCTGGTTGGGGAACTAAATCCCACAAGCCATGCAGTGTGGCCAAAAAAAATAACTATCTATTTATCTATTTATCTCTCTCTCTCTCTCTCTCTCTCTCTCTCTCTCTCTCTATATATATATATATATATATATATATGAAATAACAAAGCCCCCAAACACATGAAGTAAAACAGATAGAAATGCACAATTCAACAATAATAATTGAAGACTTTAATACCCCACGTTAAATAACAAATAGAACAACTAGATAGAAGATCAACAAGGAAATAGAAGACTTAACACTGTAAACCAAATAGACCTAAAAGACATCTATAGAACATTCTACACAGCAAAAGAATACACATTCTTCTCAAGTACACATGGGACATTCTCCAGAATAGACCATATGTTAGGCTGTAAAACAAGCCTAGATAAATTTAGAAGAATTGAAATAATACAAAGTATGATCTCCAACCACAATGGATTGCAATCAGAAATCCATAACAGGGCTTCCCTGGTGGCGCAGTGCTTGAGAGTCCGCCTGCCGATGCAGGAGACGCGGGTTCGTGCCCCGTTTCGGGAAGATCCCACATGCCGCGGAGCGGCTGGGCCCGTGAGCCATGGCCGCTGAGCCTGCGCGTCCGGAGCCTGTGCTCCGCAAATGGGAGAGGCCACAACAGTGAGAGGCCCGCATAACGCAAGGAAAAAAAAAA
>NW_006788963.1:137917-152287 GCF_000442215.2 Lipotes vexillifer
AAATCCATAACAGAAGGAAATTTAGGAAGTTCACAAGTATGTGGAAATTAAACAACACACTCCTAAATAATCAACAAGTTAAAGACTAAACCAAAAGCAAAACTTAAAAATACTCTGAGGGACTTCCCTGGTGGTGCAGTGGTTAAGAATCTGCCTGCCAATGCAGGGGACATGGGTTTGATCCCTAGTCCAGGAAGATCCCACATGCTGTGGAGTAACTAAGCCTGTGAGCCACAACTACTGAAGCCCTCGTGCCCTAGAGCCCTAGTGCCACAACAACCGAAGCCCACGTGCCTAGAGCCCATGCTCTGCAGCAAGAGAACCCACTGCAATGAGAAGCCCGCACACCACAACGAAGAGTAGCCCCTGCTCGCCACAGCTAGAGAAAGGCTGCATGCAATGAAGACCCAAAGCACCAAAAAAAAAAAAAAAAACTTTGAGATGATGAAAATGAAAACAGAGCATACTAAAAATTTATGAAATGCAGCTAAAGCAGTGCTTGAAGAGAAATTTATGGCAATAAATGCCCATTAAAAAAGAAAAAAAGTCTCACATCAATAACCTAACTTTCCACTTTAAGAAACTAGAAAAATAAGATAAAACTAAATTCAAAAGAAGCAGAGGGAAAATTAATGATTAGATAGCAAATAAATGAAATAGAGAATAGAAAAACAGTCAATAATCAATAAAAGTTGGTTCTTTGAAAACATCACCAAGATTTACAAACCTGTAGCTAAAGTACCAAGAAAAGAAAGAGAAGACTCAAATTACTAAAATAAGTAGTATTTTTAAATAAAAGTTTCTGATCTTATAGAAATAAAAAGGATTATAAGGGAATATCATGAATTGTCATATGCCAACAAATTAGATAACCCAGTTGAAATGGACAAATGCCTGGAAGGATACTAACTCCCAAAACTGACTCAAAAGAAATAGAAAATCTGAATAAGCCTGTAACAAGTAAAGAGATTGAATTAGTAATCACAAAAGCATCCCACATAGAAAAGCCTATGCCCAGATGGTTTCAGTGGTAAATTCTACCAAACATAAAGATGATTATCACCAATCTTTCACAAACTGTTATAAAAAATAGTGAAGACTGGGCATATACCCTGAGAAAACCATAATTCAAAAAGATACAAGTACCACAATGTTCATTGCAGCACTATTTACAATAGCCAGGACATGGAAGCAACCTACATGTCCATAGACAGATGAATGGATAAAGATGTGGCACATATATACAATGGAATATTACTCAGCCATAAAAAGGAACGAAATTGAGTTATTTGCCATGAGATGGATGGACCTAAAGTCTGTCATACAGAGTGAAGTAAGTCAGAAAGAGAGAAACAAATACCGTATGGAACGCACATATATGGAATCTAAAAAAATGGTACTGATGAGCCTAGTGGCAGGGCAGGAATAAAGACGCAGGCATAGAGAACGGAGTTGAGGACACAGTGGGGGAAGGGGAAGCTGGGACGAAGTGAGAGAGTGGCATGGACATACATACACTACCAAATGTAAAATAGCTAGCTAGTGGGAAGCAGCTGCATAGCACAGGGAGATCAGCTCGGTGCTTTGTGATGACTTAGAGGGTGGGATAAGGAGGGTGGGAGGGAAGCTCATGAGGGAGGAGATATGGGGATATGTGTATACATATAACTGATTCACTTTGTTATACAGCAGAAACTAACACAACATTGTAAAGCAATTATACTCCAATAAAGATATTAAAAAAATAAAAAATAGTAAAGGAGGAAACATTTCCAAATTCATTCTGAGGTCAATATTACTCTACTACCAGAGTAGGGGAGAAGCTGAATGAGTTTCAGAGCTGAAGCTGAGTGAAATGATCATTTGAGAATTGCTATGGACTGAACTGTGTCTCCCTAAAATTTGTATGTTGAAGCCCTAACTCCCAATGTGTCTGTATCTAGAGGTAGAGTCTTTTGGAGGCAGTTGAGGTTAAGTGAAGCCATAAAGGTGGGGTCCTAACCTGATAGGATTGTGATGTTATAAGAAGAGGGAAGGACAAAGGGAGAGGGGGAGAAAGAAAGAGAGAATGAATAAATCTCTTCATTGTGAAAATACAGCCAGCTGCAAACCAGGAAAAGGGCCCTCACCAGAAAATGGAATTGGCCAGCATTGATATTGGACTTCCCTACCTTTGGAGCTGTGAGGAGTAAATTTCTGTCGTTTAAGCCACAGTCGATGGTATCTTGTTCTGGCAGGTTGAGCAGACTAAGCTAGAAAAGTAGGATGGTGAAGATACTGTTCAATTTTAGTAATATTCTGGACATGTTGTATGCCCATCTGAAATTTGTTGCTGTGGAACTTAAAGAGAGACTAAGACACACAGTTACGTGTTTTGTTTTGTTTTTCAGCCCTTTCAACTCTTTAGATGCTGGCACAGGGTAATCAGACAGGTGGGTTTAAACCCAGGTAATGACTTTGGAGTCAAATCCAGCCAAGAGAAGTAGATAGAGAATTAAGGGTATTCGTAAGGCAATGTTTAAATGAGAAGAGACAAAAACATTGAAGGTGGCAACTTTAAAAATAAGTTTCTTGGACTTCCCTAGTGGCGCAGTGGTTAAGAATCCACCTGCCATCGCAGGGGACGCTGGTTTGAGCCCTGGTCTGGGAAGATCCCACATGCCACGGAGCAACTAAGCCTGTGCGCCACAACTACTGAGCCCACGTGCCTAGAGCCCGTGCTCCACCGCAAGAGAAGCCACCACAATGAGAAGCCCGTGCACCGCAACGAAGAGTAGCCCCCGCTCACCGCAACTAGAGAAAGCCCGCACATAGCAACGGAGACCCAACGCAGCCATAAATTAATTAATTAATTAAATAAATTAAAAAAAAATTTTAAGTAAGTTTCTCTGTCTCCTGTCTGATATAAAGATGAGCTTTCTTAAGAAAGATTAGGTAGATATTCTTTACCCATATTTACAGCAAAGTGTATAAAATTTTGAACCTATTATCTATCATTATCAAATAATGCCACTACAACTGGTAGTGCATTACTTTAGAATAATCTTTGGTGTAATCCATATGTATTTTGTACTGCAAACCTTCAAATAGACTGGAGATCTAGGTAGGCAAGAATCAGGTGAGTACATATTTGTTCAAGAAACTCTTTCACAATAGAACTTTTACTACGGTGGCTCTATCTGCCCTCACCAAGTAAAATTTTCATTTAATTTTTCATTTCTAAGGCTATTTTCTCTTCAGAGCTTAGTATGCTTTATCTCAGTCTGGTATCAATATGCATCAGAGGAAGTAAGATTTTACAGATGAAATTTTGCCTTGGAAATTAATCTATGTACAGTTTTCCTTCCTGTTCAAGTTTTGAGCTAAAATGCTGAAAATGAAAACCATTTCTAGACTCCATGAGTGCCCTAATCCTAAATTCTTCCTGAATTGTGAAGTGGAAAGTTAAATCGTTTTTGTTGGAAAACTCCCTGTTCAGTGGGTCCAGATCAGCACTCAGATGATGTCAGCAAATGTTACATTTTTTTCCAATTATGAAATGAATCATGGGGCGCTAGCCAACCCCAGTCAGTCATTAAATAAAGTTATTTTGGCTGATACATTGTTGTCCTGCCAGAAAACACAGGTGTTTTGTTTTTAAAGAATTTTTAAAACATTTCTTTAAGAAAAGATTACATTAACAATCCTTCAGCACAAGCAATATAGGAGCATAAATGAGAAGGTGGTATTTATAGAGAATTTGTGTGGCAAGGGTAGGGATTATATTTTCATATATGAAAGAGTTGCTTTATGTGCAAGGAATTGAAACATATGGACTATGATGTATAAAGACAGTGATATATGACCATGCATATTTAAACATCTATACACAGAGTCTTAAGAGTTCAATGAAAGGCACCTTATAAACATGAATTATTATTATTGAGAACAAACTTTCTTGGACTGGGATTTTCAAAGCATATTAGTTTATTCATTCTATGACGATTCCCAAGGCTTTCAAATTCAGTCTCAAAATGATGGCAAGTACATCTGTCAATATCAAATATCTACTAGTTAATAGTAGAACTAGAGCTGTATCTTCATTTGGAGGTAATTCCTTGCAAGACGAATGAGCATAATATTTTTCAATTGGCCCAATATTCATAATAACAATTTTTAATCATTTTGTGTGTTTTGTAATATCCTTACACTTAACTCTTTTTTTCTCCCTTTCAATCTACTGTCTTCAATTTACATATCTCTAAATCATTCCTAAACAAAGCAGCTGCTTTCAGTTGATTCATCTAAGGAATCTGATTATCTCATCCAAACTGTGACATCTTGAATCATGCATTAGTGGCATGCTTATGGAATGAAGCAGTTTTCTGTTTCAAAATGACTTTTTTCTCTGTGTGTGCAAGAGAGTATAAATATCACATATCTATAATCTTCAGAACTCCAAAGCTAATGCAATAGTCAACTTCTCATCTGGGTTAAAACTATGTTTAAAAAGAACAGTGATTTTTATCAAATGCTTTTTCTGCATCTATTGAGATGATCATGTTGTTTTTGACTTTTCATTTGTTAATGTGGTATATCACATTGATTCATGTATGTTGAACCATCGTTGTGACCCTGGGATGAGTCCAGCTTGATTGTGGTGTATGATCTTTTTTATGTGTTGTTGGATTCAATTTGCTAATACTTTGTTGAGAATTTTTACATCTATATTCATCAAAGATATTGGCCTGTAATTTTCTTTTTTGGTAACATCCTTGTCTGGTTTTGGTATCAGGGTGATGGTGGCTTTGTAGAATGACTTTAGGAGTGTTGCCTCTGCTTCAGTCTTTTGGAAGAGTTTGAGAAGAATCAGTATAAGTTCTTCTTTGTATGTTTAGTAGACTTTCCCAGTGAAGCTGTCCGGTTCTGCAGGGAGTTTTGTTTGCAGGGAGTTTTTTGTTTTTTTTTTTTTTTAATTACATATTCAATTTCACGTCTAGTGATTGGTCTGTTTGACTTATCTATTTCTTCTTGATTCATTTTGGTGGATTGTATGTTTCTAGAAACTTGTCTATCTCTTCTAGGTAGTCCAATTTGTTGGCATATAATTGTTCATAGTATTCTCTTTTTTTTTTCTGAGTATAACATGTACAATTTTTATTCCGGAAACATAAAAGTTTTAAATATTCAAAAGTAAAATTACATCAATAATGTAGATACAACTCTAAAATTGAATATAAACAGAAACAAATTAACCTTGTTGTATTTCAAATAAACATCATAACTTCAGAGAAAAAAAACAAATGAATCAGGTAATTTTGAACACAGTCCTTTACCCTCAGTGTAAAAATAAAAAAGAAATGCCAACAGATCTTAAACTCTGTAATTGGTTGGAAATTTCAGGATTTTTTTTTTAGTTTTTCACTTTAATAAACACGTATCTTTTAAAAACCCAGCTTAAGATATAATTCACGACCATATGATTTACCCCTTTAATGTATACAATTCAGTGGTGTTTAGTATAGTCACAGAGTTGTGCAACCATCACCAAAATCAATTTAGAACATTTTCATCGCCCCAAGAAGAAACCCATTAGCACACACTACCCATTCTCCCCACCACCCCAATCTCCCTTCTAGCCTTAAACACCTATGTTTGTAGATTTTATTCTGGACATTTCATATAAATGGAACTCTCAACATGTGACCTTCTGTTATTGGCTTCTTTCTTGTAGGATAATGTTTTCAGGGCTCATCCATGCTGTAGCCAGTGTCAGTATTTCAGTATATACCACAGTATATCTATTCATTCATCATATTCTCTTACGGTTTTTTGTATTTCTGTGGTGTCAGGTGTTTCGTCTCCTCTTTCATTTCTTATTTTGGTTATTTGGGTCCTGTGGTTATTTGGGTCCTTTGGCTATTTGGTTATTAAGTTCATTGATTTTGTTTACCCTTTCAAAACACCAGCTGTTGTTTTTATTGGGGTTTTTTTTCTATTGTTTTTTATTCTCTTTTATTTCCTCTCTGTTCTTTATTATTTCCTTCCTTCTGCTGACTTTAGGTTTTGTTTGTTCCTCTTTCTCTAATTCTTTCAGGTTGTTTATTTGGGATTTTTCTTGTTTTTTGAGGAAGGCCTGTATTGCTATGAACTTCCATCTTAGGACTGCTTTTGCTGCATCCCATAGATTTTGTATAGTTGTGTTTTCATTGTCATTTGTCTCAAGGTATTTTTAAATTTCTTCTTTGGTTTTATCATTGAAAAATTCAAAATTCAACATCCATTCATGATAAAAAAACTCTTACCACGCTATTTATGACAAACCCACAGCCAATATAATACTCAACAGGGAAAAGCTAAAAGCCTTCCCACTAAAATCTGGAATAAGACAAGGATACCCACCCTCACCACTTCTATTCAACATAGTATTGGAAGTCCTAGCCATGGGAATCAGACAAGAAAAAGAAGTAAAAGGTATCCAAATTGGAAGGAAAGAGGTAAAATTGTCATTATATGCAGGTGACATGATATTATATATAGAAAGCCCTAAAAGACTCCACACGAAAACAACTAGAACTGATAAACAAATTCAGCAAGGTAGCAGGATACAAGATTAACGTACAGAAATTGGTTGCATTTCTTTACACTAACAATGAAATATCAAAAAGGCAAAGTTAAAAAAATCCCTTTTAAAATCACATTTAGGGCTTCCCTGGTGGCACAGTGGTTGGGAGTCTGCCTGCCGATGCAGGGGACGCGGGTTTGTTCCCCGGTCCGGGAAGATCCCACATGCCGTGGAGTGGCTGGGCCCGTGAGCCATGGTCACTGAGCCTGCGCGTCTGGAGCCTGTGCTCCACAACAGGAGAGGCCACAACAGTGAGAGGCCCGCATACCGCCAAAAAAAAAAAAAAAAAAATCACATTTAAAAACTACTTAGTAGTAAACCTGACCAAGGAGGTGAAAGACTTAACATGCTGAGAACTGTAAAACACTGATAAAAGAAATTGAATATGATTTAAAGAAATGGCAAGATATCCCATTCTCTTGGATTGGAAGAATTAATATTGTTAAAATGGCCATACTACTCAAAGCAATCTACAGGTTTAATGCAACCTGTAAATCAAATTCCCATGACATTTTTCACAGAACTAGAACATATTATCCTAAAATTTATATGGAATCACAAAAGACCCATAATTGCCAAAGCAATCCTGGGGAAAAAGAACAAAGCTGGAGGCATAACCCTCCCAGACTTCAGACAATACTACAAAGCTACAGTAATCAAAACAGCGGGGTATTGGTACCCCACAGACATACGTATCAGTGAAACAATGGAGAGCTCAGAAATAAACCCACACACCTACAGTCAATTAATCTTTGACAAAGGAGTCAAGAATATACAATGGAGAAAAGACAGTGTCTTCAGCAAGTGATGTTGGGAAAACTGGACAGCCTCATATAAATTAATGAAGTTAAAACACTTCCTCATACCATACACAAAAATAAACTCAAAATGCATTAAAGACTTAAATATCAAACAGGACACCATAAAACTCCTAGAAGAGAACATAGGCAGAACATCTCTGACATAAATCATAGGAATGTTTTCTTAGATCAGTCTCCCAAGGCAATAGAAATAAAAATAAACAAATGGGACCTAATCAAACTTACAAGCTTTTGCACAGCAAAGGAAACCATAAACAAAACGAAAAGACAGGGCTTCCCTGGTGGCGCAGTGGTTGAGAGTCCGCCTGCCGATGCAGGGGACATAGGTTCGTGCCCTGGTCCGGAAAGATCCCACATGCCACAGAGCGGCTGGGCCCGTGAGCCATGGCTGCTGAGCCTGAGCATCCGGAGCCTGTTCTCCACAACTGGAGAGGCCACAACAGTGAGAGGCCCGCATACAGCAAAAAAAAAAAAAAAAAAAAACCGAAAAGACAGCCTATAGACTGGGAGAAAATATTTGCAAATGATGTGACCCACAAGGCTTGATTTCCAAACTATACAAACAGTTCATACAACTCAATAACAACAACAACAAAAACAACCCAGTCAGAAAATGAGCAGAACCCTTAAATAGACATTTCTCCAAAGAAGACTTACAGATGGCAAATAGGCACATGAAAAGATGCTCTACATCTCTAATTATTAGGGAAATGCAAATGAAAACTACAATGAGGTATCACCTCAACCGGTCAGAATGGCAATCATTAAAAAGTCCACAAAAAATAAATGCTGGAGAGGGTGTGGAGAAAGGGAACCCTCATATACTGTTGGTGGGAATGTAAATTGGTGCAGCCACTATGGAAAACAGTATGGAGGTTCCTTAAAAAACTAAAAGTAGAGTTACCATATGATCCAGCAATCCCACTCCTGGGCATATATCCAGAGAAAACTCTAATTCAAAAAGATACATGCACCACAATGTTCATAGCAGCACTACTTACAATAGCCAAGACATGGAAGCAACCTCAATGTCCATCAACAGATGAATGGATAAAGAAGATGTGATGTGTATGTACACACACACACACACACACACACACACACACAATGGAATACTACTCAGCCATAAAAAAGAAAGAAATAATGCCATTGCAACAACATGGATGGACCTAGAGATTATCATACTAAGTGAAGTAGGTCAGACAAAGACAAATATCTTATGATATCACTTCTATGTGGAATCTAAAATATGATACAGATGATCTTATTTACAAAACAGAAGCAGACTTACAGACATAGAAAACAAACTTTGGTTACCAAAGGGGAAAGGGGGTGCGGGAGAGATAAATTAGTAGTTTGGGATTAGCAGATACAAACCACTATATATAACATAGGTGAACAACAAGGTCCTACTGTATAGCTCAAGGAATTGTATTCAATATCTTGTAATAACCTATAATGAAAAAGAATATGAAAAGGAATATATATACACACACTTATGTATAACTGATTTGCTTTGCTGTACACCTGAAACTAACACAACATTGTAAATTAACTATACTTCAAAAAAGAACAATGATCTATTGACAAACATACTTTAGTAAACTGTTGATGAAAAATAAATTTTAGGGTATAAGTGTTGAAAATGGCATTTTAAATGTATTCTAAAATTGATTCTTAAGACCTAAATTGCCCAGGTTTCATTCCAGAGTTCCTAAATGCTTTAATTGCAGACTTTAATAAGATTTCCTCCTCAAAGTAATTATGGATATCTCATTTTTGAATGCTGATATGTACCATGATCATTCTTCAAATTCTGAGAGTGTCTTAAAAACACATTTTAATCAACAGCACATTCAGAATTTCACTAATTTTTCACAAGTGTGTGGAATTCACTTGGGGTACAGGAACATTTTTAAAATAATGAAAGGACTTCAATTATTTATGAAACAACTATTGCCCATACAAAATCGAATGATTCTGTAATAGTCTGGTAGAGTATCAGCTATTGTTCAACTAAATGCTAGGGACAGTTTGCAAAATGAGATAATTCATATCAATGACCAGATTTTATACTATGGTGACATGATTTAAAAAAAACATATCTATGAACATATAACTCCTACATCATTTCATTCTTTCAATTTTAAATGTGGCAAATTCTGTTATCAAGCATAATTGGGGAATATGTTCTGCTTAATCAAGGTTCAGTTTATATAAATGGTTTAAAAATTTATATACAAATATAATATATAAATACATAATAGATTATAACATATCTATGCACATATATACCAGCTTTCAAAGAATTTCAGTGCCTAAATGAGCCAGTAAAACTTATTTAACCACAAATAATGGTTAAACACAATCATCATCTCATTCTAGAATTTAATCCATGTGTATGACAATGTTTCTAAGGAAAAAAGCATATATAATTCTTGCCTGTGATGCCTAAAACTTTGTTCCTACATAAAGGACTCTCCTTACTCCCTGTTCCACTTGCCACCCCTGACCCTAAGCAGCCAATAGGAACTGGATTCCAGTTCGTACCCAGTGATGGTAGCCTCTAAAGCCTGATGATCATTTGAGGAGGTGCAGAGGCTGAGGGTAAACTCCAGAAGGCTGAAGAGCTATGATGGAGTGACCAGAGCTCCTCCTCAAAATTCTAGGGAAATCTGGATCAGGGAGGAGAGAATACTTAAGACAAGAACTTGAAGATAAATTTTCAATCTGATAAATTACGTGAGATTATTCACATAGCAAAAGGATTACAGTGTGTCCCAGGGACATTTGAAGAAACACATTTTCAAGCATTATGAAACACAACTCTTTAAATAATGACAAAGAAAAAAATTAGCTAAAATGTTATAGATACTGATAATTTGCAAAAGTGGAAGTTTGCATATCCGTTTTATTATTATTTTTTTTTTTGCTGTACGCGGGCCTCTCACTGTTGTGGCCTCTCCCGTTGCGGAGCACAGGCTCCGGACGCGCAGACTCAGCGGCCATGGCTCACGGGCCCAGCCGCTCCGTGGCATGTGGGATCCTGCTGGACTGGAGCACGAACCTGCATCCCCTGCATCGGCAGGCGGACTCTCAACCACTGCACCACCAGGGAAGCCCTATTTTATTTTTTAATATAAAACTATGGACCATTGTTCACCAGTGTTTACAATAAAGTAAACAATATACAGTATACAGTAATTCTGATTACTAAAAATTTATTGCTTTTCTATGCTTCTGCTGGACCAGTAACCCAGATGCTGAAAAGATTGAGCCTCTGTATAAGGAATCAGTTGGGGGTAAAGAAAAAACATATAGATCAATAGTTTCGATTACAAAAGTTAATCTAAACTATTTATTTAAATAGTTTTACTTATTTAAGTTAATCTAAACTATTTATTTAAAATTTATTCTATCAGGTCCTAGATTGACAACATCTCTAACAACCTGGTTAGGTTTCCATGAGCAAAGTCTTAGACGTCCTCTTAGTCAGTACAGCACAGAGATTTCAACTTCTAGTAAAAAAGAGGTTCACTAGAAGAAACCTTTAAATGTCCATTTAACTAAGTCTTGCTTGGCTAATTGAAACACACCAGGATTTTTCTAGTTTTCTCATCTGGGTGGGGAGATTCTTGGTAGTGATAAAATTTTTCCTGTCAGGAGTTTTGCAAATAAACTTCCATTTATATGACTGTAGTTATAGATATGGATTCAGATACAACAGCTTTTATTGTCCAATTTAAGTTATTTTCATTATATTTAAATTTTCCAATTAATTATGGAATCACCTACCTAATTTGAAAGGCTAAGCCTTCAGGAAAATTTTCCATTTAACTTGAATGCATTTATTTCTTAGGCTGCTCAGAGCGTTGGCATCCCAGAAACATGGGCTTATCCCTGGTTATGAATTGGCATTTTTGTTTCAGCAAGTGTTTTTAAAAAATAAAAGAAGGAAAAGAAAATCATTTACATATGTGTTTTATGTATACACACAAAAAACCCCCTCATAAATGAAAACCCAGAATGGTCCTTAGGCATAGATGAGTTAAACACAATCTGATTGCATAATGACTGTGGAGATTTCCTCCAACATTTAGAAAATTTGTTCCCTAATGCAGAGAAAATAATATATCATGGTATCAAATGTTCTTTTCTGTTAAAGGAAGCAAAAAAAAACCGAAAAGACAGCCTATAGACTGGGAGAAAATATTTGCAAATGATGTGACCCACAAGGCTTGATTTCCAAACTATACAAACAGTTCATACAACTCAATAACAACAACAACAAAAACAACCCAGTCAGAAAATGAGCAGAACCCTTAAATAGACATTTCTCCAAAGAAGACTTACAGATGGCAAATAGGCACATGAAAAGATGCTCTACATCTCTAATTATTAGGGAAATGCAAATGAAAACTACAATGAGGTATCACCTCAACCGGTCAGAATGGCAATCATTAAAAAGTCCACAAAAAATAAATGCTGGAGAGGGTGTGGAGAAAGGGAACCCTCATATACTGTTGGTGGGAATGTAAATTGGTGCAGCCACTATGGAAAACAGTATGGAGGTTCCTTAAAAAACTAAAAGTAGAGTTACCATATGATCCAGCAATCCCACTCCTGGGCATATATCCAGAGAAAACTCTAATTCAAAAAGATACATGCACCACAATGTTCATAGCAGCACTACTTACAATAGCCAAGACATGGAAGCAACCTCAATGTCCATCAACAGATGAATGGATAAAGAAGATGTGATGTGTATGTACACACACACACACACACACACACACACACACAATGGAATACTACTCAGCCATAAAAAAGAAAGAAATAATGCCATTGCAACAACATGGATGGACCTAGAGATTATCATACTAAGTGAAGTAGGTCAGACAAAGACAAATATCTTATGATATCACTTCTATGTGGAATCTAAAATATGATACAGATGATCTTATTTACAAAACAGAAGCAGACTTACAGACATAGAAAACAAACTTTGGTTACCAAAGGGGAAAGGGGGTGCGGGAGAGATAAATTAGTAGTTTGGGATTAGCAGATACAAACCACTATATATAACATAGGTGAACAACAAGGTCCTACTGTATAGCTCAAGGAATTGTATTCAATATCTTGTAATAACCTATAATGAAAAAGAATATGAAAAGGAATATATATACACACACTTATGTATAACTGATTTGCTTTGCTGTACACCTGAAACTAACACAACATTGTAAATTAACTATACTTCAAAAAAGAACAATGATCTATTGACAAACATACTTTAGTAAACTGTTGATGAAAAATAAATTTTAGGGTATAAGTGTTGAAAATGGCATTTTAAATGTATTCTAAAATTGATTCTTAAGACCTAAATTGCCCAGGTTTCATTCCAGAGTTCCTAAATGCTTTAATTGCAGACTTTAATAAGATTTCCTCCTCAAAGTAATTATGGATATCTCATTTTTGAATGCTGATATGTACCATGATCATTCTTCAAATTCTGAGAGTGTCTTAAAAACACATTTTAATCAACAGCACATTCAGAATTTCACTAATTTTTCACAAGTGTGTGGAATTCACTTGGGGTACAGGAACATTTTTAAAATAATGAAAGGACTTCAATTATTTATGAAACAACTATTGCCCATACAAAATCGAATGATTCTGTAATAGTCTGGTAGAGTATCAGCTATTGTTCAACTAAATGCTAGGGACAGTTTGCAAAATGAGATAATTCATATCAATGACCAGATTTTATACTATGGTGACATGATTTAAAAAAAACATATCTATGAACATATAACTCCTACATCATTTCATTCTTTCAATTTTAAATGTGGCAAATTCTGTTATCAAGCATAATTGGGGAATATGTTCTGCTTAATCAAGGTTCAGTTTATATAAATGGTTTAAAAATTTATATACAAATATAATATATAAATACATAATAGATTATAACATATCTATGCACATATATACCAGCTTTCAAAGAATTTCAGTGCCTAAATGAGCCAGTAAAACTTATTTAACCACAAATAATGGTTAAACACAATCATCATCTCATTCTAGAATTTAATCCATGTGTATGACAATGTTTCTAAGGAAAAAAGCATATATAATTCTTGCCTGTGATGCCTAAAACTTTGTTCCTACATAAAGGACTCTCCTTACTCCCTGTTCCACTTGCCACCCCTGACCCTAAGCAGCCAATAGGAACTGGATTCCAGTTCGTACCCAGTGATGGTAGCCTCTAAAGCCTGATGATCATTTGAGGAGGTGCAGAGGCTGAGGGTAAACTCCAGAAGGCTGAAGAGCTATGATGGAGTGACCAGAGCTCCTCCTCAAAATTCTAGGGAAATCTGGATCAGGGAGGAGAGAATACTTAAGACAAGAACTTGAAGATAAATTTTCAATCTGATAAATTACGTGAGATTATTCACATAGCAAAAGGATTACAGTGTGTCCCAGGGACATTTGAAGAAACACATTTTCAAGCATTATGAAACACAACTCTTTAAATAATGACAAAGAAAAAAATTAGCTAAAATGTTATAGATACTGATAATTTGCAAAAGTGGAAGTTTGCATATCCGTTTTATTATTATTTTTTTTTTTGCTGTACGCGGGCCTCTCACTGTTGTGGCCTCTCCCGTTGCGGAGCACAGGCTCCGGACGCGCAGACTCAGCGGCCATGGCTCACGGGCCCAGCCGCTCCGTGGCATGTGGGATCCTGCTGGACTGGAGCACGAACCTGCATCCCCTGCATCGGCAGGCGGACTCTCAACCACTGCACCACCAGGGAAGCCCTATTTTATTTTTTAATATAAAACTATGGACCATTGTTCACCAGTGTTTACAATAAAGTAAACAATATACAGTATACAGTAATTCTGATTACTAAAAATTTATTGCTTTTCTATGCTTCTGCTGAAC
>NW_006788963.1:152354-169408 GCF_000442215.2 Lipotes vexillifer
TGAACCAGTAACCCAGATGCTGAAAAGATTGAGCCTCTGTATAAGGAATCAGTTGGGGGTAAAGAAAAAACATATAGATCAATAGTTTCGATTACAAAAGTTAATCTAAACTATTTATTTAAATAGTTTTACTTATTTAAGTTAATCTAAACTATTTATTTAAAATTTATTCTATCAGGTCCTAGATTGACAACATCTCTAACAACCTGGTTAGGTTTCCATGAGCAAAGTCTTAGACGTCCTCTTAGTCAGTACAGCACAGAGATTTCAACTTCTAGTAAAAAAGAGGTTCACTAGAAGAAACCTTTAAATGTCCATTTAACTAAGTCTTGCTTGGCTAATTGAAACACACCAGGATTTTTCTAGTTTTCTCATCTGGGTGGGGAGATTCTTGGTAGTGATAAAATTTTTCCTGTCAGGAGTTTTGCAAATAAACTTCCATTTATATGACTGTAGTTATAGATATGGATTCAGATACAACAGCTTTTATTGTCCAATTTAAGTTATTTTCATTATATTTAAATTTTCCAATTAATTATGGAATCACCTACCTAATTTGAAAGGCTAAGCCTTCAGGAAAATTTTCCATTTAACTTGAATGCATTTATTTCTTAGGCTGCTCAGAGCGTTGGCATCCCAGAAACATGGGCTTATCCCTGGTTATGAATTGGCATTTTTGTTTCAGCAAGTGTTTTTAAAAAATAAAAGAAGGAAAAGAAAATCATTTACATATGTGTTTTATGTATACACACAAAAAACCCCCTCATAAATGAAAACCCAGAATGGTCCTTAGGCATAGATGAGTTAAACACAATCTGATTGCATAATGACTGTGGAGATTTCCTCCAACATTTAGAAAATTTGTTCCCTAATGCAGAGAAAATAATATATCATGGTATCAAATGTTCTTTTCTGTTAAAGGAAGCAACTAAGAAAGCTTTATTTATTTGTTCAATGTAACCAGTGCTATAGACTCAAAACAAAAACAAAAACAAAAACAAAAACAAAACCCCTAACACTCCTTCAAAATGAACATACAAAACTTTATTTTCATTAGAATCTAGTTATTTCTTCACACTAATAAATGAAAAAAACCAAGACCCAGAGCTTATAGGCATCAACTTATGTGCGTGTGTGTGTGTGTGTGTGTGTGTGTGTGTGTGTGTAATTATATATATGGCAATGCAAACAATTATTGAGCTTCATTTTCTGGACAAGAATGCCAAGTTAGTCTCTGAATAAAAAGCACTGCAATTTGAGGACACTTCATTTTTGCCTCTTTGGCCAGCACCAAGTCTGCCTCATCTGAATCTTCCCATTTCATGAGAAACACCAATTCTCCACTGCTGTCTGTGGCACCAGTTATTCATTCAGGGTCAGACCTCCCACAAAGCCTCTTACTTTGCCCGGCAGCATCTCTCTTCTTTGATTCACTATCATCAGATTCGCTGCCAGATAAAGATTTTCTTTTTGTACCACCTTTTTCTGTACCAGCTGTTGGAGAATTAACAAATGTTTCAATTACCGCCGGGCAGTATAAATTTTCTTCAGATTCCTAGTGTTGTCAGCATCTGTATTCCCTTCCACTTGAGGAAATAACCACCCCCTCACTTTCACTACACGGCAGTTCTGTCTTTTTCCACCACCAATTCTTCAGGCTCTTCCTCTCTGACTTTTTACTCTTTGCATCCTGTTTCTTTCCCATGTTTTGCAATGCAGTTTTATTGGAGGCCATTTTTATTGCAAACTTGAAGGGGTATTATTCCTTGCCTTCGAGCTGCCCCTCTCTGGTCCTGCATGCCTCAGGCTCGAGTTCCCTTTAATCCTCATGTTTCAAGCTGCAGGTACAATCCCAACGTCCTGGCCGAGCCGGGCAGGAGGGCTCCCGTGGGTCTCACCAACATCTCTGCCTCAGGCCCCAGTAACCCTCTTCCTGCCGAAGCATCCCCTTGGTTCAGACAGCATCAGTCATTGCGTCTCTCCACAGGGGCAGAAGAGCAGAGTGGAAGTCTCACAGGACAGATATCCCTCATGTGTGGAGGACAGTAATAAAGGCACATCTTTGTGCATGAGAGCTCTCCCAACTCCTCCCTACCTTTGACCCTCACTTTCACAAGCCTTCCTCCTTGGCTGTCGCTCCACAGGCCTCACCCTCCCCTGGTCATCTTTTTGACTCAAGCAGGAAAGAAGTCAGAAATGCATAAGGCTCACCATGGATTGGACAAAAGACTGAGGAATTATCTACATTTGACACACAGCTACTCTCCTTTTCTCATCAGGATATACTCGGTGAACATTTCCTGAAAGAGCTGTACTGGAGGTAGCCCAGGGAATTTATTCTCTCTGTCTCTGACCTGGTTTTATCAAGGGCCTGCTAGCAGGGAAGTAATAAAGGTAAGTGAACCCCCGAGGCTACATAAAACATATTTATAGGCAGGCATTTCTAGGCTGTGTCTCATCACAAGCTAACTGCAGTCTAGAGCTGGTCTTTCCAGCACATCACCACTCCACTAAACTCCCTCAGTGTTTGGTAGCAGGTTACTGGGAAAAAGTGTAGGAAAAGATGCCATGTGCCCCAGTTAGACTGATATATTATCTAAAGATATTTGCACCCGTGAGTTCATTGTGTGGGAAAGAATCTTTTCAAAGAGCATTGGTTGGGTTTTTGTCTGCTTGTGAAAGTAGTGGAAGATCAACTATAGAAAAAGCCCCAAAAGCATAAGAAGGAAAATAAAAATTGTATGTCATTCCACCTCACAGAGACAACCAATGTAAACATTTTGAGATATTTCCTTTCAGCCACGAGAGACAAGAGAGAGAGTTACCACAATTGGGATCATATTTAATTATGTATGCATTTTTGTGTCTTGCTTTTTTCATTTAACACTACATCATTCATTTAACATTCAACAAATGTTAATGGACCATTATCAATCAGAAGTACACTTGTCTCTGAATTCTATGAGAATTTTCTGATAATATTAAATACTCGTCAAAAGCTATTTTTTTTAATTTATTTTATTTTTGGCTGTGTTGGGTCTTTGTTGCTGTGTACAGGCTTTCTCTAGTTGCGGCAAGTGGGGGCTACTCTTCGCTGCGGTGCGCGGGCTTCTCACTGCAGTGGCCTCTCTTGTTGCGGAGCATGGGCTCTAGGCGCACAGGCTTCAGTAGTTGTGGCACGTGAGCTCAGTAGTTGTGGCTCGTGGGCTCTAGAGTGCAGGCTCAGTAGTTGTGGCCCACGGACTTAGTTGCTCTGCGGCATGTGGGATCTTCCTGGACCAGGGCTCGAACCCGTGTCCCCTGCATTGGCAGGCGGAATCTTAACCACTGCACTACCAGGGAAGCCCCCAAAAACGATTTTTAAAAGATACAGTATTCAAAAAATTTACTGTTCTATAACATAATTAAATCATTCTCCAATTTTTGAACATACACATTAATTCTTTTGTTTTAACAGCTTTATTAAAGTATTATCTGCATTTATTTAAAGTGTAGAATTTGCTAATTTATGACTTATGAGTGTACCTATGAGACCATCATCACAATCAAGATAATAAACATATGCATCACCCACAAGAGTTTTCTTGTGCTCTTTTGTAATTCCTTCTGCCTGCCTTCCCCAACCCCACCCTTGTCTCCAGGTAACCTCTGATCTGTTTTCTGATGCTATAGGTTAGTTTGGATTTTTTTAGACTATTTTATGAATGGAACAATACACTATGTACTCTCTTTTGTCTGACTTCTTTCACTCATAATTATTCTGAGATTCACCTATGTTGTTGTGCAGTCGGTAGTTTGTTTACTTTTATTGCCAAGTAGTATTCCATTGTATGGCTATACCACAATTTATTTATCCATTCACCTGTTGATGGACATTTTTGTTGTTTCCTTTTTTTAAATGTTATTAGAAATAAAACTTCTATGAACATTGCATGTATCTTTTTACAGCCATACATTTCTTTTTCTCTTGGATAGTCTGTACAAAGACTTACACACAAATGTTTTCGATTCTGAGGATGAAATAGATGTGTTGGTCATATGATGTGGATGTGGATATTTCTAAGAAACTGCCAAACTGTTTTCCAAAGTGGTTGAACAATTTTCATTCCTGTGAGCAGCTCATAAGAGTTTCACTTGTTCCAGGTCCTTGCCAACACCTGGCATGTTCAGTCTTTTCAATTTTGGATATTCTAATAGGCATATGGCGGTATTACCTTGTGTTTTATTTTGCATATCCCTAATGAGTAATAATTTTGAGCATCTTTTCATATCCTTACCCAATCTATTGGGCAAGTTTCTCAAATCTTCAATCATGTTTAATCTAAAGTGATGACTTTCAGTCACAGAAGAGTACTTCAAATTTTATTTTATTTTTTTGGCCACGCCTCGTGGCTTGCGAGATTTTAGTTCCCTGATCAGGGGTCAAACCAGGGGCTCTGGCAGTGAGAGTGCCAAGTCCTTACCCCCAGACCGCCAGGGAATTCACAGAAAAGTACTTCAAAATGTAAGTTCTTAGGGCTTCCCTGGTGGCACAGTGGTTGAGAGTCTGCCTGCCGATGCAGGGGACACGGGCTCGTGCCCCAGTCCAGGAAGATCCCACATGCCGCAGAGCGGCTGGGCCCGTGAGCCATGGCTGCTGAGACTGCGCGTCCGGAGCCTGTGCTCCGCAATGGGAGAGGCCACAACAGTAACAGGCCCGCGTACCGCAAAAAAAAAAAAAAAAAAAAAAAAAAAAAAAAAAAAAATTTTTAAAAAATTTTTTTTTTAATCAAAAGAAAAACAGTACTTTAAAAAAAAAAAAAAAAAAAAAAAAAAAAAAAGTAAGTTCTTAGAAGATTCTTTCATTAATGATGCACTTGTGCCATTTTGTCTCATTCCTATTCAAAGCACTCAAGATGGTCTTAGTAATAAAAGATTGATCATATTACTAGATGATTAACAGGTGATGATGATGATAATTTAAAAGTCTTACCTAATCATCAGGTGGACAGCTGCAAAACAAATATATTTTAAAGAGGAACATCATTCTTAGTACCCACCGCTACTTTCTAAAAGACCAAAGATCCCAAGGTCATGACAATTATGATACTACTTTAAGCCTTTCCTCAGAAATCTCCCCACTTCTTCAAGGTCAGTCCTGCTTAGCAATTCTGATCACTTCTGGCTCTTTTCTTCAACCCACTTCTCCCTCACACTTTCTCCCCCTCCCTATTTCACCCCCATTCCACTCTCCCCTCGCTCAGCAAATGGTCTGCTTCTTATTTTCTTGATTATTTCTATCAAGAAAATAATCTATCGGGTGTGATTTCTACTCCCTTCTTTTCCCCAATTTACAAACACATCTGCTTCTTCACTTATGCTTTCCCCCTCTGCCGTGTGTAAGAGAAACATAGTTCTCTTCGTACCTAAGGCCAGCACTGCCTCCTCGAGACTAGATCTTTTTCCTCTCAATCTGAGGGCATCTAGTATCTAGTATCTGTCTCTTTCCTGCATCTTCAATTCTTACCTAACCATTGACTTCGTTCCTTCTGCATCCAAACTTGTTTAAGGTTTTTACAGCTTAAGATCAAAACCGTCTTCCATTTTGTGTTTTTCTTCAGAAAAAAGCTTTCCTTCCCTTCAGAGCCAAGCTTCCAGAAAACAGATTCCCCCACTTCCTCTTCCTCATCTGCCATTCATACCTCATTCCCTGCAGTGTGGCCCAGTTCACCTCTTGGCCAATTTTTGCTAAGGACATCAAAGGCCTCCTAACGGTCAAAGCCACTGGACACTGCTCAGCCCTGATCTTACTTGACAGTATAGCTGCTTCTGACCCTCTTGAGAATCTCCCTTCATTTGGTTTCTGTTTCACAATTCTTTTAAAATTGCTAAAGTGGTTTCTGTAATCTGCACCTGAACTCTGAATGATCTAGTGTCGTCCTGTACTTTATACTCCAAAAGGATTAAACAAACTCTTCTCACTGCCTCTACACACGATGCTACCTCATACTTCCCAATCTCTGATCATGGCGTTTCTTCTACCTGGAATGCCTTTCCCTTTTTATTTGCCCAGGGTACTTTAGTGAGATGAGGAACTTGGCACATAATAAAGGAGCTGCCAAGGAACTGTGGTACGTAAATGTATCAGTCCCTAGGTTTGTAAAGCTAAGCTAAAAGTTTCTCTGTAACATTTCTCCTAAATCTTTCTCCTATACCTGATTTACTAATGACAAAATATATCACCGCAGTTCATCAGTTCATTATACACCCATGAAACTTTGCTGATTTCCAATAGCCAACTACCATCTATTACTGTTTCTCCTTTTTTTAAAAAAAAAAAAAAATACATTTTAAAATTCCATTTCTATTTGTCTCTCTAAAATTCCTAGAAGCAAATCAAAAATGAAAATCTCTGAGAAATACCCACTCTCCTCGGAAATCCATTTTCTATGGTATTTGTGGAAAACTTCCATAGTGCAAAGAGAAACAGAAGTGATTAGAGGCATTTTTTTTGGAAAATACAAGATCAAATCCCTGTGAACTTGAAAGTTTTATTCCTGTGAAGAGCTAGATCTCTCAAGCTCAGGACATGACCTCTGTAGTATGTGAAATTAAAATTTTTTCATTGAGTAATAGAACATTAGTGCTAGAAGTAATATTGGCAGCCCATCCCCTTCCTTTACAGATGAGGAGAGAGAGACTAAGAAAAGACAAATTACATGCTTACCATGGTCTTGCATATTTATGGAAAAGTTAAGTATCCAGTTAAGTACCATTTTCACTATTTTTTCAAAACCTTTCTTTTTCAACATTTCCAACACTGATTAATGGTCTAAAAGATTCAGTTTTTAAATTGTTAATTTTGGGGCAACTGGGAAATGGAGAATTTTACACAATGCAAGCAAAAGCAAAGAACAGCATTTTCAAAACCTGGAAACCAGATTGATCCTTTCAAAAATCATTTGTTCTATCCTAAGTTAGGAGGGAACAGGCCCTGGAGAATTTGTGTATGATACAGAACAATTCAGTTCAATCTTTTCTTATATTTCTGCTGAGCCTGAATGGGCAGACTTTCAGTTACTGCCTAGATTCAAAGCCATCTTTCATATGTACTAAACAAGTTTGTGACTTCTCTCATTTCAAGTACATTTTGGGCTTCCCACAAGGAATTCCAAATAAGTACCACTTCTTAACTGAGTTAACATAGCCATCAGAATGTGAGGCCTCTTTCTTAACCAAGTGGAAAGTAAATCTGTTGCAACCAGACCTGTTTGATTACCATTCCCACTGCCTTACTTTGGAGCTTTCTGACTACCCAGATATCAAGACAAGATCCATAATGATTTATGAACCTCCACAAATTAGGAAACTGGAAAAGTACCAGGGACAGTAACTTGGCGCTGTCCCAGAAGCTCACATGCAGTCTCATACATATGGGTCCCTTAGAGAGCCAAGCCTGAATTATCATTGCCGATGGGTAGGTCATCATCAGACTCTAAGTCAGATAGCAGTTTTCACAGATCTAACTACTGTTGCACAACTGGGTGTCCATGGAAACTAAAAAATTGGTTTGTTGCCTAGAGAAGTGGAAAGAAAACGAAGTCATTTGGTTTCTATGTGGTTTCCATGAAGCTAAAGAAATTTTTTGGCAAATGATAAAAACAAGGATGGCTAAAGCTACATGATTCCCTTGGTCATTTCTTGATCTTATCAAGAAGTATTCTGTATATATATATATATATATATATATATATATATATATATATATATAATTCAAAAATATAAAAATATTCTAAATAAAGATGTACCAAATTCTCAGGTTATCTGATTCTTGGTTAGATTGGGAACAATTCCTTAAAAGAGTGACCAATATATGTAACAAAATCGAATAGGTTAAAAAGTCCTAGGATTCATTATATATGGAAAATGTTTCTCATCCACAAATTCAACAGAGTTCCAAGTATGAAAGAAAAAGCTAGTATTTAATAAGGGCAGAGGAGAGCGAAACACCTATTCATTAATCCTATGGAAATATTTGTCACTCTTATGTGGTTTTTAGGGAACTGGGTAAAAATAGCACCTTCCTAAGAATTCACTCATCTGGGCATGGGCCTTTATCTATCTGAATAAGTAAATATGACGTAACAGTGGACAAGGGATTTGTACAATGAAGTCCCTGATAAACAGGGATACTGAGGTGACAACTTGGCATATGTTGGCATGATTTCTCAGCATCTGTAGGCCTGCCATCAAATAGAAAACAACTTCTGGCAGATTCTGTTTGTCAATGAATGCACAAAAAAATAGCCGGGCCAAGAAAGGTGGTATACATGAATTACAACCAAGAGTTGGCCTGGCCTCAGCTGTTCAGTATTTAAGGTAGTTAATGCTGCTTTTAGCTTGTCTTAGAATATTTAGAAGAAATACCTATAAAAATTCAACTTCAGACAGGAAAAATCAAAATTGGTGTTATCCATGAGTCACAAGTTAAAATGTCCATAGAGGCCAAGTAGGGAACGAAAAATCAACGTATGGAACCAAGTAGAAGCAAAACAAGAGCACTATTGTGATGATAAACACCAGTAACACACAGGCTCAGGGTTGGGAAATAAGAGGGAGTAATGACAACTGTAGCAAAGTGAGGAACATATTTCTTCTTGAAAGGGAACAATCACTGCTCCAGTCTAATCATTTGATGCCACGTCTTCAGATATTTCAAAGGAAGCTAGGTTTCGTTTGCCTACATCTTGCTGGAGTCCCCACAATGATCTATCTATTTAAGGAGAGAATAGTAAAAGGAATGTGGGCGCAACCACTAAAACAAATTCGTAAATCATTAAAATTGCTATGTAATTTTGTACAAATCACATATACAAAATGTATTTTTATAAAAACCTATACACTGCTGAAAATACATATGTGTGTATGTATACAAACACACACACTCAGTGTACATGGCTCAGAGATAAAGGGAAGCTGACTTGGTTAATACACAAAATAGTGAAACATGGGCTCTGAGTCCATTGTGGGGTTGAGGGAAATGTCTTCCTGCTTCACTTCCTTCATGCTCCTAGACCATTTCCTGTGTGTGTGTTTTGGCTTTGTGTTTGGGATTTAAGTCAAGAGGTTACAGTGAAGGAGCACATGGAGTGACTGCTGACGTCTCCTCTGCCTATAGAAGAGTTATTTCTTTATAAGCCATCCCATATCAGTCACATTATTTTTCAATCCAGAATCTTCCCTGGTTTCCCAATACCTGTGAAACAAAGCCCCAACTCCTTGGTTCAGGCCCCAACGAGCTTCCCGCATGTGCTTCCCTGCCGCCTGCACCCTCAGCCTTCACCTGACCCGCCTCCTCACAGTTCCTTGTAACCCACAGCCATATTGTCCTCGTCTACCTCTGTAGAATGTTTTTTCTCTGTCCCTCTCACCAAACCCCTACTTTTTCTTTAAGATCAACTTAAAGGATTCACTTTGTATGAATCCCTCCTAGACCAGCCCAGTCAAAGGTGATTGCTCCCTCCTTTAAGTTTTACATGGACTCATAAAAACAGTGATGGGGATCCTAACCAACATGTGCTGGGCTCTGTGCTTAATGATTGATTCGCCTGACTAGTCCCTGATGCTCTGTGAAACAGGTATTATTATTCACCCCCATTTAATAAGTGAGGATTCTAGGAACCAGAGATAAGTAGATCTCTTTCCTGACAGAAAAATAACAGGGAGGGATCTCATTGGACAACTTGGATTATTTACTCATTCCTGAACCAGTTACTGTGGCCTAGGCTCTGAGTCACATACTGGTGCTATGGGGGTAGGATGAGCCAAACCCCAAATCATACTGACTGATGTCAGAGGGGAGGGGAGTTTCCAAAGGAAAGTTCTCACCTAATGAGAGAAAATGCTGTGAAAGCAAAAGCAAAATATTCACTCTCTTTCCTTACCTGGAGAACTGTTAGCTTCTGCTACACGATTATCCCAGCCTCCAGCTTTCCTTCCTTAAGTAAAGCAAGACTTCTAGTCAAGATGATACAGGGAGTCCACGCTTTAATACAGCCCCTCTGTTCCAACCACATAAAAAAGGGAAGGTAAAATAGGAAAAAATAGGTATAAAAATAAACACCATTATAGACCGAAAACAATAAAGAAACATAAAGTTCTGAGTAGAGCTGCAGTTGGTAGACATATGACATTTTCAGTATTTAAAGTTAAGAGTAAGTTGGGCTCTCTCCCCACTTCCAGCTCCATTCTTAATCCTCTGAATTATCAGCCCCTCCGACCATATGACCTGTGGCCTGTGAAAGAGGACTGGAAAAAACTGTTACTGACCAACAACTAGGGCTATGCCTTTAAGAAGGTGAAAGTCTACAGACTTTCAATGAAGTCTTTGGCTGGCTCACTAACTGAATATGCAATATCCCCAGTATCGCCTTTTAGGGTGAGTCCTCAAAATGCCATGATAAATTTTGTTCAGGGTAGAGGTACATGGTGAGCCAGGTGAAACTACCACCGAACTGTTGGATAGGAAGACATGAGCACAATGTGGAGGCAATAAAATACCACTCCAACTGAAAATGAGCCTTCACACTGAAATTACAAAGTATTTGAGGAAATACACTAAGAAATACTAAATAATTAGATTATCAATTTACTCCAGATGAAAATAATTTATGAGTCTGAGGAAGACTTTAAAATAAATACATTTTAAGTGTTCATACAAAAAACAAAGGCATGATTTCCATTTTTTTAAAAAAGAGCAAGAAATGATGAAACAAAAATTATCACTGAATACAGTTTAGGTGAGAATTAGAACCACAGTGAGATTCCCCTTAACACCCACTAACATGACTAAGATCAGAAAGCCAGATAATAACAAGAGTTAGCAAGGGCATGGAGAAATGGGAGCCTTCATACACTGCTGGTGGTGATGTAAAATGATGCAGCACTTTGGAAAATATTATGCCATTTCTTCAAACAATTAAATACAGAGTTACCATTTAACCTAGTAATTCTATTCCTAGGAATATACCTAAGAGAAATGAAGCATATGTCCACACAGAAACTTGTACAAGAATGTTTATAGCAGCATTATTCATAATAGCCAAAAAGTGGAAACAACTCAGATGTTCATCAACTGGTGAATGGATAAACAAAATGTGGACTAGCCATACAATGGAGTATTATTTAACCACGAAAGGGAATGAGTACTGATACATGCTACAACATGGATGAATCTTGAAAACGTTATACTAGGTGAAAAAAGCTAGTCACAAAAGACCACATGTTGTATGATTCTGTTCATATGAAAGTCTAGAACAGAGAAGGCTGTAGAGACAGAAAGTAATGCTTAGAGCTGGTGGAGGGGAAAAGGGGAAGATGCAGGAATAGAATGGTGATAACTAAAGGGTACAGGGTTTCTTTCTGAGGTGATTAAAATGTTCTAAAATTGACTGTGGTGATGGTTGCACATATCTGTGAATATACTAAAACCATTGAGTTTCATATTTTAAACTGGTGAATTGTATGATATATGAATTGTACTTCTTAATAAATCTGTTAAATTGTTTCTTAAAAGATAAACCCCTGTGAAGTTTGCTTAGAAATTTTTAATTTGGAATTTTCACTTCAATGAAAAATTTTAAAATGTAATATAAATATTTGATGAGATTATCTAGATAACTAGTCACCCCCAGATAATATTAGTGCCCATGCTCTGTTCATGTTTACAGTCTCATTCTCACCACAAGAAAAGCCGAAAGGCTTTGAGGCTAATAGCACAAATTAGAGGTTCAAAGTCATTTAAATATAGAGAAGTAGTGGGAAAGCCCAGCCATCACACAGTGTTTGGTAATAAAGAGGAAACCGGACTCGAAAAACTGACCCACAGCAGTCAGGACCACATTTAAAGGAGTGGATATACCATGGGTCCTGGTTTATACCTACCATCTTGTATGGTGTTGGCAATAAGAGTAATGGCAAACCCACAGTTAAGCATTTGTTATAAAATAACTTTTTAAACGTTTTAGTATTATTTTTGGGGTGCATTATTCAAATCATTGGGTCAATGGTAACACAACATCATTGATTAAGGGGAAAACTAATGATAATGATTCAAACCATGGTTTATAGTGCTCAAAATCAAAAGAATCAAGTTAATATAGATATTTTTTTACATATCTAAACCCAAAGTTCAAACGAGACCATCCATCACATCAAGCTTATGCTGCTCATCTGAGTTACATTGTTTTACAGTTTTATTTGTATTAGATTCCTAAATTTGTCTTTTTTAATTTTAGTAAGAGCTCTAAGTATTATAAGTTTAAATCTGGTTTTACCACTGTACATATTATATAAGTATAAAATTAAAAATCATTAACCTCAGCATTAGAAGTCCATGTAAATTATTTTCCTCTAAAAAGGTTCTGTGCATTTCTTTCTTGTGAGGATTCAGTGAGACAGTTTGTAAAGTGCTTAAGCAAGAAATACAGATGTTAGACTTAGGCAAATAACTAATATTCAAAATTCTCATGGTCTGAAACTGCAATGAAGCTGGACTTCAGAGAAAAAAGAACAGAGTAAACCTCCATAAACTAGAATGTTTGAGACTCTGTGCTTTGAATAACCAGATATATATTTGTAAGTTTTAATCCTCCTTGAAAATATTTTTTACAGTATATTGGTATAATTTAATCTTTATTTTATGACCTAGAAACTGACAGTGCCTCAGGTTCACCTTTCAGTAATAAATTCTTACTATAAATCCATAATTGCAGAAAACAGAAATTACTCCTTAAAAAAATGTAGAATTTCGAGCTTCCCTGGTGGCGCAGTGGTTGAGGGTCCGCCTGCCAATGCAGGGGACACGGGTTCGTGCCCCGGTCCGGGAAGATCCCACATGCCGCGGAGCGGCTGGGCCCGTGAGCCATGGCCGCTGAGCCTGTGCGTCCGGAGCCTGTGCTCCACAATGGGAGAGGCCACAACAGTGAGAGGCCCGCGTACGGCAAAAAAAAAAAAAAAAAAGTAGATTTTCAATTTCTCTCCTTTTTCAGCAATAGAGTATATAACATGAATTTTCTTCTGTTGGAATCCAGTTAATTGAAGTTTTACTGTATATATACTGCTACTTTGATGTAGGATTGATAGGCCTAAGCGTGGGGGGAAGAGGAGGTGAATTATTTGTCCCTGTGGGCAAAGCAGCCAGGAAAGTTTATATTCAATTTTATATACTTTCATTGAATGACTACTATGCACATGAAACTGGGGTAGGGATCCAGAGACACATAAAGACATGAGTGAGATACTATCACAAACTTCTTAGAAGTGTATAGCCAAAGGAGAAATCGAAACTTGGTAATCCTCTTGCTTCAGTGGACCTCAACGCACAGTTTCAGTGATCAGCCATAAGGCTGAGAGAACAGTTGAACACTCAGGATTCCAACATCATCTATGGTGGTGGTGGCTGCTCTGTCTACTGGGCTGTAGTCTTGTAAACCCATGTAATTAACCAATTGATGTTAGGACAGGGCAAGTCCCCGAGGGAGCACACAGGATCTGGGCAGAGCCCTGTCCTGCTAAAACTTTTTAGAAAGATGAGAATTAAAAGATATTTTGCAAATTTATCAGATTTGCAGTTAAACCAGAAAGGACAGCAAACACAGGATGTGAGAATCAGGATCCAAAAGGCTGAAACTTTTGGCTGAATTTAACAAGATGATTACAAAGGGGAAAATGTAAGTTCCTGCACTCTGACCCATTAAACAAACAAACAAACAAACCACTGTGTACAAATACAGGATGGGAGAGGCATGGAACAGTGTGTGTGTGTGTGTGTGTGTGTGTGTGTGTGTGTGTGTGTGTGTGTGTTTTAAAGAGCCAGGCTTGAACTGGCCTGAACTGACAACCATACAAAGAAGAAGTATAAATGATTCATAAACAAAATGGTTTATCCTCATTATTATTCAAAGAAATTTAAATTAAAACAGTAATCCCTCAGTCTACCAAATTGATAAATGTAGGAAGAATGGTAATTCTCAATGCTGACAAGGATTTGAAGAAATAGGCATTCTTGAGAAAACCATAATTCAGAAAGACACATGCACCTCAATGTTCATTGCAGCACTATTTACAATAGCCAGGTCATGGAAGCAACCTAAATGCCCATCGACAGATGCATGGATAAAGAAGATGTGGTACATATATACAATGGAATATTACTCAGCCATAAAAAGGAATGAAATTGGGTCATTTGTAGAGACGTGGATGGATCTAGAGACTGTCATACAGAGTGAAGTAAGTCAGAAAGAGCAAAACAAACATCGTGTATTAATGCATATATGTGGAACCTAGAAAAATGGTACAGATGAACCAGTTTTCAGGGCAGAAATTGAAACACAGATGTAGAGAACAAACATATGGACACCAAGGGGGGAAAGTGGGGGGGGGGTGGTGGTGGGATGAATTGGGCGATTGGGATTGACATGTATACACTGATGTGTATAAAATGGATGACTAATAAGGAAAAAAAAGTAAAGGAAAAAATAAAGTTTCTACAAGACATGGTGGGAGAAAAGCGGTATGGATAAGATGCCTCATAATAATAAAAAAATAATTTAACTTCATATTGTATTTTAATGCTTATATTTACATATATGCCTATGTGAAAGACAAAAAAAAAAGAGGAAATAGGCATTCTTGTATGCTTCATGTCAAAGTGTGAATTGTTAAGTCCTGCAACAATTTGGCAATATGTATTGGAAATCATAAAACCATGCAGACCTTTCATCCTAATAATTACACTTTCAGAAATTTTCTTAGTTAAATAATTAAGGATGCACATAAGTGTGTAGCTACTGGAGCATTAATCATAGCATTTATTTTTTCCAGCTTTATTGAAATATTGACATATAATGCATAATTAAGGTGTGCAAATAGATGACTTGATACAGTTGTGAAATTATTACCTCATTAATTAGTTAACATCTGTCACCTCATATAATGACTATTTTTTTTCTTTTTTGTGGTGATAACATTTAAGATTTACTGTCAACAACTTTCAAATATATATTATGGTATTAACTATAGTCACCATGGTGTATGTTAGATCCTCAGAACTTAATTCATCTGTAACTGGAAGTTTGTACTCTTTGACCAACATTTTCCCACAACCACCATTCTATTCTCTATTTCTGTGAGGTTGACTCTTTTAGATTCCACATATAAATGAAAACATACAATGTTTGTTTTTCTCTGTCTGACTTATTTCACTTAGCATAAGGCCCTCAAGGTCCTTCCATGTTGTCACAAAAAGTAGGATTTCCTTCTTTTTATGGATGAATGATATTCCATTTTCTTTATCTATTCGTCTCAGAGTTTCCTTATCCATTTATTCATTGCTGTACGGTTAGGTTGTTTCCATGTCTTTGCTATTGTGAATAATACTGCAGTGAACACAGGGGTGCAGATATCTCTTTGAGATCCTGATTTCATTTCTTCAGACGTATACCCAGAAGTGGGACTGCTGGATCATATGGTAGTTATATTTTTAATTTTTTGAGGAACCTCCATACTGTTTTCCACAGTGACTGCACCAATTTACATTCCCACCAACAATGTAGGAGGATTCCCTTTTCTCCACATCCTTGCCAACATTTGTGAGTCTATAATAGTTCCAAAATAAAAGGTAGAAAAAAATAAACTTACTGAAATAGAAAGCTGTTCATGGGGCTTCTCTGGTGGTGCAGTGGTGAAGAACTTGCCTGCCAACGCAGGGGACACGGGTTCGAGCCCTGATCCAGGAAGATCCCACATGCCGTGGAGCAACTAAGCCTGTGCGCCACAGCTACTGAGCCTGTGCTCTAGAGCCCGCGAGCCACAACTACTGAACCCGTGTACCGCAACTACTGAAGCTCACACGCCTAGAGCCTGTGCTCTACAACAAGAGAAGCCACTGCAATGAGAAGCCCACGCACCACAACCAAGAGCAACCCCCGCTAGCCGTAACTAGAGAAAGCCCGCGCACAGAAACGAAGATCTCACAACTAATAAGGTAGATGCTATTATTTTCATTTAACCAGTGAAGAATGGGATTAGGAGAAATCATACAACTTTTCAAATGTTACACAGCTACCTAGTATTTCAAAGTTTATGCTCTTGCTATGTTCCAAAAAAATTCACTACCTAACATACCTTTACAGTCTAGAAAGGTACATACCAAAATTTTAACCATAGTTATCTCTGTGTTATGAATACTGGTGACATTATTTTTTCTTTTTGCTTATTGAATGTGTATCATTTGTCAAATTAAAAATAATGTTTTTTAAGAGACTTCAGTGTTTTAGTTGAAAGCAAGGTCAATATGAGTCCATAGGATGAAACAACTGTCAAAATACCCAAGTTTGGCTACATTTAAAGAATAGTATTTAAAATAAAGAGGCCATAGTAGTGTTCAACAATGCAGAGATCAGATGTGATCTGGAATATAGAGCCATACTTTGGTAAGGACATCAACATAGAGACTAAAGGGTATTTTGAGGAAAGCAGTCTGAATGGTGAGGAAATCCAAAAATCACTTCATAATATGGATGGTGAAGAGAATTGGGGCCATCTAGCTTAGAAAGAAACAAGACTCAGAGGGAACATGATAGCTGTCTTAAAAGTTTTTTAATGTCATTACTTAGAATAATAATCATAAGCAGCTACCATTTATTGAGTGCTCACTCCATGCTAAGTATATGCATTATCTCAACTAATCCTCACCACAACCCTATAAGAGAGATACTAATATTATCCTCCACTTACAGAAAAGGAAACTGAAGCTCAGAGAGGTCAGATAACTTGCCCGCAGTCACACATGCATTAATGATAGAATCAGCATACAAACCCAGAACCTGTCTGTGCTGTTAACCTTCATACAGGGCTATCTCACATCCCAGCAAAGGGAAACAGACTGGGCTTGTTTGTGTGACTCCAAATGAGTAGAATTAGGACTGCAGAAGAGAGATTCAGGGACACAGATATCAGCTCAATACTCACAAGATTCATCTCAAAAAAAAAAAAAAAAAAAAAAAAAAAAAAAA
>NW_006788963.1:169449-189381 GCF_000442215.2 Lipotes vexillifer
AAAAAAAAAAAAAAAAAAAAAAAAAATCAAAGCTGTCCCACTCTCAAATAGGTTGCTTTGGAAGGTAGTGAATTTCCCTCTGTACATTTCATGTAGGTTCAGTGATACTCTGTGACATCTGAGAAATCTCAAACTCCAGTACGCATTGGAATCACCTGAGAGAGCTTCATAAAACAGATTCCTGAACACCACCCTTAGAGATTCAGATTCAGGTGTACTGGGGTGATGAGAGTCATGAATTTGCAATCCTATCAGGCTCCTAGGCAATGCCAGTACTGCTCTAGGATTACACATGGAGATTTCTTCAAACCATAAAATTTTATTAGTTTGTAAAAGTCGTACTCTACAAACTGGACAAATTTTGTGTCCTTCACAACCTCTCTCATGGAATGGCAGCCATAATGCCCCTAAGCCACACAACAAGGCTTGTTTGTTTGTTTGTTTTTCCTACTTAAGTTACCAGTCAATAGAGTGTACTGCATCTTTTAAAGCAGATGTTCATAGCTAGTTTTTTTTTTTTAATTCCCAGAGTTTGCTAATATATTAGAGACAGGTTTATTTTTTGTTGTTTTTGTTTTCAAGAAATCCATCTATATTTCTGATAAAGAAAGAATGGATAAAAACAAACCTCATTAAGGTATGAGACAAGAGACTGATAAATCTTAGCGTGTTCACTTTATCCGAGAGGAAATGTACTTTTCTCATAGTGATTTAATCTTCAGCTGTCTAGCTCAATTTGGAATGAAAAGTGGCAATGCTATCGTCTGCCAAGAAGTAAGGACGATGGCCATATACTGTAAACTATACTTTATTATTTTCAACAGTGGCAAACTTAGCATTAAATCATGGTAATTTTTCAGAGCTTCTGAACTCTACTCATGTTTACCTTTAAGGGCACCTTTATCTATTTTTTCCCCCCCACTTTTTGATGAGGTTAAAAATTGTCAAGTGTCTTTGTAGTAGGCAAAAACACTCCAAAATCAAATATTAAGGAGAAAAAATAGGTGCCTGTAGACTGCACCCTTGGCTCTCTCCTTCCTGGAGGGCAGCTGTTACAATGCCCACAGCTGCTTCTTTACACACAGGATAGTCCTCAGCCGCCCTGAACAGCCAGCAGCCCCATATAAGAACCACAAGTAGCTTTTTAGTGATAAGATAGAGTTTAGCTGCTGTATTTTATGACATAATTCAGTCGGTGTTCCTTTACAGAGTGCCACTGGCTGGCCAACTTGAAACAGTCATAAACATTTGACTGTGGAGTAATTTAATTTAATGATTTCTTTAATCTTCAAATCACAAGAGGCTGTTTTCAAAACATTTTGCTGCCATGTTGATCTTCTTTCAACCTACAAGATTAATAATTGATGTTGGAATATGGTTGGGAAAAAAATTGACAATGAACTTCTTTCTCAAGGAAGCAGCACTTGGAGGAATATCAGATTTACACAGTGACTCCCCCAGATAACAGATAACTTTATTGACCAAACTTGTAAAATCACAACATTTTGGATTGAAATATTTCTAAAATGTCTTAAATGCTTTCTTACCATCTTAAACAGGATAATGAAACATTCTTAAACATCCTTTGATGAATCAAAATAACCCTTATAAGTAAGCATTATTCTATAGTATAACCAAATGGTATCCTCAGAGGCACAGTTGAGATTTGAGTTGAGTTTTTACCTCTAAAATGCCTTCAGAACTTTACACCATGTTAGTCCTTTTATTGAATTTTTATGATATTACACTTCCCCTTTTCACTTAAATGTACTGACCCCTGTTAATTTTTCCTTCCCTTTTAATTTGCTGTTAAATTTACTGTGTGCTAGAAATCTGGATTACTAAATTTACTGGAAGTGTGTGCAAATGAGTGAGGGGAGTTTCTGAGAATTGTCTGTGGCTCCTAATATGTGTAGAGTTTGTGCTATAGGCTGTAGCCTCTCGAGGAGTTTATTTTGAACTATTCCTGCTTCTTCTCCGTCTTGTCCGATAAATCAGGTTGCCAGATATGTGACCCCCGGTTAAGAAGTCTAACTGTGGTCAAGTAATGATAATCACTGATGTTTGTTTTCTTACTACGCCACTCTAGCCAGGCAAACTCTTTGTATTCAAATCTATATCTTGGAGTATAGCACCCACAGTAGCAAACAGAATTGAGATGACTTTCCTTTTCAAAACCCAGCATTCTTCCATTTCTTTATCCTTTAGACCTCACAAAGGAAACTAGAGTGAGAGAAGAAAATTTGAGTTCAGATAGGAGTTTAACAACTCATGAGTTTAATATCTCATGAACTGAGGAAAGCCCTTATAGTGGAGTTTTTCATCTCCCCTAATGTCAGAGATTAAGGAAGGAACAGAAATAGGAAAGCAAGGAAAAGTATACCATTTTAGCCTTCTGAAAGTCATGATTCTTTGAAATGCTTTTCAAGTTATAGGTACATATTCTGTGTGCTACTGTGAGAAATGGCTTTTATCACTTTCATTATCAAGTACAAGTTTGAACTCTGGCCCTCAAAGTCCTCTAGGATGTGGCTCAATTCACCCTTCTAATTTCATCTTCAACTGCTCTCTATATGCCTGGCCAAATCCTCCCAACTCCCACATCTTTCACTTTTCTGCTTTGGAAGCACTTATTAGGTGCTAAAATGTGCTCCTCTGAGGGGAAAAAAAGCAGGGTCAGGGTGCCATGGTAAAATAAATTTGGGAAATGCTAGAGTAACCAGTATAAAACAAATTTCTTTACTAGAGTACTTCTCAGAGCCTTTTAAAATTCTAAATGTTCATTTAAATCTCCAAAAGGGGATTATGGTATTGAATGAGGGTAACCACTTATCCTAGTTTGCCTGGGACAGTTCCAATACGCACCTGCTGCCCCAGCAATAATTAATATCGTCTCTTTTAGTTTTAAAAATGTCTCAGGTCATACAGTATGGTTTTCCTATCTGTAGCACTTTTTAAATTAATTTGACCACCACACTCATTTCCTATAGAATATCTAAGTATCATGTAGAACAGTTTGGGAAACACGACCTTTGCCTCACTTTGCTACTAGCTGTCAATGCCTATCCAGATCTCAAATCCCATCTCAAATAGTTT
This sequence comes from Lipotes vexillifer, assembly GCF_000442215.2. Taxonomy (NCBI): domain Eukaryota; kingdom Metazoa; phylum Chordata; class Mammalia; order Artiodactyla; family Lipotidae; genus Lipotes; species Lipotes vexillifer. The sequence goes on from NW_006788963.1 coordinate 172,546, forward strand.
ACGCTATAGTGGAGGCTTCCCTTATTATTGGTCTTCCTCCATGGCTGGAAGTACTTTCTTCCTCTGCTGAAAATCATAGTACCATCTCTCTATCTTTCCCTGTGACATTAGCATTTTCTGCCCTATTTTTGGTTTGGGGATTCAAGCCTTCCCTCCTCTACTGTACCATTCATAGTAAAAGCCAGGTAGTGTTTCACTTTGTCTTCACCCTCAATGCCAAAATCAAAAAATATCTTTGAAAGATTAAACTTAGTTGCACCAGAAGCTGTCCTGTGTTCTCTCTCTCATTATACAGAAATAGATCCTCAGTGCAGGCTGAGGCAACTCCCACTGCTGCCCTCTCCTGCCTTCTCAGAGACCTCTGCTGATTATCACCACCCTGGCTCCTGTCTCTCACGAGCCCTCAAAATGCTCAAGATTCTCCTACTTTAAAAAGCCTATTCTCAACTTTGTTCCTCCAACTATCACCTTAACTTTCTCCCATTTTTTCAGCTCTTGTGAGTACAAATTCTCACAAGAGTTGAGCAAATGGCCATTTTGGCTTACCTCCCATTCACATGCCAACCCACTCCAATCTGGCTTCGGTCTCCCCACCTCCACCCAGACTGCTCACATCAGGGTCACGAATCACGTTTCTTTTTTTCCTAAATCCAATTGACACTTCTCATTTGGGTTTGCCTCTGTGATTTATACTCTCTTTAAAAGTGCCCAAGCTTCCTTGAAAAGTTTAGCATAGAATTGCCATTTGATCCAACAATTTCACTTCTAAGTATGTACCCAAAGGAATCGAAAGGACCCAGATACTTGTACACTGATGTTCGTGGCAGCATTATTCATGATAGCCAAATGGTAGAAGCAACTCAAATCTCCATTAACAATGAATGGATAATCAAAATGTGGTTTACACATGCAATGGAATATTATTCAGCCTTAGAAAGGAATGAAACTCTGATAGATGTCAAAACGTTGGATGAACGTTGAAGACATTGTGCTGAGAAAATAAGCCAGACACAAAGGGACAAATACTGCATGATTCCACTTATATGAGGTACCTAGAATAGGCCAATTCATAGAGACAGAAAGCAGAATAGACGTTACCAGGGCCTGGGAGGAGTGGAAATGAGGAATTGTTGTTTGATGGACACAGAGTTTCTGTTTGGGAAGATGAAAAAATTTTGGAAATGAATGGTGGTGATGGTTGCACAACATTGTGAATGTATTTAATGCCACTGAACTGTATAGTTTAAAAATGGTGAAAAAGATAAATTTTATGTGATGTATCATCGTGATGGAAAAAGAGAAGAAAAGGAAGTGCCCAAAGTATCAAAGTCCCTTAAATTAAAACCTTCACAGTAAAGAGAGAAAAATCAGTTTCATAACTCCCTTCTGTTCAACAAGAATCTCATTCCGGGGGAAAACCTGAAGTGGGGAATTCCCAGCCAAGGTAGGTGTCCTGAGCAGGCACCTTGGAAAGAGCTTTCTGCTTCAGCTTATCTCTAGCTTTTCCGGTTACACAGCCACACCTCGTTTTACCAGTACCGACTGTTTCTGTAACGGTAGAAGCTAAATCATATCTTCCCAATAACTTAGGTTATATACACAGAAGGGTTTTATCTCATTTCATTGCTCTTCAGGTGGCATTGCTCAAAAAGTTTTGCTTTCAGTTTCCTTCAGTCCTCTCCTACCCCGACCCAACACCTCCCTCTCCAAGAGGACAGTGATTTGTAAACAGGTCATTTGTAAGCAAGGAGGGAACCAGCCACTTGCAAAGTCAGGTGAAAAAAGTAGGTATGATGTGAATGGTCCTAGATGATTGGAGAAGCGCCCTGAAATCCACTGCTGCAGAGGCACAGATTAAATCTTTTATCGAGCCTTATCAAGTTATCGATGCTCCAGTTTCTGGCCCGTGATGTATTTTATACTTGTGTAATACCCTGTGTTGGTAATGAATGGCCTGCTCCCCGTGCCCAGATTTTCTGTAACAGCAGGGAGCCAAATATGTAAAGGTGATTTCTCTGACGTTTCAAAGGTAACACACTGCTTGTTAGTATTCCTTGATGATGTACCCATTGCCTGTTAGGAAAGTCCTTATCCTAAAGCCTCATGATTCTCCAACCCCAAGTAAAGCGTCTTGTTCCCTCACAGGATTTGCTGTCAGTCTATCATAGGAAAAAGCCCCAGGTGTTTCTAAGTGTGGCTTTTATTTGGTCTGGTAGCACTTGGGAGCTCCTTGTAAACTTCTCACTCAAAGGGTACGAGGTCCAAAATCCTGCCTGGGGTGATTTTCACCGCTGTGAATTCAGTAGACTTGGGGGAGGAGAGATAAAGGCACTGAGGCTTCTCAGTGCCTTGAGTTATGAAGGCCTGAACGTGGGCTGTGGTAGTGGAAAAGGAATGATTCCAAAAATATTAAAAACGTGAGAAAGGAGAACACTTGGTATCTGAAACATCTGTTTCTCTGAGCATCTTTACCTTAGCTTCTCGGAGCTACCTGAACACATGGGGAAGAGTTCCCTGTTAGAATAAAGTTACGGGAAGCCTCTTTCTCACTTTTTTCCCCATAAAAAAAAAAATAAATAAATAAAAGCTTGCCACAGGAGCCTTTTGCTCCCCTGGGATGTCGAGGTGATCCCACGAAACTGTGCGGGAATCGTGCCTCCTCCACGGACACTCCCTCATGAACACGACGCCGGCCGGATTTTGTAACCGTGTTTATGACTGATTTACAGACCTTCTACTTGGCAGGCCATGCTGTTACTGTTAGCCAGTTACTATGGATCTTGCAACATGCCACTCTGGCACGCTGCATTAAAAATAACCTCCCAAGACTGTACAGAATACATAGAACAACGGCGGTACAGTCACAGCCTCAGACTCGAGGCTCTGTTTTGGTGCCTATGTATTCCCACGTGCTCACATGTGAAGCAGAGGCAGGAAAAAGTTCAGACGCCTTCTAAAATGTCTGGTTGCGTTAAAATTTTTCTAAACTTCCCCAAAGCAGAAGTTCTCAGGGATCAGCAACATCCTAAAAAACTGTAGACCAAAAGAATAACAAAACACAAGTTGTTAAGTATTTGTGAAGGGCACAGATCCAAAGGCAGACCGTCTGGGTCTGACTCCTGGCTCCAGTACTTAACTAGCCCTGGGATCTTAGCAAGTTGTATCACGACCACAGCTATCTCACCTGCAAGATAGAGTGATAACAATATCAGTCTCAAAGGGTTCTTCTGAGGGTCAAGGGAGATATTCAGGTAAAAGTTCTTGCTTCAGTACTTGCAGGTCACAGGTGCTTATTAAATAGATTATTATCCTTTGAACACCATCGTTGCAGCACGTAGACTCGCAGCATTTATCAGCATGCAACTTATAGTACAGTGCCTGGCATTGAGGAGGTGCTTAAGAAATATTTGTTGACTAAAAGAGTGATGCCCAGTAACTTATGTACATGCCTGATACTTTCTAGCTTATATACTTCTTAAGATCAGAGCTGTATTTGATTCATTTTTGTATTCTCCACAGCTCTGTGGTGGATGCTAAATAAGTACTTATTGAATTAAATGGAAAGAGAAAGACCATTACAATGTAAGAGGCAACAGTTAGTATGTAAACGGTAGCCAAAAAAAAAAAAAAAGAAAAAAAAAATCATAGGCTTTAAGTGCAAATAGAATCCAGGGCCAAGAAAACCCTGATGTTCCCTGAAACTAAATGAATATATCAAGCTACATATGAATACAGTATTTGTAATGCTGGGTCTGGTTCAGTGAGTCTGGTTCTAACTGGGTTCTGCAGAGGAGAGAAAAGCTTTTATCTCTATCCCACCCCTGGCCTCAGCTCATGAGCCAGTCTTGCCCATGACTCGAGAAAAGAATTGCTCTCCCAAAGCCAGACACCACAGTCGCCACAAGCAAAGTAGTTTCCTTATGCCATTTCAAACGCCATTGGATTCAGTGGCAGCAGCACAAACAAGACTCGTGCTGAGGGACATGAGGCCAGTATAGTGTAGACTCTGCCCCAATTTACAGCACTAGTGCTTGGACCAGCATGAACAGAGCTGCGCCCATGCAGCGGTGAGAGGAGACTGATAGGAAAGCCAGTGGGCCATTCAGGATCCTTAGCAAGGATAATAGCAATAGGGTCTGTGACTCTGGACTCATGTCTGACCTCCCAAGCAAAAATGAAAACACGAATCTGGGGTGTGTGTATATGTTTGTGAAGAACACCTTTTTTTTTTCTTTTTTGACATTGTGTCAACACTCTCTAGCCAAAGGCCACTGGGAACACAGTAGTTGTAAGTTGGGTTTATTACTTGTTACAGCAAGGGCTCGCACTCACTCTGGGGAGACCAAAGGGCATCTCAGTAAGAGGGCATTAGAAAGAAACTGTTATAGATTTGGGTCTTGATTGGGTGATTTAGGGGAGGCTCTGGGGAAGTTATAGTTCATTTTACATTGGCTGCTGTCGGAAAGCAGGGATAATACTATGATTAGGTATCTCAATAAATCTTCTCTATAGGAAGGACAGACTAGAGTGAGAATAAGCTGTAATTGCCAAAGAAGCAGCAGTTGCTTAGTTGGGAAGCGGGATGATTGGTAATTTGTGGCATAGACAATATTCATGTTTCGTCTGTGTTCAGGAATAATTTCCCAGTCACTGTCTTGATCCTTTATGGTCAGAAAGTGGCCTTGTCTGATGTTGCTTTTCTTATGACAGTGTTTATGTTCAGCAGATGAAAACCAAGACCTAGCTATGAGTACCAGGCCAGTTGGCAACACCTAGGCCTAGCTGGTTGTTCCTGGCATGGAGTAGGAGTCAGTTACTAAGATAGCAGAAGAGAAAAGTAGTAAACCAACTGGAAATGTATTTCAACAGGTCTTCTGATAAGGTCTCCTGGAGCTTGGTAACCATATATCAATTTTTTTTTAACATCTTTATTGGAGTATAATTGCTATACAGTGTTGTGTTTGTTTCTGCTGTATAACAAACTGAATCAGCTATACATAAACATATATCCCCATATCTCCTCCCTCTTGTGTCTCCCTCCCAACCTCCTATCCCACCCCTCTAGGTGGCACAAAGCATGGAGCTAATCTCCCTGTGCTATGCAGCTGCTTCCCACTACCTATCTATTTTACACTTGGTAGTGTATGTATCTAAATGCTACTCTCTCACTTCATCCTAGCTTCCTTTCCCCCTCCCTGTGTCCTCAAGTCCATTCTCTACGTCTGCATCTTTATTCCTGTCCTGCCCCTAGGTTCATCAGGACCATTTTTTTTTTTAGATTCCATATATATGTGTTAGCATATGGTATTTGTTTTTCTCTTTCTGACATACTTCACTCTGTATGACAGACTCTAGGTCCATCCACCTCACGACAAATAATTCAATTTTGTTTCCTTTTATGGCTGAGTAATATTCCATTGTATATATGTGCCACATCTTCTTTATCCATTCATCTGTCGATGGACACTTAGGTTGCTTCCATGTCCAGGCTATTGTAAATAGTACTGCAATGAACATTGTGGTACATGACACTTTTTGAATTATGGTTTTCTCAGGGTATATGCCCAGTAATGGGATTGCTGGGTCGAATAGTAGTTCTATTTTTAGTTTTTTGAGGAACCTCCATACTGTTCTCCATAGTGGCTGTATCAATTTACATTCCCACCAACAGTGCAAGACGGCTCCCTTTTCTCCATACCCTCTCCAACATTTATTGTTTGTAGATTTTTGATGATGGCCATTCTGACCGGTGTGAGGTGATACCTCATTGTAGTTTTGATTTGCATTTCTCTAATGATTAGTGATGTTGACCATCTTTTCATGTGTTTGTTGGCAACCTGTATATATTCTTTGGAGAAATGTCTGTTTAGGTCTTCTGCCCATTTTTGGATTGGGTTGTTTTTTTGATATTGAGCTGCATGAGCTGCTTGTATATTTTGGAGATTAATCCTTTGTCAGTTGCTTCATTTCCAAATACTTTCTCCCATTCTGAGTTGTCTTTTCATCTTGTTTATGGTTTCCTTTGCTTTGCAAAAGCTTTTAAGTTTCATTAGGTCCCATTTGTTTGTTTTTATTTCCATTTCGCTAGGAGGTGGGTCAAAAAGGATTTGCTGTGATTTATGTCATAGAGTGTTCTGCCTGTGTTTTCCTCTAAGAGTTTTATAGTGTCTGGCCTTACATTTAGGTGTTTAATCCAGTTTGAGTTTATTTTTGTGTATGGTGTTAAGAAGTGTTCTAATTTCATTCTTTTACATGTAGCTGTCCAGTTTTCCCGGCATCACTTATTGAAGAGGCTGTCTTTTCTCCGTTGTACGTTCTTGCCTCCTTTATCAAAGATAAGGTGACCATATGTGCGTGGGTTTATGGGCTTTCTATCCTGTTCCATTGATCTATATTTCTGTTTTTTGTGCCAGTACCATACTGTCTTGATTACTGTAGCTTTGTTGTGTAGTCTGAAGTCAGGGAGCCTGATTCCTCCAGCTCTGCTTTTCTTTATCAAGATTGTTTTGGCTATTCGGGATCTTTTGTGTTTCCATACAAATTGTGAAATTTTTTGTTCTAGTTCTGTGAAAAATGCCATTGGTGGTTTGATAGGGATTTCATTGAATTTGTAGATTGCTTTGGGTAGTATAGTCATTTTCACAATGTTGATTCTTCCAGTCCAAGAATATGATATATCTCTCCATCTGTTTGTGTCATCTTTGATTTCTTTCATCATTATCTTATAGTTTTCTGTGTACCGGTCTTTTGCCTCCTTAGGTATGTTTATTCCTAGGTATTTTATTCTTTTTGTTGTACTGGTAAATGGGAGTGGTTTCTTAATTTCTCTTTCAGATTTTTCATCATTAGTGTATACGAATGCCAGAGATTTCTGTGCATTAATTTTGTATCCTGTTACTCTACCAAATTCATTGATTAGCTCTAGTAGTTTTCTGGTAGCATGTTTAGGATTCTCTCTATATAGTATCCTGTCATCTGCAAACAGTGACAGTTCTACTTCTTTTCTGATTTGGATTCCTTTCATTTCTTTTTCTTCTCTGATTGCTGTGGCTAAAACTTCCAAAACTATGTTGAATAATAGTGGTGAGAGTGGGCAACCTTGTCTTGTTCCTGATCTTAGAGGAAATGGTTTCAGTTTTTCACCATTGAGAACAATGCTAACTGTGTGTTTGTCATATATGGCCTTTATTATGTTGAGGTAGGTTCCCCCTATGCCTAATTTCTGGAGAGTTTTTATATAAATGGATGTTGAATTTTGTCGACAGCTTTTTCTGCATCTATTGAGATGATCATATGGTTTTTCTCCTTCAATTTGTTAATATGGTGTATCACATTGATTGATTTGCATATATTGAAGAATCCTTGCATTCCTCAGAATAACCCCACTTGATCGTGGTGTATGATCCTTTTAATGTGTTGTTGGATCCTGTTTGCTAGTATTTTATTGAGGATTTTTGCATCTATGTTCATCAGAGACATTGGTCTGTAATTTTCTTTTTTTGTGACATCTTGTTTTGGTTTTGGTATCAGGGTGATGGTGGCCTCATAGAATGAGTTTGGGAGTGTTCCTTCCTGTGCAATTCTTTGGAAGAGTTTGAGAAGGATGGGTGTTAGCTCTTCTCTAAATGTTTGATAGAATTCTCCTGTGAAGCCATCTGGTCCTGGGCTTTTGTTTGTTGGAAGATTTTTAATCACAGTTACAATTTCAGTGCTTGTGATTGGTCTGTTCATATTTTCTATTTCTTCCTGGTTCAGTCTCGGAAAGTTGTGCTTCTCTAAGAATTTATGCATTTCTTCCAGGTTGTCCATGTTATTGACATATAGTTACCTGTAGTAATCTCTCATGATCCTTTGTATTTCTGCAGTGTCAGTTGTTACTTCTCCTTTTTCATTTCTAATTCTGTTAATTTGAGTCTTCTCCCTTTTATCCTTGATGAGTCTGGCTAATGGTTTATTAATTTTGTTTATTTTCTCAAACAATCAGCTTTTAATTTTATTGATCTTTGCTATTGTTTCCTTCATTTCTTTTTCATTTATTTCTGATCTGATCTTTATGATTTCCTTCCTTCTGCTAACTTTGGGTGTTTGTTCTTCTTTCTCTAATTGCTTTAGGTGTTAAGGTTAGGTTGTTTATTTGAGATTTTTCTTGTTTCTTGAGGTAGGATTGTATTGCTAAAAACTTCTGTCTTAGAACTGCTTTCGCTGCATCCCATAGTCTTTGGGTTGTCGTGTTTTCATTTGTCATTTGTTTCTAGGTATTTTTAAATTTCCTCTTTGATTTCTTCAGTGATCTCTTGGTTACCTAGTAGCATATTGTTTAGCCTCCATGTGTTTGTGTTTTTTACAGTCTTTTTCCTGTAATTGATATCTAGTTTCATAGCGTTGTGGTTGGAAAAGATACTTGATATGATTTCAGTTTTCTTAAATTTACCAAAGCTTGATTTGTGCCCCAAGATATGGTCTATCCTGGAGAATGTTCCATGAGCACTTAAGAAGAAAGTATATTCTGTTGTTTTTGGATGGAATGTCCTATAAATATCAATTAAGTCCATCTTGTTTAATGTGTGATTTAAAGCTTGTGTTTCCTTATTTATTTTCATTTTGGATGATCTGTCCATTGGTGAAAGTGGGGTGTTAAAGTCCCCTACCATTATTGTGTTACTGTTTATTTCCCCTTTTATGGCTGTGAGCATTTGCCTTATGTATTGAGGTGCTCCTATGTTGGGTGCATAAATATTTACAATTGTTATATCTTCTTCTTGGATTGATCCCTTGATCATCATGTAGCATCCTTCTTTGTCTCTTATAATAGTCTTTATTTTAAAGTCTATTTTGTCTGATATGAGAATTACTACTCCAGCTTTCATTTGATTTCCATTTGCATGGAATATCTTTTTCCATCCTCTCACTTTGAGTCTGTATGTGTCCCTAGGTCTGAAGTGGGTCTCTTTTAGACAGCATATATACAGGTCTTGTTTTTGTATCCATTCAGCCAGTCTATGTCTTTTGGTTGGTGCACTTAATCCATTTACATTTAAGGTAATTATCGATATGTGTGTTCCTATTACCATTTTTTTAATTGTTTTGGTTTTGTTATTGTAGGTCTTTTCCTTCTCTTGTGTTTCCTGCCTAGAGAAGTTCCTTTAGCATTTGTTGTAAAGCTGGTTTGGTGGTGCTGAATTCTCTTAACTTTTGCTTGTCTGTAAAGGTTTTAATTTCTCCATCGAATCTGAATGAGATCCTTGCTGTGTAGAGTAATCTTGGTTGTGGGTTTTTCCCTTTCATCACTTTAAATATGTCCTGCCACTCTCTTCTGGCCTGCAGAGTTTCTGCTGAACGATCAGCTGTTAACCTTATGGGGATTCCCTTATATGTTATTTGTTGCTTTTACCTTGCTGCTTTTAATATTTTTCCCTTGTATTTAATTTTTAATACTGTGATTTATATGTGTCTTGGCGTGTTTCTCTTTGTGTTTATCCTGTGTGGTACTCTCTGCTTCCTGGACTTGATTGACTATTTCCTTTCCCATATTAGGGAAGTTTTCGACTATAATCTCTTCAAATATTTTCTCAGACCCTTTCTTTTTCTCTTCTTCTTCTGGGACCCCTATAATTCGAATGTTGGTGTATTTAATGTTTTCCCAGAGGCTCTAAGACTATCCTCAAATCTTTTCATTCTTTTTTCTTTATTCTGCTCCCTGGCAGTTATTTCCACCATTTTATCTTCCAGCTCACCTATCTGTTCTTCTGACTCAGTTATTCTGTTATTGATTCCTTCTAGAGTATTTTTAATTTCAGTAATTGTGTTGTTCATCACTCTTTGTTTGCTCTTTAGTTCTTCTAGATCCTTGTTAAATGTTTCTTGTATTTCCTCCATTCTATTTCCAAGATTTTGGGTCATCTTTACTATCATTACTCTGAATTCTTTTTCAGGTAGGTTGCCTAATTTGTCTTCATTTATTTCATCTGGTAGGTTTTTACCTTGCTCCTTCGTCTGTAACATATTTTTTTGTTGCTTCATTTTTTTTTTTTTGATGGGTAGTGCTGTATTCCTGTCTTACTGGTTGCAGGCAGTTGGATAGAGCTGGGTCTTGCTGCTGAGATGAGGACCTCTGGGAGTCCTCACTCTGATTGATATTCCCTGGAGTCTGAGGTTCTCTGTTAGTCCTGCGGTTTGTACTCAGAGCTCCCACCACAGGAGCTTGGCCTGACCTCCAGCCTCGGAACCAAGATCCCGCAAGCTTCATGATGCAGTTAAAAAAAAAAAAAAAAAAAAAAAGGAAGAAAGAAAAAAAAGAGCAGTACAATATCAAAGAATAAAAAACAAAATAAAATTAGAAAAATAAAATATATATTAGGAAAAATAAAACTATAATTGAAATAACTGGTCGCTGGGGCTTCCTCCCATCCCCTTAGGAGCCCATGGTCCCCGACCAGTGCCTGGTAGGTGCCCTAGTTGTGAGGAGACGTGAATTCCACATGCTCCTAGTATGCCATCTTGACCCATATATCATTTTAACTGAATGATGATGGTACTCAATGAGAATTGACTGAATACCAGGTTGAGATCAACCTGTGCTATCTACTGGTATGCCACAGGGCACCAACCTTGGTTCTGTCTTGTCAATTTCCTTATGATTGAAGGCATGTGATCAAAATTTAAGCAGATAGAAAATATATTGAGTGGCAGTTTATGAATCCAGGACAAATCTTCACAGGCCTTAATCATGGCCTGAGTCAAGTAAGATGAAGTTTAATAATAATTAATGAAAAGCATTTAATTTGGCATCCAAAAGATCAGTATCAAGGATAGGAAGGGAGAGACTGGCTGAGAAGTAGCAGAAGGGAAAAAAATACTAACAGTTTAGCTGACTGTAAGTTTTACTGCAGTCAACAGTGACCATCCAAAAAAAAAAAAGTAGTGCAATTTTAGGTTGCATTAATGGAAATATGGAATATATAAATCTTATCTAGGTCTGGGCATTACATTTTTGAAGGATATAAGGCCTCAATAAGAGAAGGGGACTAAAACCCTCCCCTTCACTTAGAAATCAAACATGGGCCATGCCAAAACAAAACCACAGAATAATACCAGGGGTAATTGACAAAGTGGTAGACATTTAGCCTGGAACACAGGAAACCCAGGGGAAACATGAACACTGTATTCATGGATTTTAATGATTGTCATGTGGAAGTGGAATTAAACCATTTTTGTCTGGTTTAAGGACCTAGGATCAGTTAAAGTTAGAAAGGTAGATTTTGCTTTTAAAACATACAAACACACACACGCAGAGACGCACACACAGTGACATCAGAAATCATCTTTCTATTGAGACAGCAAATTCCCCATGATTATACCTGCAAACAGAAGCTGAAAGACCACTGGTGAGGATATTGTGGCAGGCATTCAGTCACAGAAGATTGAATTTCTAACTCCTTGATTGGAACTTTTATATGGTAAATACCTAGAGTGTGATATTCTCTTAACATCTTTTCAGATTCTGAATCTGCTTGACATCTTTCCAGTAGAAGTTATTTTTCTCTAGGCACACATCCCATTCAGAACCTTATAGAACAGTCTGCACATTTATCACATTTATGTACAGCTCAGCAAGAACCTTAGGAACTTAGGTGTGTTTTCAAACAATTCAATGATTTGGGACTTGATAACTAATTTGGTGTACGCATTCAAATCTTAAAATATTTGCTTTATATATGAATATTAAATATCTTCTGGTACAAATTCTATTTGTTGTTTTTATAGCTACACTGGTCTGTGCCACATTCTACTTTTATGTAATGATTAGATTTACCTTCACAACAATATAGTTATAGTTTTGTAGAACTTGAGAATTCTAAACTTTTATAATGATCTCAAAGTTTCGAAAATTTTACATCCTCCTCTGCCTTTACAGTGAAAGATTGGTAAATACAAAAAGGAATGCTTTCTGAATATACACAATTATCTCTTAATTTATAATCAATAAAAATGTTATTCTTTATGTTTTCTTAATGTAAATCTTGCATGTAATTAGTACTTTTAAACCTTCGATAAACTTGTATAGTATTAATTCATTTTGCATGAAGCCTTCTTTTAATCTGGGGTCTCTAGAAAGCAGAGCCTGAGGCAGGAATCCCTGATGTGCTGATGTTTGTGATGTTGTGGTATAATAAGAAATATATATTTTGGTCTTCATCCTGGGCTTCCAGCCAGAGCTCCTAAAACCTTTGTAATTTCCTAAGCAATAAAAGTGCTAGGAGAATCTTTCATTCTGATGTTTGGTCCTTGACCTGGTTCCTGACACAAAGCTCCTAAACCCCTTGGAGTTTCCTGGGTGATAGGATAATCTTTTGTTTTAATGAGATGGCTCTTTCTGTGGACTCCTGGACAACTTTAGGATGGGTGTTGGTCATCAGAAAGACCAAGCCATGATTAAAACTTGGAATTTTCAGCCCAATCCCCCATCCTCTGGGGAGCGGAGAGGGTCAGGAGATTGAGTTAATAATCAATCATGCCTATGTGAGGAAGGCTCCATAAAAATCCCTGAACTATGGCATACAGAAAGTTTCTGGGTTGGTGAACACATCCACATGCCAGAAGGGTGACACATCCTAACTCCATGGGGACAAAAGCCCCTGCTCTCAAGACCCTTCTGAACTTTGCTCCACATATCTCTTCATCTGACTGTTCATCTGTATCGTTTATAACAGACTCTATTATGTAATAAACCAGTAAATATAAGCATTTCCCTGAGTTCTGTGAGCTGTTCTAACAAACTACTGAACTTGAGAAAGGGGTCATGGGAGCCCTGAATTCTAGCCAGTCGCTCAGAGGTACAGGTGGCAACCTAGGATTTTGATTGGCCTCTGAAGTGGGGACAGCCTTATGGGACTGAGCCCTTAACCTGTGGGATTTGACGATAACTTGAGATAGATCGTGTCAGAACTGAATTGAATTTCAGGAGACCAAGTAGGTGTCCACCAAGAACAGAAGAAATTCTTAACATGTAGTGGGGAAGGCCCACATATTTGGTGGCCAGAGTGTGAGTATGGGAGTCAGAGAGAATAAAGCAATAGAGAGGAAAGTGAGGTTTTCCTTACATTGTTTTATCTGGGAATGCAATCCCAAGGCAGCAAGAGTAGGGGAAAAGAAGATGAAGCAGGAAAAGAAGGGAAACCATACAAGGTGAACGACTTCCACGCTGGCCACTGTTTGCCACGCGCCAGACACAGCATGTCTCCCGACTGCCCTTGTGGAGAAACTGTGCCTCGAGGGAAGGAGGAAGAAGAGAGAATGGATCTGCCTCCTTCCCTCCTGATTCCCATTTTCCATTCATCAAAGTTTGACCTGTGGGCAGTTAGCTTCCCAGCCGTTTCAGGTTGCCACCTTCAGCCCCTTTGGCATCCTCTGGAAAAGCCAGATTCCACACCCTGCTGCGCAGCATTTCATGCAAGTCCAGAAAAGACAGGAGAAGCTACACTGCCCAGCCGTCCCAGGACCGGTCAGCAGCAGGTGCTAGAACCACCTGGACTCCGCAGCTGAGACTGAGACAGAGCAAGTGGCTGAGGGGCTGGGAGACACTGGTAAAGAATGACCCTGAAGAAGCACTCATGCTGTTTCTGATACACTTTCTCTGACCTGCCAAGCTTCTCTCACTTTCTGCTTTAGTGAACTTTCAGCAGAACTTGGTCTACACTCTGTATGCACAGACTTCTAGTATCTCCCATACGTGACTCTCCTCTCCCTCCGAGACACACAGCAACTTTACACCTCCTGCCTCCTTGCCGTCAGATGGGGTCATATGACTGGTTCTGCCTAATGGTTGTGAGAGGAAGTGCCACGTGTGCTTCTGGGCCAAAGCATGCAAGAGAGAGTGTAAGTTCTCACGTTCTTTCTCTGCTGCAGCGACCCTGGAAGCTATGCTGAGTTAGGGGGAGCTGCAAGATGGAGGTAGACTGAAGCCCTGAGACAGTGTGTGTGGAAAGGAGCTCGTTCGTTAGTCAGATTTAGCCACCAAGCAACAGAAATCTTCTCTAGCTAACTCAGGCAAACTACAGAGGGAGGCTGGAGAAGCAGAGAGCAGGCAGGAACCAGAGACTCGACAGTAAGAATCACAATCAGGTTCCGGCCATAGGAACTATTGGGCCAAGCACAGCTGTCAGCCACACCATCCCTACCCCAATGGACACCACTGCTGCTGGACTCTCTTTGCTGCCATAAGTAACTTCTAAATGATCCCTGTGTCTTTGTATCTCTTCTTTCAGGATACAAATTTTAAAACTTGTAAATGATCCTTGTGTCTTTGTATCTCTGCTTTCAGGATAAAAATACCAAGGGGAGAAATTATCTTAGCCTACATCATATGTCCACACCCCAGCTACAAGAGAGGTAGGGAAAAGGAGTCTCATGCTCCTTCCATCCCTCCGATACCACACACTGGGGCATGCCTGCAGATAGGAAAGAGCTTGAACACTGGGCAGCCAAAAATTTTTAAAAATTAAAAATCCTAAAAATGTCCACTGCAGTCATATATGTATGCAGTCATATGTGTATTTAGTGATATGTAACACAAGTCTTGTGCTACAATGCCTGGCTACAATGTTTTCTTGCAGTAGTCAATGAATAATTATTTGTGATTGATAAAGAGCTAAGTAGTTTAAATTTAACTATATAGGACATAAATGGGAAGCTACAGAATTCAGTCCCTACATACTGGTCTATTTCTGATGAGCACAAATCATGATATAAGAAGGGAATGAAACTTAGGAACAGAAAGTTTTATGTCAATGGTGCCTATTCAGATAGTTATTACTATACTACCTCATAAGCAGAGCTTTACCATTTCTATGTGGGCCTAGATATCTCCTAGCTTTTTCCTTCTGAAGTCCCATTTTCTAGGACAAATGAAAAGCACCAGATCAAAGCATTTTTCTCTCTACTTCTTTGCTGAAATAAACACATGATCCCAGTTATCACCCCATCTCAAGCATCTCTAGCGTACACACCTTAGGTGACTGTTTCCCAGGGTCTGCAGAAAGCTTGAGATTAAACTTTAAAAAGATTTATATCCTTTCTCCTTTGGGGCTCTCTCTACCATACAGTATGTCATTATCCATTTCAAGAAACCAATCCTAAGGAAACAAAGAAATTCTAGATATACAGATAATAGGTTATTAGGAAGTTGTTAAAGGTAAATAAGGTATCTTCAAAACATTTTGAGACTCCCCATAAAATTTTGGTGTAGAAATACAATACTGATATGGATAGACCCATAATCTGACAGGTTAGAACATTTTATCTCTTAAATTCTTGAAAGGGGTAATTAAACACTGAACTCTGAGTTTGAGGAAGATTATCCTGGTCATTTGTATAGAAAGAACTGGAGCAAGGTGAATGAAGGTAGGTGATAAAGACCAGGATGCAGGCTGTGGAGATAAAATGACAGCATAAATATAAGAAAATTCTACTGTCTTATCCAGCAGGATGTGTATGATAGATGCTGGGGGTGGGGAGGGGTGGAGAATGTACCACTGGAAGCAAGAGGGCTTCAGATAGGCAAACATTCCAGCTCCCCTGTTGCAACATATGGTGACATCCTCAGGGTGAGTGCTGAGATAGTGATTGTTTTGGCAATAATCAGCAGGGCAGCAGTCAAAGGGGTTCCCTCTTCACTTATTGCCCTAAAAATGTATGGAATGGTTTCAAGTGTTCTGATTAAGGGCAACCAAGGGATGATTGGATTTTTGCCCTTAATAATAACCATCACTGATTAAGTAGCTACCCAGTGGGGACCACTATATTAGGTACTTAACATGTACTGCCTCATATACTCTACATAATTTTACAGATGAGGAACTGAAGCTCAGAGAGGTTCTATAATTTTTCCAGGATCACATAGCAAATAAGTAGCAGACCTAGGAACTGAATCTAAGGATCCCCACTTCCAAGTGCATCCTCTACTTACTGAACCACAGCATCTCAAAACAAATGTGCTGAAAGAGAAGGTGCTTGACTTATGATTAAAAAATAATGCTGTGACCAGAGGGCAGACAGCAGAAGCAAGAAGAACTACAATCCTGCAGCCTGTGAAACAAAAACCACATTCAAAAAAAAAAAAAACCACATTCACAGAAAGATAGACAAAATGAAAGGGCAGAGGGCTATGTACCAGATGAAGGAACAAGATAAAACCCCAGAAAAACAACTAAATGAGGTGGAAATAGGCAACATTACAGAAAAAGAATTCAGTATAATGATAGTGAAGATGATCCAGGACCTCGGAAAAAGAATGGAGGCAAAGATGGAGAAATGCAAGAAATGTTTAACAAAGACCTAGAAGAATTAAAGAACAAACGAACAGAGATGAAAAATACAATTACTGAAATGACAACTACACTAGAAGGAATCAATAGCAGAATAACTGAGGCAGAAGAACGGATAAGTGACCTGGAAGACAGAATGGTGGAATTCACTGCTGAGGGACAGAATAAAGAAAAAAGAATTCAAAGAAATGAAGACAGCCTAAGAGACCTCTGGGACAACATTAAATGCAACAACATTCGCATTATAGGAGTCCCAGAAGAAGAGAGAGAGAAAGGACATGAGAAAATATTTGAAGAGGGCTTCCCTGGTGGCACAGTTGTTGAGAGTCCGCCTGCCGATGCAGGGGACGCGGGTTTGTGCGCCGGTCTGGGAAGATCCCACATGCAGCAGAGCAGCTGGGCCCGTGAGCCATGGCCGCTGAGCCTGCGCGTACAGAGCCTGTGCTCCACAATGGGAGAGGCCACAACAGTGAGAGGCCTACGTACCGCAAAAAAAAAAAAAAAAAAAAAAAAA